>NC_084620.1:4145480-4467980 GCF_033978795.1 Nerophis ophidion
ACCCCCTGTGAACATTTTTTTAATTCAAGTACCCCCTAATCAGAGCAAAGCATTTTTGGTTGAAAAAAGGAGATAAAGAAGTAAAATACAGCACTATGTAATCAGTTTCTGATTTATTAAATTGTATAACAGTGCAAAAATATTGCTCATTTGTAGTGATCTTTCTTGAACTATTTGGAAAAAAATATATAAAAATAACTAAAAACTTGTTGAAAAATAAACAAGTGATTCAATTATAAATAAAGATTTCTACACATAGAAGTAATCATCAACTTAAAGTGTCCTCTTTGGGGATTGTAATAGAGATCCATCTGGATTCATGAACTTAACTCTAAACATTCCTTTAACATCAAGATTTATGGAACATGTCCACAAAAAATCTAGCTGTCAACACTGAATATTTTTTTCACAGTTTATGAACTTACATTCGTATTTTGTTGAAATATGAATACATTAGAGCAGTGGTTCTCAAATGGAGGTACGCACACCCCTGGGGGTACTTGAAGGTATGCCAAGGGGTACGTGAGATTTTTTTTTAAATATTCTAAAAATAACAACAATTCAAAAATTATTTATAAATATATTTATTGAATAATACTTCAACAAAATAAGCTGTGAAAAAAAATACAACAATGCAATGTTCAGTGTTGACGGCTCGATTTATTTTGTGGACATGTTCCATAAATATTGATGTGAAAGATTTATTTTTTTGTGAAGAAATGTGTAGAATTAAGTTCATGAATCCAGATGGTTCTTTATTACAATCCCCAATAAGTGTCCATGAAAGGGCATTTTATGACTTTTTTAAAATTTGAATATGTGATATGGTATGATTTTATTTTAATGATTTTATTGCATGATTTTTGTATCTCTTTAATTTAGGTAGCCAGGGACTGCAGATGGAAATTAGCTATTTAGCTATAATCTGGTAGAGCAGTGTTTTTCAACCACTGTGCCGCGGCACTTGTGTGCCGTGAGATACAGTCTGGTTTGCTGTGGGAGATTATCTAATTTCACCTATTTGGGTTACAAATATGTTTTGCAAACCAGTAATTATAGTCTGCAAATGATGTGTTGTTGTTGAGTTTCTGTACTGTCTGGAGATCGGCAGACTTACCACGTTATACTCTTCCATATCAGTAGGTGGCAGCCGGTAGCTAATTGCTTTGTAGATGTCGGAGGCAGCGTGCACGTAAAAAGGTGTCTAATGCTTAAACCAAAAATAAACAAAAGGCAAGTGCCCCTAAGAAAAGGCATTGAAGCCTATAGGGAAGGCTATGCAAAACAACACTAAAACTGAACTGGCTACAAAGTAAACAACAACAGATTGCTGGACGATAGCAAAGACTTACTGTGGGGCAAAGACGGCGTCCACAATGTACATCCGATCATGACAATCAACAATGTCCCCACAAAGAAGGATAACAACAACAGAAAAATGTTTGACTGCTAAAACAAAGTAGATGCGGGAAATATCACTCAAAGGAAGACATGAAACTACTACAGGAAAATACCAAAAAAACAGGAAAATCCACCAAAATAGGAGCGCAAGACAAGAACAAAAACACTACACACAGCAAAAAAGTGAAAATAAGTCAGGGTGTGATGTGACAGGTGGTGACAGTACACCTACTTTGAGACAAGAGCTATAGTCATGCATGCTTGGTTATGGTTTGAAGTAACATCCAACAATTGCGACAACGACTTTTTACCGTCAACTGAGTTTTGTTTTTTAAGCATTTCTGCTGGTGGTGTGCCTCCGCATTTTTTCAAAGCAAAAAATGTGCCTTGGCTCAAATAAGGTTGAAAAACCCTGTGGTACGGAACATATCTGTCTTTGAACTTAATGTTTCTGTGCATTGTCCCTTTAAATAAAGACTTAAAAAAAATAAGGGGGGGCACTTTAAGTTGATGATTACTTCTATGTGTAGAAATGTTTATTTATAATTGAATCACTTGTTTATTCTTCAACAAGTTTTTAATTATTTTTAATCTTTTTTCCCAAAAAGTTTGATTTGATTTAAAACTACCAGATCTCATCCAACTCAAGACTGCCCAAATGATTTATAAAGCAAGTCAAGATTTACTTCCAACAGGGTTACAGAGAAGATTTTTACAAAGAGAAGGGAATTATAATTTAAGAGGAGAACTACTTTTTAAGATCCAATATTGTAGAACAACACAGAAAGGAATGAGTATAACAATAGCAGGGGTTAAAATATGGAACTGTTTAAAGGATGAAATAAAACACAGCACCAACATAAACCAGTTTAAAAAGCTTTTTAAATCATTTATCATTAGTAAATATAAGAAAGAAGAGCAAACATTGTTTTAGAAAAACAATAATATATATGTATATAAATACAATTTATGATTTCATAATTATACATATAGGTTATATTAAAATGTATATATTACCACTTTATATGGAATTTAAATAAATTGCGTATATATAATATAATATATATAAGTGTACAAATGTATATGTTTGATTTAAATGTTAAACTGTGTATATGAGACGTGTGCTACATATATGTTGCTTATATATTGTTTAAAAAAAAGTAATATAAGTGAAGCATGTTTTAGATTTTATATATTTTGAACCTTGTTCTTGTTGTGATGGGCTAGGTTTATATAAGCGTTGCTTCAACCTACACCCTTTCGGCTCAATCATTGCTCAAATGAGTGTTTTTGGTTTTTTTTCTTTTCTTGTTGTTGTTCTTTGTTTTATGTGAAGATTGCCGAAATAAAATACATTGATTGATTGATTGATTGAAGTTCAAGAAAGACTATACATGAGCAATATTTTGCACTGTTATACAATTTAATAAATCATAAACTGATGACATAGTGCTGTATTTTACTTGTGTATCTCTTTTTCTCAACTAAAAATGCTTTGCTCTGATTAGTGGGTACTTGAATTAAAACAATTTCCACAGGGGGTACATGACTGAACAAAGGTTGAGAAGCACTGCAGGAGAGAATGTATGAGTTAGTGTTGACGCAGGAAGTCACGTGACGTGTTGACATTCACATTTAGTTGACTAAAGCCCAAACGTTCAACAAAGTAAGACAACAAATAAGAAAATAAAAAGTACTGGACATGTCCTGAGGTCATTGTACGTAATAGAAACAAACTTTGGGTCACTATAGTCCTCCCACCGCCCTCGATCCTCCCTCCGGGCGCAGACTTCCTCCCGAGCCCGCGGGACCGGAGCCGCAGATGACATTTGTTCGGGGTCTCCGGGACCGGAGCCGCAGATGACATTTGTTCGGGGTCTCCGGGACCGGAGCCGCAGATGACATTTGTTCGGGGTCTCCGGGACCGGAGCCGCAGATGACATTTGTTCGGGGTCTCCGGGACCGGAGCCGCAGATGACATTTGTTCGGGGTCTCCGGGACCGGAGCCGCAGATGACATTTGTTCGGGGTCTCCTCCTCTCGACTATTTTAAGCGTCAGTGCGCGTGCGCAGAAGAGGGCAAACAAGTACACACCTGTTCGCTTCCCCGACAAAGGAGGCGCGTAAAGCGGTGTGACTTAAGAGTTGGACTGCGGTACCGGCCCGGCTCAGCATGTCACCATGGTGCACCGAGCAAGATGATCCCGAATGGCGCGACAGGACGCGGTGCGCTGCGTGCGTGTGCTGCTCTACACTCTCAACCTGCTCTTCTGGGTAAAGTCATTTCTCACCTCTTTGCAACTTTCTGTAGCTTCTCAGTCATGAACTGTTTTTTTTACGCATGTTGATGAAATCCATCCATCCATCCATATTCTACCGCTTATTCCCTTTTGGGGTCGCGGGGGGCGCTGGTGCCTATCTCAGCTACAATCTTGTGGAAGGCGGGGTACACCCTGGACAAGTCGCAAAATCATTGCAGGGCCATGTTGAGAATATTTCATAAAAACCCAGAAAAAAACAATATTTGAATTGAGGTATTTTGTGTCATAATACATCCGACATGTAATACTAGTAGATCTTGCAGCTTGTCAATATTAGTTAAAGGCCTACTGAAATGAGATTTTCTTATTTAAACGGGGATAGCAGGTCCAGACCTGTCTCCCATCAAAAATGTGTGGCGCATTATCCATCCATCCATCCATCTTCTTCCGCTTATCCGAGGTCGGGTCGCGGGGGCAGCAGCCTAAGCAGGGAAGCCCAGACTTCCCTCTCCCCAGCCAACTCGTCTAGCTCTTCCCGGGGGATCCCGAGGCGTTCCCAGGCCAGCCGGGAGACATAGTCTTCCCAACGTGTCCTGGGTCTTCCCCGTGGCCTCCTACCGGTTGGACGTGCCCTAAACACCTCCCTAGGGAGGCGTTCGGGTGGCATCCTGACCAGATGCCCGAACCACCTCATCTGGCTCCTCTCCATGTGGAGGAGCAGTGGCTTTACTTTGAGTTCCTCTCGGATGGCAGAGCTTCTCACCCTATCTCTAAGGGAGAGGAAACTCATTTGGGCCGCTTGTACCCGTGATCTTATCCTTTCGGTCATGACCCAAAGCTCATGACCATAGGTGAGGATGGGAACGTAGATCGACCGGTAAATTGAGAGCTTTGCCTTCCGGCTCAGCTCCTTCTTCACCACAACGGATCGATACAACGTCCGCATTACTGAAGACGCCGCACCGATCCGCCTGTCGATCTCACCATCCACTCTTCCCCCACTCGTGAACAAGACTCCTAGGTACTTGAACTCCTCCACTTGGGGCAGGGTCTCCTCCCCGACCCGGAGATGGCACTCCACCCTTTTCCGGGCGAGAACCATGGACTCGGACTTGGAGGTGCTGATTCTCATTCCGGTCGCTTCACACTCGGCTGCGAACCGATCCAGTGAGAGCTGAAGATCCCAGCCAGATGAAGCCATCAGGACCACATCATCTGCAAAAAGCAGAGATCTAATCCCGTGGCCACCAAACCAAATCCCCTCAACGCCTTGACTGCGCCTAGAAATTCTGTCCATAAAAGTTCTGAACAGAATGGGTGACAAAGGACAGCTTTGGAAGAGTCCAACCCTCACTGGAAACGTGTCCGACTTACTGCCAGCAATGCGGACCAAGCTCTGACACTGATCATACAGGGAGTGGACTATGTTCTGACACTGATCGTACAGGGAGTGGACTATGTTCTGACACTGATCATACAGGGAGTGGACTATGTTCTGACACTGATCGTACAGGGAGTGGACTATGTTCTGACACTGATCATACAGGGAGCGGACTATGTTCTGACACTGATCGTACAGGGAGTGGACTATGTTCTGACACTGATCATACAGGGAGTGGACCGCCACAATAAGACAGTCCCATACCCCATACTCTCTGAGCACTCCCCACAGGACTTCCCGAGGGACACGGTCCAATGCCTTCTCCAAGTCCACAAAGCACATGTAGACTGGTTGGGCAAACTCCCATGCACCCTCAAGAACCCTGCCCAGAGTATAGAGCTGGTCCACAGTTCCACCACCAGGACGAAAACCACACTGTTCCTCCTGAATCTGAGGTTGGACTATCCTGCGTAGCCTCCTCTCCAGTACACCTGGATAAACCTTACCGGGAAGGCTGAGGAGCAGCACTGTGGCGCATTATGAAGTGTAAAATACAACAGCGGAGACCCCGGACTGTTGATTTCATTTCATTTTTATTTATCTCATTCATTCATGTGCATTTAGAATGATACATAATTATATCACAATTATACAATTTAAATTCACACAATTCCTGAGAAGGAGCAGGATGAAAAAAATCTTATAATTTCCTGCCCCCTTTGACATAGTACATTATCTTACTTCATGAATATCATTCAAGCCGACACATGTATCCAAATGTGATGAAACAATCAAAAACAAAAAACACAAGAAAAACACAACAAGTGCAAAACTTCATAACGTATAAACCCATCCATCCATCCATTTTCTACCGCTTATTCCCTTTGTGGGGTCGCGGGGGGGCGCTGGCGCCTATCTCAGCTACAATCGGGCGGAAGGCGGGGTACACCCTGGACAAGTCACCACCTCATCACAGGGCCAACACAGATAGACAGACAACATTCACACACTAGGGACCATTTAGTGTTGCCAATCAACCTATCCCAAGGTGCATGTCTTTGGAGGTGGGAGGGGCCTATCCCCAGGTGCATGTCTTTGGAGGTGGGAGGAAGCCGGAGTACCCGGAGGGAACCCACGCAGTCACGGGGAGAACATGCAAACTCCACACAGAAAGATCCCGAGCCTGGATTTGAACCCAGGACTGCAGGACCTTCGTATTGTGAGGCAGACGCACTAACCCCTCTGCCACCGTGCAGCCTAAAGTATAAACCAAACCTAGAAAATAATAGTAATAATATACACCTCTCGGAATGATACACAGCAAATACAAAACCAGACAAAAAATAAGTAAAATAATAAATACAAAACAAAATGTAAACACTTATGGCTACACTTATCCATATGATATTATTGTTCTATATTTATATATATTTTTTCAATTGGAATATATTTTTACAGTTTTTTTATCTCGTTGTAAAGAGAATTCCACAATTTTCCCCCCACCACTGATGTACACATTTGCTTTAAAGTTGTCCTTGAATATTGTTGTTTGAAATGACCTTTTCTTCTATGCTCTGTATTCTCACAAGTGATGACAAAAATGTTTGTAATTTTGCTGGTAATGTTTTACTTCTAGCCTTAAACATGACACACAATGTCTGTAGCTTTACGAGCTCCTGTAGTTTCAATAGTCCAGAGTTAATAAATAATATGTTAGTGTGTTCTAAGTAATCTACTTTATGAATAATCCTTATAGCTCTTTTCTGTAATTGATACAATGCCTTTATGTTCCTCTTCTAAGTGTTCCCCCACACTTCCACACAATATAAGTGCACAATACAATATGCGCATTGCCCTATAATCCAACACATATTTTACCTTGTTTAATATAAAAATACTCTTAGACATCTTTTTTCGTACATGTGCAATATGAGATTTCCATGTCAGACCATCATCCAGTATCACTCCTAAAAATCTAAGTTCAGAAACCCTTTCAATATCAATTCCATCTATTGACAGTTTGATGGTGTCCTCTCTTTTCCTCTTACCAAAAATCATAAACTTTGTATCGACTGAAGCTCTACATAAAACAAGAATGGGAAAGAATTCCACTTTCAAAGCTTCAACAATTAGTTTCCTCAGTTCCCAAACGTTTATTGAGTGTTGTTAAAAGGTGATGTAACACAGTGGTGAACATGCCCTTTCCCAACTACTTTGGCACGTATTGCAGCCATGAAATTCTATGTTAATTATTATTTGCAAAAAAATGAAGTTTATGAGTTTGAAAATCAAATATTTTGTCTTTGTAGCATATTCAATTGATTATGGGTTGAAAATGATTTGCAAATCATTGTATTCTGTTTATATTTACATCTAACACAATTTCCCAACTCATATGGAAACGGGGTTTGTAGATTGTCATTGAAGGCATCAAAACTATGACACCTGTGAAGTGAAAACCCTTTCAGGTGACTACCTCTTGAAGCTCATCGAGAGAATGCCAAGAGTGTGCAAAACAGTAATCAGAGCAAAGGGAGGCTATTTTGAAGAAACTAGAATATTAAACATGTTTTCAGTTATTTTGCCTTTTTTTGTTAAGTACATAACTCCACTTGTGCTCATTCATATTTTTGATGCCTACAGTGACTATCTACAATGAAAATATGAAAACCCATTGAATGAGAAGGTGTGTCCAAACTTTTGGCCTGTACTTTGTGTTCACAAGTTAAAGAATAACAAACAGCCGAGAGACAGTTTCTATCTCAAAATACTCGTAAGTTGGAGTACTTGTAAGTTGAGGTACCACTGTATTTTATATATTTTTTCATCGTGTCTGATGCTTCCTAATGGGGTCAGACATAGCCTGAACATTTTCACAAAGAGGGATTTCTTGGGGCATCCTGATTCGATGCCCGAGCCAACTCTGAGTCCCTCCTAAATGACGGAGCTGCTCACCCTGTCTCTAAAGGAGAGTCCCGCCACCATGCACTGTTAAAAGTAATGTTGGCTTTTCATCAGGACTATTTGAACAAATTGCCCATCACAACTATATGTAAGAAGAGCTGTGACAACTTCAACTATAGAAAAAAGCAGGAGAATTCTTAAACCCATAAAAATAAGTTCAGCTAACTTCACAAAGTAAGTCAAGGTGAGCTTTTCAAGCAACACGCATGCGGCAGCAATGTGACATCACACGCTGTTATTTGATCAAATGAGGTCAACCAACATATTTTTCACTTCTCTTAAAGTTCTACTGAAATGAGATGTTCTTATTTAAACGGGGATAGCAGCTCCATTCTATGTGTCATACTTCATCATTTCGCGATATTGCCATATTTTTGCTGAAAGGATTTAGTAGAGAACATCGGCGATAAAGTTCACAACTTTTGGTGCAGATAAAAAAGCCTTGCCTTTACCGGAAGTAGCAGACGATGACATCACAAGTGTGAGGGCTCCTCACATATTCACAGTGATTTTAATGGGAGGCTCCAACAAAAACAGTTATTCAGACCGAGAAAACGACAATTTCCCCATTAATTTGAGCGAGGATGAAAGATTCGTGTATGATGTTATTGATAGCGAAGGACTAGAAAAAAAAAAAGGCGATTGCATTGGGACGGATTCAGATGTTTTAGTTTACAAGTTTACAAGTTTATTCACAATGCCATATAACAATTACAATAATGGTGAATATCCTCATTTAAAGATGTTGGTACGTGAAAGGGTCCCCCAAATAAGCTAGAAGAAGCTTTTAGCAGGGGGTCCAAAGGACAATATATACATGGAAAGATTAAACATGGTAGCAAGCACAAAAACAAAAACAAAAACAAAACAACAACAACAACGCTATTTGATAAACACAAGATAATAGTACTAAAGCAAGCATACACATACATACATACATACATACATACATACATACATACATGCATACATACATACACACATACATTCATTCAACCATGCAAAAGCCAACAGTAGTCTACCCCACATGAGGCATTAAAGATATGTGGTTAATAAGTAAGTTGTCAGTTTCTTTTTGAAGTTGGAGAATGGATACAGCATCTTGAGGCTCTCATTAAGCTGGTTCCAAATCTTTGGTCCCCTGCATACGACACTGTGAGCGGTACAAGCCAGTAAACCATGTTTACCTGTTATTAGATCTAAGTTAGGAGTGTAGTGGGCATGCTGGGGATGGTAGATAGCAACCAAGCTACAGAGCCTAAGATTCAGCCTGTAAATGACTTGATAGGTTAAGCAAGCATTTTAATAAATATTGCACTCTGTCAGTCTTACGAGATGATATTTATGAAATAGATGACGAGTGGGGGCATTAAACTTGGACCATGACAGGGCCCGTATCATTTTCTTTTGCATGGATTCTAATTAGACACATTCTTAGGGATAATTCTGGGAAATCCCTTATCTTTCTATTGTGTTGCTAGTGTTTTAGTGAGTTAAATAGTACCTGATAGTCGGAGGGGTGTGTCCACGGGTGTGTTGACACCAGTGTCTGAGGGAAGTCACGGCAGATACAAGGACGACGCAAACTCCACAGATCTCCGGTAAGAGGCGACTTTTTACCACAATCTTCTCACCGAAACCTGCCGATTGACAAGTGGTCGGGATCCATGTTGGCTTGACCGCTCTGATCCATAGTAAAGCTTCACCTCCGGGAATTTTAAACAAGGAATCACCGTGTGTTTGTGTGGCTAAAGGCTAAAGCTTCCCAACTCCATCTTTCTACTTTGACTTCTCCATTATTAATTGAACAAGTTGCAAAAGATTCAGCAACACAGATGTCCAGAATACTGTGTAATTGGGCGATGAAAAGAGACGACTTTTAGACGCAAATGGTGCTGCGCTAATATCTCCTGACAGTCCGTGACGTCACGCGTACACGTCATCATTCCGCGACGTTTTCAACAAGAAACTCCGCGGGGAATTTAAAATTGCAATTTATTAAACTAAAGCGGCCGTATTGTCACGTGTTGCAATGTTAATATTTCATCATTGATATATAAACTATCAGACTGCGTGGTCGCTAGTAGTGGGTCTCAGTAGGACTTTAAGTCATGTTTTCCAGAGAACATTACATGATACAGATACAAATTACAAGTAGTCTCAATTGCCTCTATATGGGTGGCATGGCTCAGTGGGTAGAGTAGCAGTCTTCTAGAAGGATAAACAAAGGGTTATTGTGGATGTTTCCTGTTCCTGTAAGCTGGTGGTTAGTGCGATGTCTGTAAATATCGGTGACTGTGATAATGTTGAAATGTTTAAACTGAATATTCGTACATATATACTCGTCAGTTGTAGAAACTTAAAAACTACAGTGTACCAACTTATTTCAAAGATATCTCAACTAATATTTTCAAGTTCATCTTACATCTGACTGAATATCAACTCATGTTTTGAAGTGTAATATACTTGAAACTATAAGTTGACTCAACTTAACTCAGTCAAGCAACAAGTTGACCTGAATGAGTTAAGTTGAGCCCACATTTTTTTTAAAGTGGGCTCACTAGCCAAGAGCAGACTTTATCGCTCAGCTGGCCTGAGAATGTCTCAGGATCCCCCGGGAGAAACTCGACGAAGTAGCCGGAAGAAGGATGTAGGTTCTCAGATCAGCAGAAGAAGAAGATTTATGGATATATTTTTTCCATGCTTCAGCTTGTGTACAAACCCCGTTTCCATATGAGTTGGGAAATGGTGTTAGATGTAAATATAAACAGAATACAATGATTTGCAAATCCTTTTCAAGCCATATTCAGTTGAATATGCTACAAAGACAACATATTTCATGTTCAAACTCATAAACATTTCTTTTTTTTTGCAAATAATCATTAACTTTAGAATTTGATGCCAGCAACACGTGACAAAGAAGTTGGGAAAGGTGGCAATAAATACTGATAAAGTTGAGGAATGCTCATCAAACACTTATTTGGAACATCCCACAGGTGTGCAGGCTAATTGGGAACAGGTGGGTGCCATGATTGGCTATAAAAAAAGCTCCCCCAAAAAATGCTGTCTTTCACAAGAAAAGATGGGGCGAGGTACACCCCTTTGTCCACAACTGCGTGAG
This sequence comes from Nerophis ophidion, assembly GCF_033978795.1. NCBI lineage: Eukaryota > Metazoa > Chordata > Actinopteri > Syngnathiformes > Syngnathidae > Nerophis > Nerophis ophidion. Next base: position 4,156,608 of record NC_084620.1, read on the forward strand.
CAAATAGTCAAACAGTTTAAGAACAACATTTCTCAAAGTGCAATTGCAAGAAATGTAGGGATTTCAACATCTACGCTCCATAATATCATCAAAAGGTTCAAAGAATCTGGACAAATCACCCCACGTAAGCGGCATGGCCGGAAACCAACATTGAATGACCGTGACCTTCGACCCCTCAGACGGCAATGTATCAAAAACCGACATCAATCTCTAAAGGATATCACCACATGGGTTCAGGAACATTTCAGAAAACTACTGTCACTAAATACAGTTTGTCGCTACATCTGTAAGTGCAAGTTAAAGCTCTACTATGCAAAGCGAAAGCCATTTGTCAACAACATCCAGAAACACCGCCGACTTCTCTGGGCCCGAGATCATCTAAGATGGACTGATGCAAAGTGGAAAAGTGTTCTGTGGTCTGACGAGTCTACATTACAAAATTTTTGGGGAAATATTTGACATCGTGTCATCCGGACCAAAGGGGAAGCAAACCATCCAGACTGTTATCCACGCAAAGTGTAAAAGCCAGCATGTGTGATGGTATGGGGGTGCATTAGTGCCCAAGGCATGGGTAACTTACACATGTGTGATGGTATGGGGGTGTATTAGTGCCCAAGACATGGGTAACTTACACATGTGTGATGGTATGGGGGTGTATTAGTGCCCAAGGCATGGGTAACTTACACATGTGTGATGGTATGGGGGTGTATTAGTGAACAAGACATGGGTAACTTACACATGTGTGATGGTATGGGGGTGTATTAGTGAACAAGACATGGGTAACTTACACATGTGTGATGGTATGGGGGTGTATTAGTGAACAAGACATGGGTAACTTACACATGTGTGATGGTATGGGGGTGTATTAGTGAACAAGACATGGGTAACTTACACATGTGTGATGGTATGGGGGTGTATTAGTGAACAAGACATGGGTAACTTACACATGTGTGATGGTATGGGGGTGTATTAGTGCCCAAGGCATGGGTAACTTACACATGTGTGATGGTATGGGGGTGTATTAGTGAACAAGACATGACTAACTTACACATGTGTGATGGTATGGGGGTGTATTAGTGAACAAGACATGGGTAACTTACACATGTGTGATGGTATGGGGGTGTATTAGTGCCCAAGACATGGGTAACTTACACATGTGTGATGGTATGGGGGTGTATTAGTGGCCAAGGCATGGGTAACTTACACATGTGTGATGGTATGGGGGGGTATTAGTGAACAAGACATGACTAACTTGCACATGTGTGATGGTATGGGGGTGTATTAGTGAACAAGACATGGGTAACTTACACATGTGTGATGGTATGGGGGTGCATTAGTGCCCAAGGCATGGGTAACTTACACATGTGTGATGGTATGGGGGTGTATTAGTGCCCAAGGCATTGGTAACTTACACATGTGTGATGGTATGGGGGTGTATTAGTGAACAAGACATGGGTAACTTACACATGTGTGATGGTATGGGGGTGCATTAGTGCCCAAGACATGGGTAACTTACACATGTGTGATGGTATGGGGGTGTATTAGTGAACAAGACATGGGTAACTTACACATGTGTGATGGTATGGGGGTGCATTAGTGCCCAAGGCATGGGTAACTTACACATGTGTGATGGTATGGGGGTGTATTAGTGCCCAAGGCATTGGTAACTTACACATGTGTGATGGTATGGGGGTGCATTAGTGCCCAAGACATGGGTAACTTACACATGTGTGATGGTATGGGGGTGTATTAGTGCCCAAGACATGGGTAACTTACACATGTGTGATGGTATGGGGGTGTATTAGTGCCCAAGACATGGGTAACTTACACATGTGTGATGGTATGGGGGTGTATTAGTGCCCAAGGCATGGGTAACTTACACATGTGTGATGGTATGGGGGTGCATTAGTGCCCAAGGCATGGGTAACTTACACATGTGTGATGGTATGGGGGTGCATTAGTGCCCAAGACATGGGTAACTTACACATGTGTGATGGTATGGGGGTGCATTAGTGCCCAAGACATGGGTAACTTACACATGTGTGATGGTATGGGGGTGTATTAGTGCCCAAGGCATGGGTAACTTACACATGTGTGATGGTATGGGGGTGCATTAGTGCCCAAGACATGGGTAACTTACACATGTGTGATGGTATGGGGGTGCATTAGTGCCCAAGACATGGGTAACTTACACATGTGTGATGGTATGGGGGTGCATTAGTGCCCAAGACATGGGTAACTTACACATGTGTGATGGTATGGGGGTGCATTAGTGCCCAAGACATGGGTAACTTACACATGTGTGATGGTATGGGGGTGTATTAGTGCCCAAGGCATGGGTAACTTACACATGTGTGATAGTATGGGGGTGTATTAGTGAACAAGACATGGGTAACTTACACATGTGTGATGGTATGGGGGTGTATTAGTGAACAAGACATGGGTAACTTACACATGTGTGATGGTATGGGGGTGTATTAGTGCCCAAGACATGGGTAACTTACACATGTGTGATGGTATGGGGGTGTATTAGTGAACAAGGCATGGGTAACTTATACATGTGTGATGGTATGGGGGTGTATTAGTGCCCAAGGCATGGGTAACTTACACATGTGTGATAGTATGGGGGTGTATTAGTGAACAAGACATGGGTAACTTACACATGTGTGATGGTATGGGGGTGTATTAGTGAACAAGACATGGGTAACTTACACATGTGTGATGGTATGGGGGTGTATTAGTGAACAAGACATGGGTAACTTACACATGTGTGATGGTATGGGGGTGTATTAGTGCCCAAGACATGGGTAACTTACACATGTGTGATGGTATGGGGGTGTATTAGTGAACAAGGCATGGGTAACTTATACATGTGTGATGGTATGGGGGTGTATTAGTGCCCAAGGCATGGGTAACTTACACATGTGTGATAGTATGGGGGTGTATTAGTGAACAAGACATGGGTAACTTACACATGTGTGATGGTATGGGGGTGTATTAGTGAACAAGACATGGGTAACTTACACATGTGTGATGGTATGGGGGTGTATTAGTGAACAAGACATGACTAACTTACACATGTGTGATGGTATGGGGGTGTATTAGTGAACAAGACAGGGGTAACTTACACATGTGTGATGGTATGGGGGTGTATTAGTGAACAAGACATGGGTAACTTACACATGTGTGATGGTATGGGGGTGTATTAGTGAACAAGACATGGGTAACTTACACATGTGTGATGGTATGGGGGTGTATTAGTGCCCAAGACATGGGTAACTTACACATGTGTGATGGTATGGGGGTGTATTAGTGAACAAGGCATGGGTAACTTACAGATGTGTGATGGTATGGGGGTGTATTAGTGCCCAAGGCATGGGTAACTTACACATCTGTGAAGGCACCATTAATGCTGAAAGGTACATACAGGTTTTGGAACAACATATGCTGCCATCTAAGCGCCGTCTTTTTCATGGACGCCCCTGCTTATTTCAGCAAGACAATGCCAAGCCACATTCAGCAAGTGTTACAACAGAGTGGCTTTGTAAAAAAAAGAGTGCGGGTACTTTCCTGGCCCGCCAGCAGTCCAGACCTGTCTCCCATCGGGAAATGTGTGGTGCATTATGAAGCGTAAAATATGACAGCGGAGACCCCGGACTGTTGAAGGACTGAAGCTCTACATAAAACAAGAATGGGAAAGAATTCCACTTTCAAAACTGTAACAATTAGTTTCCTCAGTTCTCAAACGTTAATTGAATGTTGTTAAAAGAAAAGGTGATGTAACACAGTGGTGAACATGCCCTTTCCCAACTACTTTGGCATGTGTTGCAGCCATGAAATTCTAAGTTAGTTATTATTTGCAAAAAAAAATAAAGTTTATGAGTTTGAACATCAAGTATCTTGTCTTTGTAGCATATTCAACTGAATATGGCTTGAAAGGGATTTGCAAATCATTGTATTCTGTTTATATTTACATCTAACACCATTTCCTAACTCATATGGAAACGGGGTTTGTAATTCTCTCTTTAAATGGGGGCTCGTACTCTTCTTAGCAATCCTCACTGTCGTCTACTCCCTTGCCAGTGTGGTCAAGTTCTCGGTATTTAAGCAGGTCATTTGCCGGATGCAGTTGGCAGTCCAGGAAGCGTTCAATGTTCTTTGGTTCAACGCTCTGCTATCTGACTTGCAGTGCATTTAGGAGTTAGTGACGGCAACATATAAGCAATCACAGACAAGGTTCATTTTTTGGTTTTGCTTGTCATGCAATAGAGTCCCAGCATGCGGTCACAGAGTATTCTTCCTCCTCCAAACACGATGATTTGAGTTTATACCAAAATGGATACATGGATGATACAGCAGAGGATTGGGAGAATGTCATGTGGTCAGATGAAACCAAAATAGAACTTTTGGTATAAACTCAACTGGTGGTGTTTGGAGGAAGAAGAATACTGAGTTGCATCCCAAGAACACCACACCTACTGTGAAGCATGGGGGTGGAAACATCATGCTTTGGGGCTGTTTTTCTGCTAAGGGGACAGGACGATTGATCCGTGTTAAGGAAAGAATGAATGGGGCCATGTATCCTGAGATTTGGAGCCAAAACCTCCTTCCATCAGTGAGAGCTTTGAATGGTTGACCAAATACTTATTTTCCACCATCATTTACAAATAAATTCTTTAAAATTCCTACAATGTGAATTCCTGGATTTTTTTTCACATTCTGTCTATCCCAGTTGAAGTGTACCTATGATGAAAATGACAGACCTCTGTCATCATTTGAAGTGGGAGAACTTGCACAATCGCTGGCTGACTAAATACTTTTGGCCCCACTGTATTTAACCCAAGTCCTGTTTCGGCCACACTAAACCATCTTTTAAGGTCCCCCTCCTCGGACAAATTTTTACACGGCTAAATGCGCCGTGTATTTCTTTAATCTCCAGTACTTAGCTTTGTATGGACTCATTGATCGTTTACAAACTGAGTTCGGAGAGGAAGTGACGGCAGAAAGACCGCGCCCACACAGCCAGTGACGTTAGAAAGAACGATTGCAGCTATTTCCGATTCAATACTTCTCAGATGGCAAGAGAAATTTCGAATGCCCTGGTCAGTTGTGATTCTACTTAGCAAAAAACTTTGTCCATTTGTAGAAGGAGAGTCAACGAGAATGCAAGCTCCCGTGAATGCGATAAAAAAGGTAGCATGTGCTTTATATTTCTTGGCCATCGAGAGAAGACTACGGAAAACATTGAATGTATTTGGACTGGCAAAGCAGACTTTATCAGTTATTGTCTGCCATGTATATTGCGGACTCAACTTATAGGTCCAGAGTAGATAAAGTCAGCAAAAACGAATGGACAATGAAGGTGAAAGAAAAAGATTGAGGAGTGGTCTGACCTGATATCTAGATCCCTAGATTGATTGTTGCAAAATGTTCGTTATCACATTGTTTACGTGCCTTTATAAAGATTTGATTAATTTGTGATGGCTCAGGTGTAATTGACAACATTAGGGCCCCACAGTACTCTGGATTCCAATTAATTGAAATAACACAACACTATATATTAGGGCTACCAATCTTTGGGTGTCCCACGATTCAATTCAATATCGATCCTTGGGGTCGCGATTCGATAATATATCGATTTTTTTTTGATTCAACGCGATTCCCGATTCAAAAACGATATTTTTCTGATTCAAAAGGATTCTGTATTCATTCAATACATAGATTTCAGCAGGATCTACCCCAGTCTGCTGACATGCTAGCAGAGTAGTAGATTATTTAAAACAAGCTTTTATAATTGTAAAGGACAATGTTTTATCAACTGATTGCAATAATGTAAATTTATTTTAACTATTAAACGAACCAAAAATCAGACTTATTTTATCTTTGTGAAAACATTGGACACAGTGTGTTGTCCAGCTTATGAGATGCCATGCAAGTGTAAGCCACTGTTCTTTTTTTATTATTTTTATAAATGTCTAATGATAATGTCAATGAGGGATTTTTAATCACTTCTATGCTGAAATTATGACTAATATTGATACTGTTGTTGATAATATTCATTTTCGTTTGACTACTTTTGTTTTGTTCTGTGTGGTGTTTGTGTCTTCTCTCAATTGTTCTGTTTATTGCAGTTCTGAGTGTTGCTGGCTCAGCTTTGGTTTTGGAATTGGATTGCATTGTTATGGTATTGCTGTGTATTGTTTTGTTGGATTGATTTAAAAAAAATAATAAATAAAATTTATTTTTTTTTTAAATGAGAATCGATTCTAAATCGCACAACGTATTTGATTCGGTTCGTATTGGAATCGATTTTTTCCCACACTCCTACTATATATACTGTTCAGATCATTTAATTCCAATTTAAGAACTTGCACACAAAGCAACACCGGGTGCGACTATGACGTGCGCATGCGTTCTAGGTCGCGTTGCGCCGGCAGACAGAGGGGAGCAGGGGGTCTTAAACGGTGGCATTGTTGTGTGTGGACACGGATAAGGTTAGGTGGGATTTACCTTGGATAACCTTATCCGGCTTACTGTAAACGAGGCTTAAAACTAAAGCTTGTTTTTGTGATCACATGACTATTAGGAATGAGTTCTCTTTTCAAATTTTGGCATGGCTGTGAGACCTTATTGTTGTTATGGTTGTAGTTGTGTAAGGACATTAGCCAACAATTAATTTTGGCATGGCTGTGAGACCTTATTGTTGTTATGGTTGTAGTTGTGTAAGGACATTAGCCAACAATTAATTTTGGCATGGCTGTGAGACCTTATTGTTGTTATGGTTGTAGTTGTGTAAGGACATTAGCCAACAATTAATTTTGGCATGGCTGTGAGACCTTATTGTTGTTATGGTTGTAGTTGTGTAAGGACATTAGCCAACAATTAATTTTGGCATGGCTGTGAGACCTTATTGTTGTTATGGTTGTAGTTGTGTAAGGACATTAGCCAACAATTAATTTTGGCATGGCTGTGAGACCTTATTGTTGTTATGGTTGTAGTTGTGTAAGGACATTAGCCAACAATTAATCCATGAGCTTAATTGATGTGAAATAGTGGTCAAAGTACATGAAACCTCTTGTGGGAACAGTTTCATGGCGAATGTATCCTTCCCTCTATTTTACTTCAAAGTTCAGCATCCGACAATCTAGAGCAGTGTTTTTCAACCACTGTGCCGCGGCACACTAGTGTGCCGTGAGATACAGTCTGGTGTGCCGTGGGAGAATGTCTAATTTCACCTATTTGGGTTAAAAATATTTTTTGCAAACCAGTAATTATAGTCTGCAAATGATGTGTTGTTGTTGAGTGTCGGTGCTGTCTAGAACTCGGTAGCTAATTGCTTTGTAGATGTCGGAAACAGCGGGAGGCAGCATGCAGGTAAAAAGATTTCTAATGCTTAAACCAAAAATAAACAAAAGGTGGGTGCTGTCAGGCCAAATTTCTTCCGTCTACAAAAACCTTCCCCCCGGAAGAAATTTGGCGTGACAGCCCCTCTAATGGGTGAAGGACCCCAATGAGGGTGGAAGGACCTTAAAGCAGCCCACACAGCTGCCTGTTTTAAAAGCATTATAATTGGCTGATTGTCATTGGTGAAAAATAACGGTGGGGAAAAAATATTAGCATTCCAGCATGCTAACCTTTCAAGCTATTTTTGCTTTGCTAATTTTGCAGCTGTAACCCTTAATGGTGAGGAAAAAATATTAGCATTTCAGCATGCTAACATTTCAAGGTTTATTTGCTTTGCTAATTTTCCAGCTGTAACCCTTAAAGGTGAGGAAACAATATTAGCATTCCAGCATGCTAACCTTTCAAGCTATTTTTGCTCCGCTAATTTTGCAGCTGTAACCCTTAAGAGTCATATAACTTGGTATTGTCACGCCCTCATTGGGGTCCTTCAGGCATTAGAGGGGCTGTCACACCAAATTTCTTCCGGTGGGAAGGTTTTTGTAGGGGTGAAGAAATTTGGCGTGACAGCCCCTTTAATGGGTGAAGGACCCCGATGAGGGTGGAAGGACCTTAAAGCAGCCCACACAGCTGCCTGTTTTAAAAGCATTATAATTGGCTGATTGTCATTGGTGAAAAATAACGGTGAGGAAAAAATATTAGCATTCCAGCATGCTAACCTTTCAAGCTATTTTTGCTTCGCTAATTTTGCAGCTGTAACCCTTAACGGTGAGGAAAAAAATATTAGCATTCCAGCATGCTAACCTTTCAAGCTATTTTTGCTTCGCTAATTTTGCAGCTGTAACCCTTAAGAGTCATATAACTTGGTATTGTCACGCCCTCATTGGGGTCCTTCAGGCATTAGAGGGGCTGTCACGCCAAATTTCTTCTGGGGGGAAGGTTTTTGTAGGGGGGAAGAAATTTGGTGTGACAGTTCCCCTAAGAAAAGGCATTGAAGCTTAGAGAAAGCTATGCAGAACCAAACTAAAACTGAATGGTCTACAAAAGTAAACAAATACAGAATGCTGGACGACAGCAAAGACTTACTGTGGAGCAAAGACGGCGTCCACAATGTACAACCGAACATGACATGACAAGCAACAATGTCTTCACAAAGAAGGATGAAAACAACTGAAATATTCTTGATTGCTAAAACCAAGTAGATGCGGGAAATGTCGCTTAAAAGAAGACATGAAACTGTTAAAGTGAAATACCAACAAAAAAAAGAGAAAAAGCAACCAAAATAAGAGTGCAAGACAAGAAGTAAAACACTACACACAGGAAAACAGCAAAAGAGTGAAAATAAGTCAAGATGTGATGTGACAGGTGGTGACAGTACACCTACTTTGAGACAAGAGCTATAGTGATGCATGCTTACTTATGCTTTAAGGTCATATCCAACAATTGCGACAACCACATTTTACTGTTAAGTGAGTTTCAATTTTAAATAATTTCTGTTGGTGGTGTGCCTGGGCTCAAACAAGGTTGAAAAACACTGATCTAGAGAAGCAACAACGAACACCTTCTAGCCTTCAGGAATCTTGCTTTACTGGAACAAATGTTCTGATGGGACAGTGACCATCAAAGGGTTAATTTGCTCAATGCAGACCTTTCCTGTTTTGGACCGTCTTGCCTTACTTTGTCCAGAAGTGTCCTGACTCTCCGAAGAATGTCTTTCTCCATTGTTATTGATCATCTAAGGGAGTTCAAAAACCAGTTTTCTCCTTTTCTGGCTCATTATTATTGGTCACTTGGGTTTTCTGACCCAAAATATGTTGATTCTAGAAAGGCAATATGCATAAGATCAAGCCCTCATCTGATTTGAAAGCCGCCAAGTCTTCAAAGACCTTGTCGTCAATGTAATGTGAGAAGGACCGCATAGGATTCCAGTTTCTAGAAATGATGGTGTTATCTTGACAGTCGCGAGGTCTGGGAAGCACAGGTGGGTTTGATTGATTGATTGAAACTTTTATTAGTAGATTACAAAGTTCAGTACATATTCCGTACAATTGACCACTAAATGGTCCATCCATCCGTCCATTTCCAACCGCTTATTCCCTTCTGGGGTGGTGGGGGGCGCTGGCGCCTATCTCAGCTACAATCGGGCGGAAGGCGGTGTACACCCTGGACAAGTCACCACCTCAACACCCGAATAAGTTTTTCAACTTGTTTAAGTCGGGGTCCACGTTAATCAGTGGGAATCAGTGATGTGGAAAAAAAACCCTCATAAAAAATCCAAAAACATCTTACCTGTTTTAGTGATTTATCATCTTGCTGGTCCTGTTTGTCAGAACTTCTGATAAGTATTCGGCCTCTTCTGAGCTTCTTCTACAGCCGAGGAATAAATGATTGATTTTATACATGCATTCCGTGACATCGAAAATACATACTAATTGTTTATCACCCAGCAAAGAAATGTGTTTTGGGGCAGAAATTTGAACGTAAGCCACAAACTGGCAGGCTTGTAAGTTAGGTGCTATTTGCTAAATCAGGGGTCCCCAAATTCTTTGACTCGGGCGCCGCATTGGGTTAAAGGCCTACTGAAATGAGATGTTCTTATTTAAACGGGGATAGCAGCTCCATTCTATGTGTCATACTTCATCATTTCGCGATATTGCCATATTTTTGCTGAAAGGATTTAGTAGAGAACATCCACGATAAAGTTCGCAACTTTTGGTCGCTAATAAAAAAGCCTTGCCTTTACCGGAAGTAGCAGACGATGACATCACCGGTGTGAGGGCTCCTCACATCCTCACATTGTTTACAATGTGAGCCTCCAGCAAGAGCTATTTGGACCGAGAAAACGACAATTTACCCATTAATTTGAGCGAGGATGAACGATTCGTGGATGAGGATATTGATAGCAAAAGACTATAAAAAATAAAAAAATAAAAATTTAAGTAAAAAAAATAAAAAAGCGATTGCATTGTGAGTGATTCAGATGTTTTTAGACACATTTACTAGGTTAATTCTGGGAAATCCCTTATCTTTCTATTGTGTTGCTAGTGTTTTAGTGAGTTAAATAGTACCTGATAGTCGGAGGGGTGTGTTGACGCCAGTGTCTCAGGGAAGTCGACGGCAGCTGCATGGACGGCGCAAGCTCTGCAGATCTTCGGTAATAGGCGACTTTTTATCACAATTTTCTCACTGAAACCTGGCGGTTGACAAGTGGTCGGGATCCATGTTCACTTGACCGCTCTGATCCATAGTAAAGCTTCACCTCCGGGAATTTTAAACAAGGAATCACCGTGTGTTTGTGTGGCTAAAGGCTAAAGCTTCCCACCTCCATCTTTCTACTTTGACTTCTCCAATATTAATTGAACAACTTGCAAAAGATTCAGCAACACAGATGTCCAAAATACTGTGTAATTATGCGATGAAAAGAGACGACTTTTAGCCACAAGTGGTGCTGGACTAAAATGTCACCGACAACCAATGATGTCACAAACACGTCATCATTCCGCGACGTTTTCAACAGGAAACTCCGCGGGGAATTTAAAATTGTAATTTAGTAAACTAAAGAGGCCGTATTGTCATGTGTTGCAAAGTTAATATTTCATCATTGATATATAAACTATCAGACTGTGTGGTCGCTAGTAGTGGGTCTCAGTAGGACTTTAAGATCATTTGGATGATGTTACGTTAAAAAAGGTAAAATGCATTTTTAGACAATATGGTTTGCCTGTGCGACACAGAGAGTAAGAAGCGGTAGAAAATGGATTAGAAAAGACATATTTTAAAAAAGAATAAATGAACAAAAACAAAAATAACACTTTTTTTTTTTTTAACTTGGGAGTTTTCTCGGGCCGGATTTTGGACGCTGGAAGGGCAGATGCGGCCCTTGGGCCGTAGTTTGTGCACCCCTGAGCTAAATGATACTGTCTGTTTATGTTTCCTTACTTTGAACTCTGGCAAAAGATATTTATAACTCATCAACATAACAAACTTGTTTTAACGTGTGTATGTGTGCACTGGCCACTTTCAAATTCTCAGAACTTATTTGTAGCAGAAACTGATCTGTGTGCGTGTGTGTGTGCTCGTGCACATGTGTGTATGTGTGTGTGTTTCTAGCTGATGTCAGCGTGCATTCTGGGAGTGGCGGCGTGGATCCGAGATTCCTTGAACGCTGTCCTGACCCTGACGGCTCACACCAGGTCAGTGTGGAGCAACATCAACAAACAAAACCCGATCATGTCCTAGTGAAACATGTACTCTGTGTGTGTGTGTGTGTGTGTGTGTGTGTGTGTGTGTGTGTCAGGCTGGAGGAGGCGGCCGTGCTGACGTTCTCTCCGCTCGTTCACCCGGTGCTGGTGCTGGTGTGCTGCTTCCTGCTGATGGTCGCCATGTTGGGCGTGTGTGGCACGCTGCGCTGCGACCTGCTGCTGCTGTCATGGGTACTACAATAGAGTACAAATTACTGCCACAACTCCACAAACGCACATGTTTGGTTTTTTTATCTGCGCCCAACAATTCGCAAGTAAAATAATAAATACAATGAAATCTAGGTCTAAGTCAGCCCTACATAGAGGTTTTTGTTTCATGTCTCTACGACATTGCTAACGGAAGTTACAAGCAGTCTGTTTTTTTTTTCCTAGGGGGCGCTAGAGCGCATTGTTGATTTTTGGGGTTTGGTTTTTTTATTAGACAGCAATTTTCGCCAGTTCTGATGAGTGTGTGAAATATGGTGAGTTTTGAAGCATGTTCAGGGGGTCAAATTACAGTTCAAAGAGGAGGCGGAATAATAATAATAATAATAATTAAAGCTGAAAGCAGCGTTGTTCGGGTCCGCCTTTGGCTGCTGCCAAGCCCTGGTCTAAGTCAGACCTACATAGAGGTCTTTGTTTCATGTCTCCACGACATTCCTAACAGAAGTTACAAGCAGTTTTGTCTGGGTTTTTTCCTAGGGGGCGCTGGAGAGCAATTTTGACTTTCGGGGTTTGGTTTTTTATTAGATGGCAATTTTCGCCAGTCCTGATGTGTGTGTAAAATTTGGTGAGTTTTAAAGCATGTTAAGGGGGTCAAATTACAGATCAGCGTTTCTGGATGTTGTTGATAAATGGCTTTCGCTTTGCATAGTAGAGCTTTAACTTGCACTTTGAAGCATTTTAAGGGGGTCAAATTACAGTTTAAAGAGGCAAAAAGGACATTTTTTAGGAAACTTTGCGCAGGGGTTCTTTGAAGGCGCGTAAAATCCAAACCGAAGCAGTAATCAAAAGTTTGTTGGATAGTTTTAATCAAAAGGGTTCAATCTCTCTCCTGTGCGAGTTTGAAGCCGAAACGACAAATGCACTAGGAGGAGTTTACGTTTGAAAAAGGTGACGGGATTTTACAAAACTTTTATTTTGAAGGGGTAATTTTTAACTTCCTGTTGATTTTTGCCGAAGGATGTCAATTATTTAAATGTAGGTCTAAGTGAGACCTACATAGAAGTTTTTGTTTCATGTCTTTCCGGCATTCCTACTGGAAGTTACAAGCAATTTTGTTTGTGTTTTCTTCCCAGGAGCAGTTTTTGCTGTTTTATTCAAAAATTGCGCTAGAGCGAAATTTTGAGTATTGGGATTTGTTTTTTTCATTAGATAGCAATTTTTGCCAGTCCTGATGTGTGTGCCAAGTTTGGTGAGTTTTGAAGCATTTTAAGGGGGTCAAATTTCAGCTCAAAGAGGCAAAAATAGTATTTTTTGCGAAAATTTAGCTTTGAAGGGGTTTTTTCAAAATGTTTGTTGATTTTTGCCCTAGAAGGTAAAATTATGAAATCTAGGTCTAGGTTAGACCTACGTGACGGTTTTTGTTTCATGTCTGTACGACATTCCTAACGGAAGTTACAAGCAGTCTGTTTTTCTTTCCTCCTAGGGGACGCTAGCGCGCAATTTAGATTTTTCTGGTTTGGCTGCCTAATAAGTTGGGAAGGCATGCCAGACCGATGTGTGTGTCAAATTTGGTGAGTTTTGAAGCATGTCAAAGGGGTCAAATTACAGCGAATAGGTGCGGAATAATAATAAAACGCACCAGTTTCAATAGGGTCCTTGGCCCATTGCAAAGGACTCCTGTGGAGTCCTTTGCAATGGGCCTGGTGGACCCTAATAAAGAAAGAATAAAACCTTACAGTTTCAATAGGGTCCTTGGCCCATTGCAAAAGGACTCCCCCCCCCCCCCTCATTCTTACGGCGCCCCCTATACAATGGCGCCCATCTACTGTAGAATTGACACTGCTGAATATTTGTGTTTTAGTACTTTTGCTGTCTGATGGTCATCTTGTGTGTGGAGCTGGCCAGCGCTGTTTGGACTTACGAGCAGGTGACCCACACACCTGCCCTTATGTGCATGTTTGTGTTATCAGCAGAGAGGTGACACACCTGTGTGTGTGTGTGTGTGTGTGTGTGTGTGTTCTGGTAATGCTTACTTAATGGGGACATCGCTTTGTTTACACCAGGGGTGTCCAAACTTTTTCCACTGAGGGCCGCACTCTGAAAAATCAACGCGAGCAGGGGCCGTTTTGATATTTTTTTTCATTTCAAAAACCCATACAATATATGTGTAAAAATGTACATTTAGGCCTCCACTCAGGCTTGGTCCCAGGGACCCCACAAGAGTTAGGTCAAAAAAATATTCAAAATGTGTCATTATTTTGTATTATTGTTATTCAAGGTTTAAATCTCAGTCTAGATGAACATTAAGTCTATCTGTCAATATAACGTTTTTAAAGATTTAAGTTGTATGCCCTTTTTGTCAAATAAAACCCTGTTTTGTTATGGAAAAAAAACACAAAATATGCAATAGTTTCCCCCAATAAGATTTTAAAGTGGAATATTTGAGATTATAAAATAATTGGAGCCTTAAAAATGTCAACACATAACACCATTAATTTCAATTTATTGTTATTTTTTTTAGCAATGACACACACAAAAAAATCGCACTAAAAATATTAGGGATCCAAAAGGGTCCTACTCATTAAAAATAAAAAACTTTTTTCCCCACTGTTTATTTTAAACACAATCGTCTTGAGATCAACTTCAGATCCATCCGTCAATTATAACTTATTGTTGTTTATGTTTTTTGTTTTTGTTCTTATCAGGTCCTTCTTTAGAAAAAATACAACTTTGTTTTTGGCAAACACAAAATATGCAACATTTCCCCAAAAAATATCTCAAAGTGGAATATTTAATGTGACATTGATTTGGATTAATTATTATTTTTTTAAAGAAAATAACAGCCTGCATGGCAGCTTTGTATTATTAGAGTAAACATTGTAGCATTGTATTGTCACATTTCACCTGTTTGCGCTTTTATACCACTTTTGTTGAAAAACTTATTGGGGTGTTACCATTTAGTGGTCAATTGTACGGAATATGTACTGTACTGTGCAATCTACTAATAAAAGTTTCAATCAATCAATCAAAAAGTCAGTGTTGTCTAGAGCTTCCATATGAGTAGGTGGCGGCAGGTAGCTAATTGCTTTGTAGATGTCGGAAACAGCGGGAGGCAGAGTGCAGGTAAAAAGGTGTCTATTGCCTATACCAAAAATAAACAAAAGGTGGGTGCCCCTAAGAAAATGCATTGAAACTTAGGGAAGGCTATGCAGAACCAAACTAAAACTGAACTGGCTGCAAAGTAAACAAAAACAGAATGCTGGACGACAGCAAAGACTTACTGTGGAGCAAAGATGGCGTCCACAAAGTACGTCCGAACATGACATGACAATCGAAAACGTCCACACAACAACTGAAATAGTCTTGATTGCTAAAACAAAGTAGATGCGGGAAATATGGCTCAAAAATTAATTGACTAAGTTAAAAAACTTATGTGGGTGTTACCATTTTGTGGTCAATTGTACGGAATATGTACTGTACTGTGCAATCTACTAATAAAAGTATCAATCAATCAATTGCTCAAAGGAAGACATGAAACTGCTACAGGGAAATACCAAAAAAAGAGAAAGGCCACCAAAATAGGAGCGCAAGACAAGAAGTTAAACACTACACACAGGAAAAGAGCCAAAAAGTTCCAATAAGTCAGGATGTGATGTGACAGTACACCTACTTTGAGACAAGAGCTATAGTGATGCATGCTCGGTTATCCTTACATATCCAAAAGCAATTTTTTACTGTGAACAGAGTTTCTGCTGGTGGTGTGCCTTTGCATTTTTTCGACGCAAAAAATTGTGCCTTGGCTCAAAAAAGGTTGAAAAACGCTGCTGTAGAAAGGGTGGTCCCCGCAAGTGATGATCAAAAACTTGCTCCCCATATCAAATAATAACCTGTGTGTGTGTGTGTGTGTGTGTGTGTGTGTGTGTGTGTGTGTGTGTGTCTGTGTGTCTGTGTGTGTGTGTGTGTCTGTGTGTGTGTGTCTGTTCAGCCTCCCGTGCATCGCTCTGACATGATCAGCCTGAAGTTCCGGATGTCAAACTTTGGCCATCATCACCATCAGTGGCTAACACACACCTGGGACACCTTTCAGACGGAGGTCAGAAGTTTCCCACACACACGCACACACACGCACACACACACACACACGCACACAGGTGATGGAAGGTGTATTTGTCCGCAGTTTAAGTGCTGCGGCGTGATCTACTTCACCGACTGGCTGGAGATGACCGAGATGGAGTGGCCGCCTGACTCCTGCTGCTCCAATCAGTATCCAGGATGTGCTGGCCACGCCCACCAACATGACCTCAGCGATCTCCACCAAGAGGTGAGACAGCGCCCTCTTTAAAGGGGAACATTATCACAATTTCAGAAGGGTTAAAATCAATAAAAATCAGTTCCCAGTGGCTTATATTATTTTTAGAAGTTTTTTTTTCAAAATGTTACCCATCATGGAATATCCCGAAAAAAGGCTTTAAAGTGCCTGATTTTCGCTATCTGTAAATCCACCGTCCATTTTCCTGTGACGTCACATAGTGATGTCAATACAGACAAACATGGCGGATAGTACAGCTAGATATAGCAACATTAGCTCGGATTCAGAATCGGATTTCAGCGGCTTAAGCGATTCAACAGATTACGCATGTATTGAAACGGATGGTTGAAGTGTGGAGGCAGGTAGCGAAAACGAAATTGAAGAAGAAACTGAAGCTATTGAGCGAATAGCTATTGAAGCTATTGAGCAGCGATCGCCTTCTAACCAACGATTGCATCTGTTGACCACTGGAGCAACTTAAATCCGTCGATTGGTGTTTGTTAGGAATTAAATGTGGGTGGAGGGAAAGGCTAGATGCAAATATAGCTACAAATGTAACAGCTAGCCTAAATAGCATGTTAGCATCGATTAGCTGGCAGTCATGCCATTAGCCAATATGTCTGATCAGCACATAAGTCAATATATCAACAAAACTCACCTTTGTGATTGCGTTGACTTTATCGTTGGAAATGCATCTGCTTTGAGTGTCGCAGGATATCCACACATCTCTGTGCCATCGCTATTATCGATAAAATGTGCAGAACAAACAAGGGACTTTCGCATCTTTTGACCACGGGTGCAACTTGAATCCGTCGATTGGTATGTGTTTGTTTGGCATTAAATGTGGGTGGAGGGAAAGGCTGGATGCAAATATAGCTATAAATGAGGCAAATTATGGCTTATTTTATTTTTTTGAAGTTTTTTTCAAAATTTTACCCATCATGGAATATCCCGGAAAAAGGCTTTAAAGTGCCTGATTTTTGCTATCTGTAAATCCATTGTCCATTTTCCTGTGACGTCACATAGTGATTCCAATACAAACAAACATGGCAGATAGTACAGCAAGATATAGCGACATTAGCTCGGATTCAGACTCGGATTTCAGCGGCTTAAGCGATTCAACAGGTTACACATGTATTGAAACGGATGGTTGGAGTATGGAGGCAGGTAGCGAAAACGAAATTGAAGAAAAAACTGAAGCTATTGAGCGGCGATCGCCTTCTAACCAACGATTGCATCTTTTGACCACTGGAGCAACTTAAATCCGTCGATTGGTATGTGTTTGTTTGGCATAAATGTGGGTGGAGGGAAAGGCTGGATACAAATATAGCTACAAATGTACATACAGCTAGCCTAAATAGCATGTTAGCATCGATAAGCTTGCAGTCATGCCATTAGCCAATATGTCTGATTAGCACATAAGTCAATAACATCAACAAAACTCATTTTTGTGATTTCGTTGACTTTATCGTTGGAAATGCATCTGCTTTGAGTGTCGCAGGATATCCACACATCTCTGTGCCATCGCTATCGTCGGTAAAATGTGCAGAACAAACAAGGGACTTTCGCATCTTTTGACACTGGTGCAACTTGAATCTGTTGATTGGTATGTGTTTGTTTGGAATTAAATGTAGGTGGAGGGAAAGGCTGGATGCAAATATAGCTACAGATGAGGCGTGACGATGCAATATGTACATACAGCTAGCCTAAATAGCATGTTAGCATCTAATAGCATTCCGTGCTAATCGATGCACACTCCACATAAGTCAACTTGAAACCGTCTCTGTTCGTGTTGTTACACCTCCGACAACATACCGACGAGGCATGATGTCTCCAAAGTACGGAAAACAGTCGAAAAAACGGAAAACAACAGAGCTAATTTGACTTGTGTGTGTAATGTGTTTGAGAAAATGGTGGATTGCTTCCCATTGTGACGTCACGGGTGAAAGGTCATCGCTCCGACAGCGAACAATTGAAGGGCGTTTCAATCGGCAAATTCACCCATTTAGAGTTCGGAAATCGGTTAAAAAAATATATGGTCTTTTTTCTGCAACATCAAAGTATATATTGACGCTTACATAGGTCTGGTGATAATGTTCCCCTTTAATGTACCATCAGCGCGGTCTAGTGATGTTCTGTCTTTCCTTTAGGGTTGCGGTCCAAAGATTTTGTCTTTCATTCGCGGCAGCACGCTGCTACAGCTGTTGCGTTTCCTGGGCGTGGCCATGGGCGTGGCCCAGATCCTGGCCATGGCGCTCACTCTGATGCTGCTGTGGGCGCTTTATTATGGCCGTAAACTACACACAGACCCGACGTTGGTGCATGGTGGCACCGTGGCCGTGACTCATGACGCCTCGCAACTGTAGGGCATACTTGCCAACTGTAGGGCATACTTGCCAACTGTAGGGCATACTTGCCAACTGTAGGGCATACTTGCCAACCCTCCCGGATTTTCCGGGAGACTCCCGAAATTCAGCGCCTCTCCCGAAAACCTCCAGGAAAAAATGTTCTCCCGAAAATCTCCCGAAATTCAGCCGGAGCTGGAGGCCACGCCCAATCACGTTACAACATCTATGGATTTGAATAAAAAAACTTCACACACAAGGAGACGAAGCAGAAGAACGAGGAAGTTACAGCCATGGCAACACTGTCTGTAATAGAGTGATTCTATGTTGTCTGTTGCCATCTCCTGGTGAATGTTGGCTACAGCGTTATGGGGTTGCTTTTAATTGGCCAATGATTTACGTGGTGTTGCGCACCTGACGGTAAGTAAGGGAGTTTGTTCTGATTCCTGAAGCCCACAGTAAAGAGACGTAAGTTCATCACCTCGCCTGGTTATTGACTCCAACCCAATATATTACACCGTCGACGAGCAAAATGAAGAAATAAATGGCAGAACAAAGGTTACTCAAATAGTGAAAACTAAGTGTTGTTGTTTTTTTAGTAACCAGCAAGCACAGTACAGTTAGTAGAACAACTGTCTTTTTATTACTGTGTATTTGATAGGTCTCCCGTCCAAAGGCAAAACCCAGTAACTCAATTTTGGTCATAACTGAGCTGATATTAATTTTGGAGTTCCTAGGTGATATGCTTTACATTAGTGTATGCGATATTGTAATTTGTTCCGTAAGTAAGCTGTTACGCGCACGGCAGGACCTAGCAACTACCACATAACCGCATAGATACAACAGAAAAACCTAGTATCTCAAGGGACCAATCGAAGCTTCTTTGTCAGTCGCCTTATTGTCTTTAATGAGACATTTGCACGAATGGGGGCCGACGGTCAACCTGATGATGTGATATTACGGCACGAGGGGATATTTGGAAGATTGGCCAGGACGTTGCAAGCACCTTCATTAAATGTTTTGTTCTTGATTCTTCCCCTTGCATACTCTTTTGGGCAGATAACTGTGGAGGTCCAAATAAAAACTGGACGCTGTACACGGCTCTTGCCCAATGTGCAAACGCAGAATGGGGCCCACCCGAGATTGTGATAAAATATCTGGAGGAAGGGCACACGTTCATGAGAGCAGATTCAATCCATGGCTCAATCGGCAAGAAAATGAAAGCTCAAGAAAACATCTTACGTTTGATGACTTTGTAGATCTTTGTAAGACAGCATCAAGATAGATTGGTTTTCCTTTGTTTTCTCAAAATCAGCTAGAAGTGAGTTACTAGGTTTTGCCTGTGGACGGGAGAGGTGCCGTCTGAAATTCAACTATTTCTTTTAATTTATATATATAATAAAATATAAATACCGTAGATAGAATTCACAAAAAGTTAAGTATTTCATACATATATATATATATATGAAATACCCCACATCCCCCCCACCTCCCGAAATCGGAGGTCTCAAGGTTGGCAAGTATGCTGTAGGGCCCGCCTCTGGACCGTCAGTACAGAACCACCTTGAGATGGAAGGTCAGTGAAATAGATTAGCGCCTCACCGGACACGTTGACACACGAATCCCAGTGATCTTGTCGTGAGATGTTCTCGTGGAAAACGAGTGACAATCCTTTTCATTTTTAGAAAGGGTCAGAGTTCATACAGGAAGTGGGAACGTTTCCTTTAGTGTGCAGATGTCCAGGAAATAGGACAAGCCCCGCCTCCAGTTCATTGCTATTTCCTGCAGCACACTTCACAACAAATCATAGGATTTATTGAAGGACTTTCATAGAGAACTAAATATTTTTGTTCCTTCCTGCATGCACACTGACAACCATAAATGTAACATACCAGGTATTGATAACATTTTGAAGTGCTCGATTGTTTCCATTGAACAAACATTCACAGATTGATGTGTCTGCTTAAATGTTTCTTTGCATACCGTATTTCCTTGAATTGCCGCAGGACATATAGTATGTGCCTGCCTTGAATTACTGCCTGGTCAAACTCGCTTGGCAAAATAATTAGTGCATGCTTAGTATTACCGCCTGGTCAACCTCGTGACACTACCCTGTCATCATTTTCAAAATGGAGGAGTCTGATTTCAATACCGGTCATTTGAAATCGCATAAAGGGAAGAAGATTAAAGGCCTACTGAAATGAGATGTTCTTATTTAAACGGGGATAGCAGCTCCATTCTATGTGTCATACTTCATCATTTCGCCATATTGCCATATTTTTGCTGAAAGTAGAGAACATCGAAGATAAAGTTCGCAACTTTTGGTCGCTAATAAAAAAGCCTTGCCTTTACCGGAAGTAGCAGACGATGACATCACAAGTGTGAGGGCTCCTCACATCCTCACATTGTTTATAATGGGAGCCTCCAGCAGCGAGAGCTATTCGGAGCGAGAAAGCAACAATTTCTCCATTAATTTGAGCGAGGATGAAAGATTCGTGGATGAGGATATTGATTGTGAAGGACTAGAAAAATAAAAATAAAATAAAGTTTTTAGACACATTTACTGGGATAATTCTGGGAAATCCCTTATCTTTCTATTGTGTTGCTAGTGTTTTAGTGAGTTAAATAGTACCTGATAGTCGGAGGGGTGTGTCCACGGGTGTGTTGACACCAGTCTCTGAGGGGAGTCAACGGCAGCTTTATGGACGGCGAAAGCTCCGCTGATCTCCGGTAAGAGGCGACTTTTTACCACAATTCTCTCACCAAAACCTGCCGGTTGACATGTAGTCGTGAACCATGTTCGCTTGACCGCTCTGATCCATAGTAAAGCTTCACGTCCGGGAATTTTAAACAAGGAATCACCGTGTGTTTGTGTGGCTAAAGGCTAAAGCTTCCCAACTCCATCTTTCTACTTTGACTTCTCCAATATTAATTGAACAAATTGCAAAAGATTCAGCAACACAGATGTCCAGAATACTGTGTAATTATTCGATGAAAAGAGATGACTTTTAGCCGCAAGTGGTGCTGGCTAGTATGTCCCCTCCAACCAATAACGTCACAAACACACGTCATCATTCCGCGACGTTTTCAACAGGAAACTCCGCGGGAAATTTTAAATTGCAATTTAGTAAACTAAAGCGGCCGTATTGTCATGTGTTGCAATGTTAATATTTCATCATTGATATATAAACTATCAGACTGCGTGGTCACTAGTAGTGGCTTTCAGTAGGCCTTTAAGAGCTATTCAGAAGGATTTAAGGTCCAAGCTTACATCACACTCAAATTTTTACTGCATGCCTTTGGTAAGTGCCGGGGTGAGAAGAGGTTTTAAAATAATTAGCGCATGCTTACTTTTACCGCATGTCTTTGGTAAGCGCAGGAGTGAGAAGAGGTTTTAAATTAATTAGCGCCCCGGCGGAAATTCATGGAAATACGGTATTTAAAAAAAAAATCTGTTCTTTTCTCGTCAAAGAAAGGGAAATAAAATAATTTCAAAAGTGCACTCTCCAACACGCAACAATCAGCCATCTTTGAACGCGCCACGGTCAAAATGACAGATTTTTTTTTACACCTTACTGACTCCTTACACAATTGGTTTGCAGCTATGTTAGCGTTAGCATATTGCACACATGAATGCATCCGCATTAGCTCCTTTATTGGCGCTAATGAGTGCCGACAGCTACATTAGCATCAACACCGTCTTTGGAGAAAATAAATGCTAGCAGATACATTAGCTTAAGCACCTTCATTAACATAAATGAGGGCTAGCAGCCACATTAGCTTTACAGCCTTCATTAGCACGAATGAGGATCAGCAGCTACATTAACCTTAGCACAAATAAAGGTTCGCAGATAGCTTTAAAACCTTCATGAGACTAAACGAGGGTTAGCAGCTACATTAGCAATAGCCTCTTCCTTTACGTCACATGCTTCTAACGTTGAAGAGTTTGAGCTCAAATCTGCTGTCTCGTTTTAGAATGTGACTATATGTACAAACCCTGTTTCCATATGAGTTGGGAAATTGTGTTCGATGTAAATATAAACAGAATACAATGATTTGCAAATCCTTTTCAAGCCATATTCAGTTGAATATGCTACAAAGACAACATATTTCATGTTCAAACTCATAAACATATATTTTTTTGTTGCAAATAATCATCAACTTTAGAATTTGATGCCAGCAACACGTGACAAAGTTGGGAAAGGTGGCAATAAATACTGATAAGGTCGAGGAATGCTCATCAAACACTTATTTGGAACATCCCACAGGTGTGCAGGCTAATTGGGAACAGGTGGGTGCCATGATTGGCTATAAAAGCAGCTTCCATGAAATGCTAAGTAATTCACAAACAAGAATGGGGCGAGGGTCACCACTTTGTAAGCAAATCGTCAAACAGTTTTAGAACAACATTTCTCAACGAGCTATTGCCAGGAATTTAGGGATTTTACCATCTACGGTCTGTAAAATCATCAAAAATTCAGAGGATCTGGAGAAATCACTGCACGTAAGCGATGATATTACGGACCTTTGATCCCTCAGGCGGTACTGCATCAAAAACCGACATCAGTGTGTAAAGGATATCACCACATGGGCTCAGGAACACTTCAGAAAACCACCGTCAGTAACTACAGTTGGTCGCTACATCTGTAAGTGCAAGTTAAAACTCTACTATGCAAAGCGAAAGCCATTTATCAACAACACCCAGGAACGCCGCCGGCTTCGCTGGGCCCGAGATCATCTAAGATGGACTGATGCAAAGTGGTAAAGTGTTCTGTGGTCTGACGAGTCCACATTTCAAACTATATTTGGAAACTGTGGACATGGCGTCCTCCGGAACAAAGAAGAAAATAACCATCCGGATTGTTATAGGCGCAAAGTTCAAAAGCCAGCATCTGTGATGGTATTGGGGTGTATTAGTGCCCAAGGCATGGGTAACTTACACATCTGTGAAGGCATCATTAATGCTGAAAGGTACATACAGGTTTTGGAGCAATATATGTTGTCATCCAAGCAACGTTATCATGGACGCCCCTGCTTATTTCAGCTAAACAATGCCAAGCCACATGTTAAAACAGCGTGGCTTCGTAGTAAAAGTGTGCGGGTACTTTCCTGGCCCGCCTGCAGTCCAGACCTGTCTCCCATGGAAAATGTGTGGCGCATTATGAAGCGTAAAATAGGACAGCGGAGACCCCGGACTGTTGAAGGACTGAAGCTCTACATAAAACAAGAATGGGAAAGAATTCCACTTTCAAAGCTTCAACAATTAGTTTCCTCAGTTCCCAAACGTTTATTGAGTGTTGTTAAAAGAAAAGGTGATGTAACACAGTGGTGAACATGCCCTTTCCCAACTACTTTGGCACATGTTGCAGCCATGAAATTTTAAGTTAATTATTATTTTTTTTAAAATAAAGTTTATGAGTTTGAACATCAAATATGTTGTCTTTGTAGCATATTCAACTGAATATGGCTTGAAAAGGATTTGCAAATCATTGTATTCCGTTTATATTTACATCTAACACAATTTCCCAACTCATATGGAAACGGGGTTTGTATACAATATACAGTGTGTATAAAATATATGTATATGTAACACTGGCTAGCTGGCTTGACTGTCAATCCTAGAGATGTAGCGTGGTCGTGGGATCAAGCGCAGGCCAGATTATAAAATGTCTCTGACAGAGTTGACAACCTATACTGTAAATGCTAAGCTAATTAGCATTTTGAAGAATGCCATTAGCTAAACTAGCAATTGAGTCCAAACCTTACGGTGCGTGCATTCGTCCTTGAACGTTCAAAGCGCAGAAACGTGCACCGCGTCCGTCCGGTTAAGGTCTGCGTCAGAGTTGCTTTCGCGTGTACTGCTGAGCGGAGTCAGGCTGTTGATGGACGGCCTCTCGCATTTTAGCGGCAGGGCTTCCTGGAATTTGGCGTTCAATCTGGAACGACTGCAGAGAAAAAGATAACAAACTTGTGACATTTAAGCCACACTCGGACGAACGTGAAAACAGTAGTGCTCAAAACATCAACATGAACTATAATTATATAATAATTATTATGATGATAAAATACTGTATTTGTGGGTTTAACTTTCATGCAGTATTAACAATAATCATATCAAACACATGACTTATATAATAAATCAATAATAAGAATTATGATCAAACATTTTGATATTAAATGACAAAACACAAATATTTAAAAAAACATGATGAAATGATGAAAATCAAACATAACCGCTAACATTTCAACTTCAGTGGTATTATTAAAAATAACAGAATAAGGTAACACTTTAGTATCGGGAACATATTTACCGTTAATTAGTTGCTTATTAAAGTAACAAATACTTAGTTTCCCCTGGGGGGGGGGGGGGGGGGGGGGGTGTTGCCCACATATCAATCAATCAATCAATGAATGTTTACTTATATAGCCCTAAATCACCAGTGTCTCAAAGGGCTGCACAAACCACTAGGACATCCTCGGTAGGCCCACATAAGGGCAAGGAAAACTCACACCCAGTGGGACGTCGGTGACAATGATGACTATGAGAACCTTGGAGAGGAGGAAAGCAATGGATGTCGAGCGGGTCTAACATGATACTGTGAAAGTTCAATCCATAATGGATCCAACACAGTCGCGAGAGTCCAGTCCAAAGCGGATCCAACACAGCAGCGAGAGTCCCGTTCACAGCGGAGCCAGCAGTCCTCTCCAAGGTTCTCATAGTCATCATTGTCACCGACGTCCCACTGGGTGTGAGTTTTCCTTGCCCTTATGTGGGCCTACCGAGGATGTCGTAGTGGTTTGTGCAGCCCTTTGAGACACTAGTGATTTAGGGCTATATAAATAATCATTGATCGATTGATTGATAGTTTAGAATTTTTTGGACACTAGGGGAACACCTCCAAAGACATGCACCTGGGGATAGGCCCCTCCCACCTCCAAAGACATGCACCTGGGGATAGGTAGATTGGCAACACTAAATGGTCCCTAGTGTGTGAATGTTGTCTGTCTATCTGTGTTGGCCCTGTGATGAGGTGGCGACTTGTCCAGGGTGTACCCCACCTTCCGCCCGATTGTAGCTGAGATAGACGCCAGCGCCCCCCGCAACCCTAAAAGGGAATAAGCGGTAGAAATTGGATGGATGGATGGATGTATTCCGTTTATATTTACATCTAACACAATTTCCCAACTCATATGGAAACGGGGTCTGTAAGTAAAACAATATACTAACTTTTTGCAGTTTAATTGGTTGTTCAAACACAAAATGTTCACAAAGTATAAAGAAGAGGAATAATGGTAATTATTGAAAATAAGTTATGATTTATCTCTTTATGGGAATCGTAACTGAGTTAATAACTATCTATGAAGAGAACTGTTTTATTTTGAAATCATTTATATAATTGTTTTACAAGTTGGAAACAAGAAGTGAACATACACTATATTGCCAAAAGTATTTGGCCACGCATCCAAATGATGAGAATCAGGTGTCCTAATCACTTGGCCCGGTGTATCAAATCAAGCACTTCGGCATGGAGTCTGCTTCTACAAAACATTTCCAGCGTGGAACGGTCAGAGGACGCCACTTGTGCAACAAATCCAGTCGTGAAATGTCTTCACTCCTAAATATACCATTCTTTGTTATAAGAAAATGGGAGAGTTTGGGAACAACAGCAACCCAGCCACCAAGTGGTCGGCCAAGTAAGCTGACAGAGAGGAGTCAGCGGATGCTGAAGCGCATAGTGCAAAGACTTTCTGCACAGTCACTTGCTACAGAGCTCCAAACTTCATGTGACCTTCCAATTAGCCCACGTACAGTACGCAGAGAGCGTCATGGAATGGGTTTTCATGGCCGACCAGCTGCATCTAAGCCAGACATCACCAAGTCCAGTGCAAAGTGTGGGATGCAGTGGTGTAAAGCACGTCGCCACTGGACTCTAGAGCAGTGGAGACGCCTTCTCTGGAATGATGAATCATGCTATAACCTATATTATTTTAATCATATCCAGGAGAGCTCATTGGTCAACACTCTTTAGCATTAATTTTTTTTCTCCTATTCCCACCCACCTCAGGAATTACACTCACACACACACTCATTCACACAAACACACACTCTCACCTTGAGGTCTCATCACTGACTAATTGACAATGTATTTTTGATGATTATTATTATCCATAGCAGGGGTCAGCAACCTTTTTGAAACCAAGAGCTGCTTCTTGGGTACTGATTATTGGGAAGGGCTACCAGTTTGATACACACTTCAATAAATAAATTGCCAGAAATAGCCAATTTGCTCAATTCACCTTTAATATATATATATATATATATATATATATATATAAATGGGTATTTTTGTCTGTAATTCCGTCGTACTTTTTTTTAAAAAAGGTTTTTTGTAGAGAATAAATGATGAAAAAAAAACACGTAATTGAACGGTTTGAAAGAGGAGAAAACAGGAAAAAAATGAAAATTTAATTGACACATAGTTAATCTTCAATTTCTACTCTTAAAATTCAAAATTCAACTGAAAAACAGGAGAGAAAAACTAGCTAATTCGAATTTTTTTGAAAAAAATTAAAAAAACAATTTATGGAACATCATCAGTACTTTTTCCTGATTAAGATTAATTTTAGAATTTTGATGACATGTTTTAAATATGTTAAAATCCAATCTGCACTTTGTTAGAATATATAACAAATTGGACCAAGCTATATTTCTAACAAAGACAAATCATTATTTCTTCTAGATTTTCCAGAACAACATTTTTAAAAGAAATTCAAAAGACTTTGAAATAAGATTTAAATTTGATTCTAAAAAATTTTCAGATTTGGTATTAACAGTTTTTTTGAATTTTAATATTAATATGTTTGAAGAAATATTTCACAAATATTCTTCGTCGAAAAAACAGAAGCTAAAATGTATAATTAAATTAAAATGTATTTATCATTATTTACAATAAAAAAATACATTTACTTGAAGATTGATTTAAATTGTCAGAAAAGAAGAGGAAGGAATTTAAAAGGTAAAAAAGGTATATGTGTTTAAAAATCCTAGAATCATTTTTAAGGTTGTATTTTTCTCTAAAATTGTCTTTCTGAAAGTTATAAGAAGCAAAGTAAAAAAATAAATGAATTATTTGAACAAGTGAAGACCAAGTCTTTAAAATATTTTCTTGGATTTTCAAATTCTATTTGAGTTTTGTCTCTCTTAGAATTAAAAATGTCGAGCAAATCGAGACCAGCTTGCTAGTAAATAAATAAAATGTAAAAAATAGAGGCAGCTCACTGGTAAGTGCTGCTATTTGAGCTATTTTTAGAACAGGCCAGCGGGCGACTCATCTGGTCCTTACGGGCTACCTGGTGCCCGCGTTGGTGACACCTGATCTATAGCATTTACTTAATTTTTCAACTATATGTTAATCAAGCAGCGAGCACATAATATTACTCTGTGTAGGGGAGATGAAACACCCTGCAATGTATGTCGTCTTGACGCCATACAGCCAAATGACTGATTACCCGTATGGGGTTTGAACCCAGTACCCCCGTATAAGGAGATGAAACACCCTGCAATGTATGTCGTCTTGACGCCATACAGCCAAATGACTGATTACCCGTATGGGGTTTGAACCCAGTACCCCTGTATAAGGAGATGAAACACCCCGCAATGTATGTCGTCTTGACCTCATACAGCCAAATGACTGATTACCCGTATGGGGTTTGAACCCAGTACCCCTGTATAAGGAGATGAAACACCCTGCAATGTATGTCCTCTTGACCTCATACAGCCAAATGACTGATTACCCGTATGGGGTTTGAACCCAGTACCCCTGTATAAGGAGATGAAACACCCCGCAATGTATGTCGTCTTGACCTCATACAGCCAAATGACTGATTACCCGTATGGGGTTTGAACCCAGTACCCCTGTATAAGGAGATGAAACACCCCGCAATGTATGTCGTCTTGACCTCATACAGCCAAATGACTGATTACCCGTATGGGGTTTGAACCCAGTACCCCTGTATTAGGAGCCCACAGTGTTGACCATTGAGCTATCCTGGGTCCCCTCAAAAGCTTGATGTTCGCTCATACACAAATGTAGTCAGTGAACTATGATAGAAGTGAAAGAAAAAACATTATCTTACAAGTCAGGGATTTGAACCCAGTAGTACTGAGTGAGAGGCAGCATTTTAACCATCAAGCTATCCAAGGTGTTGTTGGGCAACTATTTTGTCAGATAAAGTGCAGTTTTCTTTTAAGGTCAGGACTGAGACGGAGATTTACGATCCATATAGAAGGTGGTCATGTGTTTAGAGCAGGGGTCTCAAACATGTTATTTTGCGGCCCGCACCTTGATATGACAATTTAATGCTAGTGCGGCCCGCAATATTATTATGAACGGTGCTTGACAACGTCATACTTGCCAACGCTCCCAATTTTCCTGGGAAATCCTTGAAATTCAGGTGACCCATCCTCTAGAATTCCTGTCGATTTTCTCCCACCAACAATATTCAGGGGGTGCCATGATGACACTGTCTTTAGCGCCACCTACATCCTGCACTAACCAGGTTCATGTCGTACCTCGCTATGTAAGACGCACGTGAGTTATTGCAAGACATATTTGATCAACAGCTACACAGGTCACACTGAGGGTAGCCATGAAAAAAACTTTAACACTGTTACAAATATGTGCCACACTGTGAACCCACACCAAACAAGAATGACAACCCCATTTTGGGAGAACATCCGCACCGTAACACAACATAAACACAACAGGACAAATACCCAGAACCCCATGCAGCCCTGACTCCTCCGGGCTACAATATACACCCCCGCGGCCCAGACTCACCCAGTTTCTGCATCCAGTGGCCCCCAGGTAAATGGATTTTGAGACCCCTGCTTTAGAGTCATACAACTACTAACTGTTAGCATGCCAACGTTTGAAACTTTTATTAGTAGATTACACAGTACAGTGCATATTCTTTACAGTTGACCACTAAACGGTAACACCCCAATAAGTTTTTCAACTTGTTTAAGTCGGGGTCCACGTTAAGCATGCCAACGTTAGCACACATGCTACCTGTTAGCATTTTATTGTTGAGATGCTAATGTTTTAGGGTAGCTTTGTAGCTTATTTTGTACAGTTATACTTAAAACTCACGGATTGGGTCACTTGGCACCATTCTAAAAGTACGCCGGCTTCCAGCGACCCCCGGCCAGAGGTCCAGGTCCAGGGCACAGATAGCAGGCCCAGCAAATATCCGCGGGAATTGTATAGTCATGTTTTTAGGCTGACATTGAATGGCTGTTCTGTGAAGTTCCAGGAAAAATGAGGGGGTTTTCTAAAATGTGTAAAAGAGATTCATCTAAAATGTAACCCCATAGATAATTGAGGCTTTTGTCTGTGTTTGTGTATCGCTGCACCGTGTTGGAGACATTCATGGCTTCATGTTCATCCTGTACTTGTTCATGGCTTCATGTTCATCCTGTACATCCTATGCTTTTTTCTTCATGGCTTCATGTTCATCCTGTACATCCTATGCTTTTTTCTTCATGGCTTCATGTTCATCCTGTACATCCTATGCTTTTTTCTTCATGGCTTCATGTTCATCCTGTACATCCTATGCTTTTTTGTTCATGGCTTCATGTTCATCCTGTACATCCTATGCTTTTTTCTTCATGGCTTCATGTTCATCCTGTACATCCTATGCTTTTTTGTTCATGGCTTCATGTTCATCCTGTACATCCTATGCTTTTTTGTTCATGGCTTCATGTTCATCCTGTACATCCTATGCTTTTTTGTTCATGGCTTCATGTTCATCCTGTACATCCTATGCTTTTTTGTTCATGGCTTCATGTTCATCCTGTACATCCTATGCTTTTTTCTTCATGGCTTCATGTTCATCCTGTACATCCTATGCTTTTTCTTGTCCTTCTTTTTCTAGGTGATTTGTTTGGGGCGGGGGGAACATTTGACATGTTTGTTGTATCACCGTTATTTGTACATGTCGAAAAAAACTCAATAAACAAATGTTGAAAAAAAAACAATAATATAAATTACGATCAAACATCTTATTTAGTTAATATACAGCATAACAAAAAATAGCTTAAACAAACATGGAGCAAAATATATAAATTATATTAAACAATTATTACATGATTATAAAACAATAATAATAAAAAAAATTATGACTGAACATAACAATCCATCCATCCATCCATTTTCTACCGCTTATTCCCTTTCGGGGTCGCGGGGGGCGCTGGCGCCTATCTCAGCTACAATTGGGCGGAAGGCGGGGTACACCCTGGACAAGTCGCCACCACATCGCAGGGCCAACACAGATAGACAGACAACATTCACACTCACATTCACACACTAGGGACCATTTAGTGTTGCCAATCAACCTGTCCCCAGGTGCATGTCTTTGGAGGTGGGAGGGGCCTATCCCCAGGTGCATGTCTTTGGAGGTGGGAGGAAGCCGGAGTACCCGGAGGGAACCCACGCATTCACGGGGAGAACATGTAAACTCCACACAGAAAGATCCCGAGCCTGGATTTGAACCCAGGACTGCAGGACCTTCGTATTGTGAGGCAGACGCACTAACCCCTCTGCCACCGTGAAGCCCAACGTAACAATCCAAAAATGTAAAATAAATCATTAACTAAAACAATATTAAAACATGATGATACATGATACTTAAACAATTCACAAGCGATGATAAAACATGATAGTAACTAATTAGTCAGTAACACTTATGATCAAACATAATAAATACATAATATTTCATTAAATAATAACACAACCAAAATGAAACATAATAATTAAATAAAACTGTAAATATAATGATAATAATAATAATTTTTAAAAAATACAAATGTTAATGTCAGAGTTAGTTGGTGAGATCCCCAAGATGCAGAGAAGGAGGCAGGCATGGAGTAAGAAAACATGTGTTGGGATCCGTGACTCGGATCTTCACCTTTATTTTTCCATCTTTGTTTCATTATCTTTCTGACCAGCTTACTTCCTGTTTAGTCCGTTACCATGGTTACACATTGATTTCACCTGCTCCTCGTTTTCTACACACACCTGGTTCTCCTTGATTACTCCCTACATAAGCCTTCCTCTTTTCCTTGTTCAGTCTGGGTCCATCAGAATTTGCCTTTGAGCAACAGTATCGACTGACTTCACGTAGGTATATTCTTGCTAGCTTTTCACTCCAAGCCTTTGTTTTATTCCAGCTCTCACGCTGATGAATTGTTTTTCCTTATTGTGTGCCTTCGTGCAAGTCTTGGTTTTTCTGTTTTCTATTCCTAGCTTTTATGCTGGCGCCCTTGGTTTATTTTGTCTGCTAGCTCCAGTATTTTTGTTCGTAGCCTACTTTTGTTAAGTTTAATAAAACATTTAAACTTACCATTGCTGTGTTCTTGTCGACGCGTCCACGGAGGGACAAACCCGACATTACTATGCCATTCAGTCATTACAACATGATTTAATAAAAATAATAGAACTAGAACAAACAAAAGGGTACTAACACAAAGCGTGCACGAGGCGGATAACAAACTAAGAGAGCTAGCACGGGAGTTAGAAAACAAAAAGGAGACTTAGCATGGAAGCTAGCAAAAGCAAAAAGGGGCCTAGCGTGGAAGCTAACGGGTAGCGAGCAGTAAAACAAAGGTCGTACTTGTAAAATGAAAGAACAAACTGGAAGCAGGGAACAAAAAACAGTAAGCTACAAACATCAAACGAATATAGCTTACCGCTATGCTGCAAAGACACAACAAGGTACGACACGACAGGAGCGATAATACATCGACAATTCAATAATCCAGCACTGACTGGAAGACAAAGCAGGAACAAATAGGAATGGGCTGATTGACACCAGGTGCGGCCAGGTGCCAATCAGCCGCATCTGAGGGGAAACAAAGCACTCAGGGAGACAAACAGGAAGCTGAGCCAAATTAAGAGTGCTGACAGGAACCAAGGACAGGAAATACTAAACACAGAGGAAAAACTAAAACACAAACAAACTGTCAGTGGCAAGCCTGACAGCTAAATCACGATAATAATAAAGAATTCAATAAATAATGATTACTACCCATGACACGTTTACCCACCTGTAGGTCAAATTCGGCTCTACGCGGACGTCCAGCAGATGGCTGCTGGTGGAGCTGCGGAGGTCAAAGGTCTTGCGGGCCCAGCAGGAAGTGAAGGTGTTAGGCGAGGAGGAGGAGGACAAAGACACCTTCCTCAGCGGCTTCCCCTCAGAGCGGCTCGACTCCATCGTCTTCGGGTCCACAAAGTCGTGGTTCTAAAGGCCGAGAACAGAAAGACCTTTGAAGATACCGCAAGCGTGCACGTGGGCATTCAGGTGAACTAACCGTGGTCTTCTCCAGGCAGTGCAGGAGGTGATGGCGCTGCACCTCCATGTTGGACTTGCACACCAGCGCCTCCCTCGCCTGCTTGGACGCCTCCGATAGAAAAAAGAAGCCGTAGATCAACCTTCACATGGTCTTCTTATGGACGGTCCACACAGAAGAAGAACCACAAACACTGTTGTTGGTTGTAATGACAGCGTGCCGATAAAAAGACCAGAAAAAAAAAGGCCACATTCCTTTGGTCCCAAATTAGTTATGACCTCCATGATCTACTTCATCCAGTCAGGCCCCTTAAAACAGTGGTGTCCAAATTAGTCATGACCTCCATGATCTACTTCATCCAGTCAGGCCCCTTAGAACAGTGGTGTCCAAATTAGTCATGACCTCCATGATCTACTTCATCCAGTCAGGCCCCTTAGAACAGTGGTGCCCAAATTAGTCATGACCTCCATGATCTACTTCATCCAGTCAGGCCCCTTAGAACAGTGGTGCCCAAATTAGTCATGACCTCCATGATCTACTTCATCCAGTCAGGCCCCTTAGAACAGTGGTGTCCAAATTAGTCATGACCTCCATGATCTACTTCATCCAGTCAGGCCCCTTAGAACAGTGGTGTCCAAATTAGTCATGACCTCCATGATCTACTTCATCCAGTCAGGCCCCTTAGAACAGTGGTGTCCAAATTAGTCATGACCTCCATGATCTACTTCATCCAGTCAGGCCCCTTAGAACAGTGGTGCCCAAATTAGTCATGACCTCCATGATCTACTTCATCCAGTCAGGCCCCTTAGAACAGTGGTGTCCAAATTAGTCATGACCTCCATGATCTACTTCATCCAGTCAGGCCCCTTAGAACAGTGGTGTCCAAACTAGTTATGACCTCCATGATCTACTTCATCCAGTCAGGCCCCTTAGAACAGTGGTGTCCAAATTAGTCATGACCTCCATGATCTACTTCATCCAGTCAGGCCCCTTAGAACAGTGGTGTCCAAACTAGTTATGACCTCCATGATCTACTTCATCCAGTCAGGCCCCTTAGAACAGTGGTGTCCAAATTAGTCATGACCTCCATGATCTACTTCATCCAGTCAGGCCCCTTAGAACAGTGGTGTCCAAACTAGTTATGACCTCCATGATCTACTTCATCCAGTCAGGCCCCTTAGAACAGTGGTGTCCAAATTAGTCATGACCTCCATGATCTACTTCATCCAGTCAGGCCCCTTAGAACAGTGGTGTCCAAATTAGTTATGACCTCCATGATCTACTTCATCCAGTCAGGCCCCTTAGAACAGTGGTGTCCAAATTAGTCATGACCTCCATGATCTACTTCATCCAGTCAGGCCCCTTAGAACAGTGGTGTCCAAATTAGTTATGACCTCCATGATCTACTTCATCCAGTCAGGCCCCTTAGAACAGTGGTGTCCAAACTACAGCAACGACTCAGCAGTGTCATCACTTTGGCCCGCTGGACAGCATGAGGCCAAAGAAACATTTTATCTGAGGACCATTTCATTTACAAATTAGCAATGTAGACAGCGTGGCGCAGTGGTAGAGTGGCCGTGCGCAACCCTAAGGTCCCTGGTTCAAATCCCACCTAGTACCAACTTCGTCATGTACGTTGTGTCCTGAGCAAGACACTTCACCCTTGCTCCTGATGGGTGCTGGTTGGCGCCTTGCATGGCAGCTCCCTCCATCAGTGTGTAAATGTGGAAGTAGTGTCAAAGCGCTTTGAGTACCTTGAAGGTAGAAAAGTGCTATACAAGTACAACCCATTTATTTATTTATCATTTATTTTGTATTTTGTTATTAGTCAATCTTCCCTCTCACGTCTGCAACTGGCCTAAAATGCAGCTCCCCGACTTTTAACCAACACAAGAAAACTAGAGCACATGAGTCCTGTTTTAGCCTCCCTCCACTGACTGCCTGTGTCTTTTACAGTCCATTTTAAAATGATGTTACTCATTTTTAAATCCTTATATGGTCTTGCCCCACCTTACCTCTCTGAGCTGCTCCACCTCTATGCCCCCACCCGGTCCCTCAGGTCAGCTGATCCTGGAGGTCCACAAATCAAAGCGCAAGCTCAGAGGGGACGGAGCCTTCTCTGTTGCGGGTCCCAAACTCTGGAACCATCTCCCTCTCCATGTGAGACAAACTCTGGAACCATCTCCCTCTCCATGTGAGACAAACTCTGGAACCATCTCCCTCTCCATGTGAGACAAACTCTGGAACCATCTCCCTCTCCATGTGAGACAAACTCTGGAACCATCTCCCTCTCCATGTGAGACAAACTCTGGAACCATCTCCCTCTCCATGTGAGACAAACTCTGGAACCATCTCCCTCTCCATGTGAGACACACTCTGGAACCATTTCCCTCTCCATGTGAGACAAACTCTGGAACCATCTCCCTCTCCATGTGAGACAAACTCTGGAACCATCTCCCTCTCCATGTGAGACACACTCTGGAACCATCTCCCTCTCCATGTGAGACACACTCTGGAACCATCTCCCTCTCCATGTGAGACAAACTCTGGAACCATCTCCCTCTCCATGTGAGACAAACTCTGGAACCATCTCCCTCTCCATGTGAGACAAACTCTGGAACCATCTCCCTCTCCATGTGAGACAGGCCCCTTCTTTGGCTATTTTTGAGACCCTTCTTAAAACCCTTTTTTAAAACTGTTTTTAACTGTTTTAAATTTTTTTAATTTTTTAACTGTTTTTTAATCTAACAAATTGTTCTTAGCGTAATTTGTATTTGCTATTTCAATGTTATTTTTTAGTTTGTCCTTTGCCTTTATTTCTTTGTGGTGTACAGCCCTTTGTTCTTCAACTGTGGTTGTTTTTAAAGGGTTATAAATAAAGTTGCCCTGCGATGAGGTGGCGACTTGTCCAGGGTGTACCCCGCCTTCCGCCCAATTGTAGCAGAAATAGGCAACCAGCGCCCCACGCAACCCCAAAGGGAAAAAGCGGTAGGAAATGGATGGATGGATGTAAATAAAGTTGGTTTGGTATGGCCTGTCAGCTGCAGTTGAAGGTATGGCAACTCAAATCAGTGACCATTAATTGTCCAGCCACAAAATTGCATTGCACATAATTTACCTATATGACCCAATCCAAACACCCTTCACCACTCATGGTGCATAAAAAAAAAATCCACCAGCATAAAAATTCAACAAACAAGGTCCCACATAACACAACCTGCTCATTTAAATTTGTGGATATTATTAAAAAAAAGTCCAATCAGCATTAAAACAATCCAAACTACACCCATTTAAATCCATTATGGGAAAAATGCAGGACACTCTCTCCGCACTTAACTCCAGACTGCTTGATATTTCTGGTTGATTAAAAAAAACTTTAAAGGCCTACAGAAATGAGATGTTCTTATTTAAACAGTGATAGCAGCTCCATTCTATGTGTCATACTTCATCATTTCGCGATATTGCCATATGTTTGCTGAAAGGATTTAGTAGCGAACATCCACGATAAAGTTTGCAACTTTTGGTCGCCAATAAAAAAGCCTTGCCTGTACCGGAAGTAGCAGACGATGACGTCACCGGTGTGAGGGCTCCTCACATCCTCACATTGTTTATAACGTGAGCCTCCAGCAAGAGCTATTTGGACCAAGAAAGCGACAATTTCCCCATTAATTTGAGCGAGGATGAAAAATTTGTGGATGAGGAAAGTTAGAGTGACGCGCACAAAAAAACAAACAAAAAATAAGCAACGGCTCCAGGCGGCAGCAGTGGGACCGTTTCAGATGTAATTAGACACATTTACTAGGATAATTCTGGAAGATCCCTTATCTGCTTATTGTTTTAATAGTGTTATAGCGAGATGGCTGCGGTGAACGGCAGTGTCTCTCAGAGAAGCCGATGAGCTAAGATCCCAGTTGCCTTTTTGAGCTGCAGGATGAGGTCGCGTAATCCACTGAAGTCTCTGGTAAGAGCCGATTTAATATCACAATATTCCCATCCAAAAGCTTGCTGGTTGACGTAGAGAAACATGTTTGCTTGACTGCTCTGTGTTAAAGCTTCACAACAAACAAAGAAACACCGGCTGGGTTTCGGTGCTAAAGGCAGCTGCAATCCGCCGCTTTCCACCAACAGCATTCTTCTTTGACGTCTCCATTATTAATTGAACAAATTGCAAAAGATTCAGCAACACAGATGCCCAAATTACTGTGTAATTATGCGATGAAAAGAGACGACTTTTAGCCGTGAGTGGTGCTGGGCTAATATGTCCCCTCCAACCCGAGACGTCATCATTCCGTGACGTTTTCAACAAGAAACTCTGCGGGAAATGTAAAATTGCAATTTATTAAACTAAAGCGGCCGTATTGTCATGTGTTGCAATGTTAATATTTCATCATTGATATATAAACTATCAGACTGCGTGGTCGGTAGTAATGGGTGTAAGTAGGACTTTAAGGAGGTCGTCATGAAAGTAGACAAGGAATTGGGGCAAATTTTCACATACTCGTACTTCCAATCAACCAATCCCAGTTAAAAAGTTTGGACACCCCTGCCTTGGAACATTTCTACAAGCAAGATGGCCGCCTTTGCTACTTGTCTCAGTGGAAGTAAACATAAGAGCCAATCAGCATCCAGCACCAGAAAGAACTAACGAGTGTTACCTCTGGGTCGGCGTCGGTCAGCCGTTTGTAGCGGAAGTAAGCGTTGGCTCCGGCGTTCTTTCCCGCAGAAATTCTGGCCAGACGAGTTTTCTGCGGGCGAACAGGTGCACACGTTCTAGGGGGCGCTCTCACGTGGAAGCTAAGCTAAGCTAGCACTCACCTTCTGCGCCCGCCTCTTCTCAGCACGCTGGCTTTGGAGGTAGATGCGGCTAAAGTTGGACACGATGACGGGCACGGGCAGCGCGATGACCAGGACGCCGCTCAGCGAGCAGATAGAGCCCACGATTTTACCCATGATGGTGTTTGGAACCATGTCGCCGTACCTGAGGCGGAGGTGAGAGGTCAGTGAGGACGTCTAGAACAGTGTTTTTCAACCTTTTTGGAGCCAAGGCACATTTTTTGCCTTGAAAATATCCAGAGGCACACCACCAGCAGAAATCATAAAGAAAGACAACGAAACTCAGTTGACATAAAAAGTCGTTGTCGCAATTGTTGGATGTGACTTTAAAGCATAAGCAAGCATGCATCACTATAGCTCTTATCTCAAAGTAGGTGTACTATCACCACCTGTCACCATACTTGCCAACCTTGAGACCTCTGATTTCAGGAGGTGGGGGGGCGTGGTTAAGAGAGGTGGCGTATATTTCACCAACTTGAGTATTTCATATATATTTCATATATATATATATATATATATATATATATATATATATATATATATATATATGTATGTATGAAATACTTGACTTTAAGAGAATTCAAGCTATATATATTTATTTTATTATATATCTAAATAAAATAAATAGTTAAATTTCCGACGGCACCTATCAAATACACAGTAATAAAAACACAGTTGTTCTACTAACTGTACTGTGCTTGCTGGTTACTAAAAAAAACAACAACAACACTTACCTTTCACTGTTTGAATAACATTTGTTCTGCCATTAGCGTATTGGCGAGCGAGCTCCGAATCCAGGAACATCCTTCACGGATTTGTTGTAGATATCCGCGAATGAGAAGGGGATGTTGCTTCCAGCTATCAGCATAGCCATCTTTATCTCAGCATAAGTTACACCATCGGGTCTCCATTTTGCGAGGTGGGCCATAATACTGGGTTGTGAACGATGCTGCGCTGCGGACGCTTTGTGCTTCGCTGACCCTTCATGAGTATATCCCTTCACCGTGTTCAATGGAGAAGTCTGTTCTACAAAATTTTCAGGCCACATACTCCTTCCCCTTCGAACTCTCCTGGATAAACTTAAATTCTTGTTTCCAATCGTTCTGGAACTTGCAAGCGCATTTCTTCATTTTTGCTCGTGGACGGTGTAATATATTGGGTTGGAGTCAATAACGAGGCGACGTGATGAAGTTACGTCGTCTTTACTGTGGGCTTCAGAACAGACTCCCTAATGCATGTTCCTTGACTGCACTTAAATGTAGAATATATTTACATTCTATTCTATGTACAGTAGATGGCAGTATTGTCCTGTTTAAGAGGGTCACAACATTGAGTCAGGTCTGCATGGAGCTGGATGGGGCGTGGCCTCCAGCTCCGCTTGAATTTCGGGAGATTTTCGGGAGAAAATTTGTCCCAGGAGGGTTTTCGGGAGAGGCGCTGAATTTTGTGAGTCTCTCGGAAAATCCGGGAGGGTTGGCAAGTATGTCTGTCACATCACAACATTTTTTGCTGTTTTCCTGTGTGTGGTTTTTTGGTTCTTGTCTTGCGCTCCTATTTTGGTGGCTTTTTCTCTTTTTTTGGTATTTTCCTGTAGCAGTTTCAGGTCTTGCTTTGAGCGATATTTCCCAC
Organism: Nerophis ophidion; assembly: GCF_033978795.1. NCBI lineage: Eukaryota > Metazoa > Chordata > Actinopteri > Syngnathiformes > Syngnathidae > Nerophis > Nerophis ophidion. The sequence continues at coordinate 4,195,881 of NC_084620.1, forward strand.
ATTTACTATGTTTTAGCATTTGAGAATATTTCAGTTGTTTTTATCCTTCTTTGTGGGGACTGTCATATGTTTGGATGTACTTTGTGGACGCCGTCTTTGCTCCACAGTAAGTCTTTGCTGTTGTCCAGCATTCTGTTTTTGTTTACTTTGTAGCTTGTTCAGTTTTAGTTTTGTTCTGCATAGCTTTCCCTAAGCTTCAATGCCTTTTCTTTGGGGCACCCACCTTTTTTCTATTTTTGGTTTAAGCGTTAGACACCTTTTTACCTGCATGCTGCCTCCCGCTGTTTCCGACATCTACAAAGCAATTAGCAACCTACTGATATGGAAGAGTCTTACAGCAGTTAGTCTGCCCAGCCCTAGACAGCACCGACACTCAACAACAACACATCATTTGCAGACTATAATTACTGGTTTGAAAAAAATATTTTTTTTACCCCAAATAGGTGAAATTAGATCATCTCCCACGGCACACTACTGTGCCGCGGCACAGTGGTTGAAAAAGACTGGTCTAGAGTCGTTTGACAGCAAAGCTTGCGCTTCTTTTTTGCGTCCACATGGCGGCGCCAAAGCTCTTCTCCTCCTTTCAAGTTCTCCAGCAGCTGAAGACAGAATGTCCAGCAAGCAGCTTGATGACGCTTAACTTTAGTGCTGATGGAACGTTTCCATGTGACATAAATAACTAACGATGTATTTCTACTACATCTCGCAGCATGTGTGTGTGTGTGAGAGGTTTGAAAACAGATATGACCTTTGACCCCAAGAGCATTTACTTGAACACAACAGCAAAATGAGGCCATATCACTGAGGTTGTGAACGTTTAAGCATCTGTGCACCTTTTACTCGCTTATTGTGTATCACACCTGTGCAAAATCCTGTCACCATAATTAAAGGCCTACTGAAATGAGATGTTCTTATTTAAACGGGGACAGCAGCTCCATTCTATGTGTCATACTTCATCATTTCACGATATTGCCATATTTTTGCTGAAAGGATTTAGTAGAGAACATCCACGATAAAGTTCGCAACTTTTGGTGCAAATAAAAAAAAGCCTTGCCTTTACCGGAAGTAGCAGACGATGACATCACAAGTGTGAGGGCTCCTCACGTCCTCACATTGTTTATAATGGGAGCCTCCAGCAGCAAGAGCTATTCGGACCGAAAAAACGACAATTTCCCCATTAATTTGAGCGAGGATGAACGATTCGTGGCTGAGGATATTGATAGTGAAGGACTAGAAAAATAAATAAATAAAGTAAAAAAAAAAAAGGCAATTGCATTATGAGCGATTCAAATGTTTTTAGACACATTCTGGGAAATCCCTAATCTTTCTATTGTGTTGCTAGTGTTTTAGTGAGTTAAATAGTACCTGATAGTCGGAGGGGTGTGTCTACAGGTGTGTTGACGCCAGTCTCTGAGGGAATTAGTCACGGCAGCAGCAGCACGACATAAGCTCCACTGATTTCCAGTAAGAGGCGACTTATTTCCACAATTTTCGCACCGAAAACTGCCGGTTGACATGGAGTCGTGATCCATGTTCGCTTGACCGCTCTGATCCATAGTAAAGCTTCATCTCCGGGAATTTTAAACAAGGCTAAAGGCTAAAGTTTCCCACCTCCATCTTTCTACTTTGACGTCTCCAATATTAATTGAACAAATTGCAAAAGATTCAGAGACACAGAAGTCCAGAATACTGTGTAATTATGCGATGAAAAGAAACGACTTTTAGCCGCAAGTGGTTCTGCGCTAACATGTCCCCTCCAACTCAAGACGTCACGCGCACGCCTCATCATACGCATCATCATTCTGCGACGTTTTCAACAAGAAACTCTGCGGGAAATTTAAAATTGCAATTTATTAAACTAAAGCAGCCGTATTGTCATGTGTTGCAATGTTAATATTTCATCATTGATATATAAACTATCAGACTGCGTGGTCGCTAGTAGTGGGTGTAAGTAGGACTTTAAGTCCTATTCAACAAAGGATGTGCTTTTACTTTGAAGACAGGATGTCAAAGCAAAAATGTTAGATAAGTGTTTTAAAAGACAAGCTTCACTGTTTCCTCCTCTTTGTTGTGATAAACATTTCTTTAAGATGGCTCAAAAGGTCATGTGATCGACCAATGAGAAAGCGTGTTTACCGTCGCATGATGTCAGGACGCCTGAGGGCCGAGATGCGCGTCCTTTGTCGTGTTCTTTTAGAATATGGAAACGTGCAAACGGGCCTAGATGAGTGTTTGCGACATATACACATACTGTACATATACATTCACTGTACAAACATACATATACACATACTGTACATATACATTCACTGTACAAACATACATATACACATACTGTACATATACATTCACTGTACAAACATACATATACACATACTGTACATATACATTCACTGTACAAATATACATATACACATACTGTACATATACATTCACTGTACAAACATACATATACTGTACATATACATTCACTGTACAAACATACATATACACATACTGTACATATACATTCACTGTACAAACATACATATACTGTACATATACATTCACTGTACAAACATACATATACACATACTGTACATATGCAAGCATATACACATACATACACTAATGCATATAATCACGTTTCATCAAACATTGTTGCCCCAGGTCAGGGGTCAGCAACCTTTGTGAAACCAAGAGCTACTTCTTGGGTACTGATTAATGCCAAGGGCTACCAGTTTGATACACACTTAAATAAATTACCAGAAATAGCCAATTTGCTCAATTTACCTTTAATAAATAAATCTATATATATTTTAAAAATGGGTGTTTCTGTCTGTCATTCCGTCGTACATTTTTTTTCCCTTTCATGGAAGGTTTTTTGTAGAGAATAAATGATGAAAAAAACACTTAATTGAACGGTTTGAAAGAGGAGAAAACCCGAAAAAAAATTAAATTAAATATTAAAACATAGTATATCTTCAATTTCAACTCTTTTAAATTCAATATTCAACCCCCCAAAAAAATGAAGAGAAAAACTAGCTAATTCGAATTTTTTTGAAAAAAATTAAAAAAAGAATTTATGGAACATCATCAGTCATTTTTCCTGATTAATATTATTTTAGAATTTTAATGACATGTTTTAAATATGTTAAAATCCAATCTGCATTTTGTTAGAATATATAACAAATTGGACCAAGCTATATTTCTAACAAAGACAATTCATTGTTTCTTCTAGATTTTCCAGAACAAAAATTTTAAAAGAAATTCCAAAGACTTTGAAATAAGATTTAAATTTCATTCTACTGATTTTCTAGATTTGCCAGAATAATTTTTTTGAATTTTAATCATGATAAATTTGAAGAAATATTTCACAAATATTCTTCGTCAAAAAAACAGAAGCCAAATTGAAGAATTGAATTAAAATGTGTTTATTATTCTTTACATTAATAAAAAAAAATACTTGAACATTGATTTAAATTGTCAGGAAATAAAAGGAAAGAATTTAAAAGGTAAAAAGGTATATGTGTTTAAAAATCCTAAAATCATTTTTAAGGTTGTATTTTTTTCTCTAAAATTGTCTTTCTGAAAGTTATAAGAAGCAAAGTAAAAAAATAAATGAATTTATTTAAACAAGTGAAGACCAAGTCTTTAAAATATTTTCTTGGATTTTCAAATTCTATTTGAGTTTTGTCTCTCTTAGAATTAAAAATGTCGAGCAAAGCGAGACCAGCTTGCTAGTAAATAAATATAATTGAATAAATAGAGGCAGGTAAATGCTGCTTTTTGTGCTATTTTTAGAACAGACCAGCGGGCGACTCATCTGGTCCTTACGGGCGACCTGGTGCCCGCGTTGGTGACCCCTGCCCTTGGGGAAAGTGGGTAACACATGGCACACATAACTTAACCCAGTGGTTCTCAAATGGGGGTACGCATAACCCTGGGGGTACTTGAAGGTATGCCAAGGGGTACGTGAGATTTTTTAAAAATATTCTGAAAACAGCAACAATTCAAAAATCCTTTATAAATATATTTATTGAATAATACTTCAACAAAATATGAATGTAAGTTCATAAAGTGTGAAAAGAAATACAACAATGCAATATTCAGTGTTGACAGCTAGATTTTTTTGTGGACATGTTCCATAAATATTGATGTTAAAGATTTCTTTTTTTGTGAAGAAATGTTTAGAATGAAGTTGATGAATCCAGATGGATCTCTATTACAATCCCCAAAGAGGGCTCTTTAAGTTGATGATTACTTCTATGGGTAGAAATCTTTATCTATAATTGAATCACTTGGTTTTTTTTTTTCAACAAGTTTTTAGTTATTTTTATATCTTTTTTTCCAAATAGTTCAAGAAAGACCAATACAAATGAGCAATATTTTGCACTGTTATACAATTTAATAAATCAGAAACTGATGACATAGTGCTGTATTTTACTTTATCTTTTTTTTCCAACCAAAAATGCTTTGCTGTGATTAGGGGGTACTTGAATTAAAAAAAGGTTCCTCTGGGGGTACATCACTGAAAAAAGGTTGAGAACCACTGGCTTAACCTATTGTTACTACAACAATCTACAAGGTTAATACAGTTTGTTTCTTTTTTCTTCCCCTCCATTTATCTGCCTTCTTTTGTTTTTTAAGTTATTGTTACATATATGTGTTGTTGCATTTGAAACAATTGTATTGTTGATAATAGAGGTAATTATTGTTATTATTCATTATCAATAGTGCTATTTCTATTGGTATTGTTTTGCACCATGTGTAGTGTAATAATGCTGATGGTCATTTCTGTCTTATTAATATTTATTTCATTAACTTCTTCTTTGCTATCACTTTTAACCATCATATTTGTACATATCCTATTCGCTGATGCTGTTCTGTTGTTGTTATTGTTATTGTTGTGTTTGTTGTCTCTTGGTCCTATCCCCCTCTTTTCCCCCACAATTGTCCTCTCCCTCTCCCCTCCTGCACCAAATAATAATATAAATCCATTTAAAGGAGTCAAATACAAAAAAGGCAACAAGAGAAGTATCCCACACTTCTCTTTTGTCAAGTAAATCTGTAAAGTCGATACAGGCATCAACAATATGATTTGCCTGAGTGGCTGGACAGGAAGAAAAAAAAAAGAAAAGATGAGTGTTTGCAGCAAGATACGGCCAAGCATCTTTGACCATCCCACAAGTCATGTGACACCCAGGTCACACTGTGATGTAATGACAGCGTGCGGAGACAAGCGCTCACACCTTAGCGTGTCAGTTGAGGCCTGGCCAGATGACACCTGAGCACACCTGACATCACGCCGTACTTACCCATAAGTTTGTGCGGCGGAGTGCTGACCACGTCGCCATGGAAACAAAGTCAACCTTCTGTCAGGCTTGCCACTGACAGTTTGTGTGTTTTACTTTTTCCTCTGTGTGTGTTTAGTATTTCCTGTTTTTAGTTCCTGTCAGCGCTCTTATTTTGTCTGTTTCCTGTTTTTTTCCCCCCTGTCAGCTGTTTTCCCCTCAGATGCGGCTGATTGGCGCCTGGCCACACCTGGTGTCAATCAGCCCGCTTCTATTTGAGTCTGTTTTTGTCCCCCAGTCAGTTGTTGGATTATTGTCATGCCGATGTCGCCCTTGGCGTTGCTACCTGTCGTGTCGTGTCATATCTTGTCTTGCGGTAAGCTATGTTTGATTGCGGTTTTTAGCTTACTACCTTTTGTTCCCTGCTTCCAAGTTTGTTTTTATATTACCTGTACAATTTCTGTATCCTGTTCGATTCTTGCTAGCTTCCATGCTAAGTTCCTTTTTGTTTTCTAGCTCCCAGGCTTGCTCCCTTAGTTTGTTATCGGCCTCGTGCGCGCTTTGAGTTAGTACCCTTTTGTTTGTTCTTGTTTTATTATTTAAATTATGTCATGTTTTCCTGCAAAATGCCTCCTCCTTCTCTGCATCTTGGGGTTCGTCACAAACTAACTCAGACACGATAATCCAGCAACTGACTGGAGGACAAAAAGAGACTCAAATTGAAGCGGGCTGATTTACACCAGGTGTGGCCAGGTGACAATCAACCGCAGCTGAGGGGAAAACAGCACTCAAGGGAAAAAACAGGAAACAGACAAAACAAGAGCGCTGACAGGAACTAAAAACAGGAAATACTAAACACACACAGAGGAAAAACTAAAACACACAAACTGTCGGTGGCAAGCCTGTTGGCGATGTCACAAAAGTCTTTATTATCATCAAAAATCCAATTAAAGTCCTACTGAAAGCCACTACTAGCGGCCACGCAGTCTGATAGTTTATATATCAATGATGAAATATTAACATTGCAACACATGACAATACGGCCGCTTTAGTTTACTAAATTGCAATTTTAAATTTCGCGCAAAGTATCCTGTTGAAAACGTCGCAGTATGATGACGCTTATGATGACGTGTGCGCGGGACGTCACGAATTGTAGCGGACATTTTTTTCCAGCCCGATCCAAGCTACAAGTAGTCTGCTTTAATCACATAATTACACAGTATTCTGGACATCTGTGTTGCTGAATCTTTTGAAATGTGTTCAATTAATAATGGAGACGTCAAAGAAGAAAGATGGAGGTGGGAAGCGGTGTATTGCGGCCGCCTTTAGCAACACAAACACAGCCTGTCTTTCCTTGTTTACTATCCCGAAGGGTGAAGCTTTACTACGGAACAGAGCGGTCAAGCGAACATGTTTCTCTACCACATGTCAACCGGCAGGTTTCGGTGAGAAAATAATGCTAATAAGTCGAGTCTTACCAGAGACATCAGCGGAGCTTGTGTCCTGCTGCAGCTGCGTCTCTCCCTCAGAGACACTGGCGGTCAACACACCCATGGCCACAGCCCTCCGACTTTAAGGAACTATATAATCTCACTAAAACACTAGCAACACAATAGACAGATATGGGATTTTCCAGAATTATCCTATTAAATGTGTCTAATAACATCTGAATCGCTCTCACTGCCCTCGCCTTTTTTTTCTTTCTAGTCCTTCACTCTCACTATCCTCATCCACGAATCTTTCATCCTTGTTCAAATTAATGGGGAAATTGTCGCTTCCTCGTTCTGAATCGCTCTAGCTGCTGGTGGCAATGATTATAAACAATGTGAGGATGAGAGGAGCCCTACAACCGGTGACATCACGCGTACATCGTCTGCTACTTCCAGCACAGGCAATGCTTTTTTATTAGCGACCAAATGTTGGGAACTTTATCGTGGATGTTCTCTACTAAATCCTTTCAGCAAAAATATGGCAATATCGCCAAATGATGAAGTATGACACATAGAATGGACCTGCTATCCCCGTTTAAATAAGAACATCTCATTTCAGTAGGCCTTTAATACCGCCGCTAACCGCCATTTTAATGAGCCCATCAGCATAGTGTGTGTGTTCACGGAGATTGTGTCTTAGCAGCACGTGTCATGTGACTAAATAATAAATGCATGTGGATGCCTGTCTGCAGGTGTGTCACAGAAACACGATACACACACGCATGCTTGATGATGGGATGAGAATCACGTACCCCAGCGTAGTCATGGTGACGATGGTGTACCAGAAGGCCGCAGGTATGGAGGTGAAGGTGGAAGCTTTGGAGGTTTTCTCGGCGTAGAACATGACGGTGGCGAAGATGATGATGGCCATGGTGAGCGTGAAGAGGAGGAAGCCCAACTCGGAGGCGCAGCTCTTCAACGTGTATCCCAGGATGCGCAGGCCCGCCGAGTGGCGCGAAAACTTGAAGATTCGGAAGACGCGGAAGACGCGCAGCGTGACAAAGGCGCCGCTCACGTTCTCGTTGTCGGGCATGACGAGGCCGATGTAGTAGGGCATGATGGCCACCACGTCGATGAGCGACATGACGCTCTTGACAAACTTAAAGCGGCAGGGGGCGGCCACTAGGCGTAGCACGTACTCCACCGTGAAGATCATCACACAAGCCGTGTCCAGGCAGAAGAAGGCCAAAGCAAAGCGTTCCCCGCACGGCAAGGCCTTGACGCTGGTGCCACACGGTACCGTCTCCACCACGTTGGCGAGCACGGACACGGCAATGAAGAAGCCTGTGACGTAGTACAAGACCAGCGCCGTGGTGGACGAGTGCGGGTTCTCGAAGGCGCGCCACATGGACTCCTGGAAATTCATGTCCGGCAAGACCTGCTCTTGGCTCGTGTCCCTTTCCTCGTCATCCTGAATCTGCTCCTGGTTCTCCCTGCGCCGGTCCTTGTAGTCCTCGTAGCAGCAGTCCCCGATCACTTCCGGAATGATGCCGAAGAAGGTGAGCTCCTCGTCAAAGGCCGAGATGCACTCCTGGCGAGGGAAGTGCATCCTCCCCGTCCGGTAGAAGTTGAGGATGTGTCGGAACAAGTCCGGGTCTCGGTCGAAAAAGAACTCGTCGCGCTCCTCCTGGAAGAAGAAGTCCCTCTCAGAGCTGCCCAGCAGGGTGTCAGGGTAACGCTCCAATGTGTCTCGCCAAGTCTGGAATCTGATCCCACTCACATTGATCACAACTATGCCGCCTTTTCCGCGCTGCAGTTTTTGCGGGGCTTCCGGCATTGGCGTAGTGGCCACCGGAATCCATCCCACAGCAGCTGCGCGGGCCAGCGGCAGCCACGCAGCCGCAACTGCGGCCATCCCAGGCACTCCAGACCAGACGGACCGCCTGGAGGTTGGACAGTGGAGGGTTACCGCTGAGGAGAAACCTGCGCTCTTCAGGAGACTGAGGAAGCTTTCATGCACAAGCTTGGTGCATGTCAAAGGTCGTCTTTCTTCTTTCTGATGAGGCGCTACTCTGATGGCGGGAAGTCAAGCAGCTGGTTTGTTGTGTCAAACAGGTGATGCCCCACGGACCTCCCCCATAGCCTCTAACTCCTCCCTCAGACCGCTCTCCTCCTCTGCGTGTGTTTGCGTGGGTATGTGTGTTCAACACATTGACTTGCCTGCGTGTGCGTGTGTGTGTGTGTGTGTGTGTGTGTGTGTGTGTGTGTGTGTGTGTGTGTGTGTGTGTGTGTGTGTGTGTGTGTGTGTGTGTGTGTGTGCTCATCTTTATTACAAAACAGGAGTCGTCAGGTCAGTCTGTTTGTATATTAGTGAACAAAAAGAAGCAGTGACAACAGATTATTACTCCCTCTCCACACACACACACACACACACACACACACACACACACACACACACACACACATCAATCAATCAATCGTTTATTTATATAGCCCTAAATCACAAATGTCTCAAAGGACTGCACACACACACACACACACACACACACACACACACACACACACACACACGGACACACCAGCATGGATATTGACGGAGATAGATATCTACATATATCCATATTTTAGAGTTATTTCTTTATATTCATAGTCATATTTTAAAACAGCTAGTGTTCTTCCATTTGTTCGCTTTCTGTTTGCCCGCAAGTAAACTGTGTGTTAGCCTTGAAGCTATGGAATGTAGGAAGTTGGAGTACTCTCTAAATATCTTATCTTTAGTTGAACAAAGAACCTGTATGTCCCATCTGGGGAGGGTGGGGGCTGGTTGCGTATTGAAGAAGTAGTGTCTTCCCCTTTGAATGTTAGATCAATTTGGGTAATGCGATCGAAAGGTTGTTGTATCTAGATTGGTCACCCAAAGCTTTGGTAATGAAATATCAAAATAAGCAACTCTGCCTGGGATTCATTTATAACCAGCTTATGTGTCATCAAAAGAACTTGGGAGAGACCGATAGTTTAAATTCCCAGCAGAGGAACGCCTGGTCCAACGCAACAATCTCTACAATAAGTTAACATAGCTAAGACAGGTGTTGAGGTCAAAGGTTAATTTCAAGCTGATAAGGTCAAAAGTCAATTTATACTTATTTAAGTACTTTTAAAAGGTGTCACTTAGCATGTTGGTATGCTAACGTGGTTTAAGGTGACTTGAATTAATATGCACGACATTGTTGCCCATGTGAGCATGCACATGTTGCACACGTGCTGAGCGTGCACCTTGAAGTGCTGTTGGATCAGTTGTCACACTCTGCCGTGTGCGGGGTCATGTGACCAAAATGTTGTCATCAATATTGATTGATCCCCAGTCAATCTTTTTTTCTTTTTGGTTCTCAGTGTAACACGGTTTGAGTCACAAAAAATAATTGCTAAATAAATATAACTTGTTATTATTATTAATACGGTCATTATTTTTCTGCTGATGTGATGACATGACCTAGCATCCCCCATTGACCCCACCTCCCAGAGGAGACCACTTTTATTCCGCTTCTATTCTTAGTCACATGAACGCCTCAAGCCCAAGAAGAAAAGAAGCAACACAAAACAAACGAGCCCTAAGAGTGGACCAAGTGGACTGGAAGAGGACTAGCAGGACTATAGGACGAAGAGTGGACAAGGGAGACTAGGAGAGGACAAGGACTAAGAGTGTACTGACTAGACTAAAAGATGGACTATCAGGGCTAGGACTACTGTAAGATTGGACCAGGGGGACTAGGAGAGGACAATGACAACGAGTGGACCAAGTAGACTAAGAGGACTATCAGGGTTAGGCCTAAGTGTGGATCAGGGGCACTAGGAGAGGACAAGGATTAAGAGTGGATCAAGTAGACTGAGAGGACTATCAGGGCTATAGGACTAAGTGTGGATCAGGGGGACTGGAAGAGGATTAGCAGGACTAAGACGAAGTGTGGACCAGGGGAACTAGGAGAGGAATAGGACGACCTAAAAGTGGAACAAGTAGACTATGAGACAACTAGCAGGTCTAGGACTATGAGTGGACCAAGTAGACTAAGAGGACTGTCAGGGCTAAGACTAAGTGTCGGTCAGGGGTACTAGAAGAGGACTAGCAGGACTAAGACGAAGAGTGGACCAGGGGCACAAGTAGAGGAATAGGACGGACTAAAGGTGGACCAAGTACACTAGAAGAGGACTAGCAGGCCTAAGACTAGGAGTGGACCAGGGGAACAAGGAAAGGAATAGGGATAAGAGCGGACCAAGTAGACTAAAAGAGAACTAGCAGGACTGGGACTAAGAGTGGACTCCAGAGATTAGATGAGGACAAGCAGAACTTGGACTAAGAATGGACTTGGGGAACTAGAAGAAGAGTAGCAGGACTGAGACAAAGAGTGGACCAGGGGAACTAGGACAGGAATAGGACTAAGAGTGCACTGAGTAGACTGGAAGAAGACTAGCAGGACTATGACTAAAAGTGGTCCAGGGGAACATAAGAGGAGTAGCAGAACTAATACAATTAAGACAAAAAGTGGTCCAGGGGGACTAGAAGAGAGCTAAGACTAAGAGTAGAACAAGTAAGCTCGAAGCGGACTAGCGAGACTAGGACTAAGAATGGACCCAGGAGACTAGAAAGAGAACTAGCAGGACTAGGACTAAGAATGGACCCAGGAGACTAGAAAGAGAACTAGCAGGACTAGGACTAAGAATGGACCTGGAGAACTACAAACCCCATTTCCATATGAATTGGGAAATGGTGTTAGATGTAAATATAAACAGAATACAATGATTTGCAAATCCTTTTCAAGCCATATTCAGTTGAATATGCTACAAAGACAACATATTTCATGTTCAAACTCATAAACATTTCTTTTTTTTTGCAAATAATCATTAACTTTAGAATTTGATGCCAGCAACACGTGACAAAGAAGTTGGGAAAGGTGGCAATAAATACTGATAAAGTTGAGGAATGCTCATCAAACACTTATTTGGAACATTTCACAGGTGTGCAGGCTAATTGGGAACAGGTGGGTGCCATGATTGGCTATAAAAACAGCTTCCATGAAATGCTAAGTAATTCACAAACAAGGATGGGGTGAGGGTCACCACTTTGTCCACAACTGCGTGAGCAAATAGTCAAACAGTTTAAGAACAACGTTTCTCAAAGTGACATTGCAAGAAATTTAGGGATTTCAACATCTACGCTCCATAATATCATCAAAAGGTTCAGAGAATCTGGAGAAGTAACTCCACGTAAGCGGCATGGCCGGAAACCAACATTGAATGACCGTGACCTTCAATCCGGCACTGTATCAAAAACTGACATCAATCTCTAAAGGATATCACCACATGGGCTCAGGAACACTTCAGAAAACCACTGTCACTAAATACAGTTCGTCGCTACATCTGTAAGTGCAAGTTAAAGCTCTACTATGCAAAGCGAAAGCCATTTGTCAACAACATCCAGAAACGCCACTGGCTTTTCTGGGCCCGAGATCATCTAAGATGGACTGATGCAAAGTGGAAAAGTGTTCTGTGGTCTGACGAGTCCACATTTCAAATTGTTTTTGGAAATATTCGACATCGTGTCCTCCGAACCAAAGGGGAAACGAACCATCCAGACTGTTATTGACGCAAAGTTCAAAAGCCAGCATGTATGATGGTATGGGGGTGTATTAGTGCCCAAGGCATAGGTAACTTACACATGTGTGATGGTATGGGGGTGTATTAGTGAACAAGACATGGGTAACTTACACATGTGTGATGGTATGGGGGTGTATTAGTGCCCAAGGCATGGGTAACTTACACATGTGTGATGGTATGGGGGTGCATTAGTGCCCAAGGCATGGGTAACTTACACATGTGTGATGGTATGGGGGTGTATTAGTGCCCAAGACATGGGTAACTTACACATGTGTGATGGTATGGGGGTGTATTAGTGCCCAAGGCATGGGTAACTTACACATGTGTGATGGTATGGGGGTGTATTAGTGCCCAAGGCATGGGTAACTTACACATGTGTGATGGTATGGGGGTGTATTAGTGCCCAAGGCATGGGTAACTTACACATGTGTGATGGTATGGGGGTGTATTAGTGCCCAAGGCATGGGTAACTTACACATGTGTGATGGTATGGGGGTGTATTAGTGCCCAAGGCATGGGTAACTTACACATGTGTGATGGTATGGGGGTGTATTAGTGAACAAGGCATGGGTAACTTACACATGTGTGATGGTATGGGGGTGTATTAGTGAACAAGGCATGGGTAACTTACACATCTGTGAAGGCACCATTAATGCTGAAAGGTACATACAGCTTTTGGAACAACATATGCTGCCATCTAAGTGCCGTCTATTTCATGGACGCCCCTGCTTATTTCAGCAAGACAATGCCAAGCCACATTCAGCACGTGTTACAACAGCGTGGCTTCGTAAAAAAGAGTGCGGGTAGTTTACCGGCCCGCCTGCAGTCCAGACCTGTCTCCCAAGGAAAATGTGTGGCGCATTATGAAGCGTAAAATACGACAGCGGAGACCCCAGACTGTTGAACGACTGAAGCTCTACATAAAACAAGAATGGGAAAGAATTCCACTTTCAAATATTCAATAATTAGTTTCCTCAGTTCCCAAACGTTAATTGAGTGTTGTTAAAAGAAAAGGTGATGTAACACAGTGGTGAATATGCCCTTTCCCAACTACTTTGGCACGTGTTGCAGCCATGAAATTCTAAGTTATTATTTGCAACAACAAAAAAATTAAGTTTATGCATGTTTGCATGTTCTCCCCGTGAATGTGTGGGTTCCCTCCGGGTACTCCGGCTTCCTCCCACCTCCAAAGACATGCACCTGGGGATAGGTTGATTGGCAACACTAAATCAATCAATCAATCAATGTTTACTTATATAGCCCTAAATCACTAGTGTCTCAAAGGGCTGCACAAACCACCACGACATCCTAGTGTGTGAATGTGAGTGTGAATGTTGTCTGTCTATCTGTGTTGGCCCTGCGATGAGGTGGCGACTTGTCCAGGGTGTACCCCGCCATCCGCCCGATTGTAGCTGAGATAGGCACCAGCGCCCCCCGCCACCCCAAAAGGGAATAAGCGGTAGAAAATGGATGGATGGATGGAATTTGAACATGCAATATGTCTTTGTAATCCATTCAACTGAATATGGGTTGAAAAGGATTTGCAAATCATTGTATTCTGTTTATATTTACATCTAACACAATTTCCCAACTCATGTGGAAACGGGGTTTGTACAAGAAGAGTAGCAGGACCAAGATGAAAAGTGGACCAGGGGGACTAGGAGAGGAATAGGGTTAAAGTGGACCAAGTAGACTGGAAGAGGACTAGCAGGACTAGGAGTGGACCAGGAACACGAGGAAAGGACAAGGGCTATGAGTGGACCTGGGGGACTAGAAGAGGTCAAGCAGGACTAGGATGAAGAGTAGACCAGGGGAATGAGGCGAAGACTACGTAGAGGTGTTGTACGGTGATTAACGTTCCAGGTGAGGTCATCAGTCGATAAAGGTTAAAGGTCAGGGTATTAAGGTGGGGATGTTGAAGGAGAAGTTTGACCCCGACCACCAACACAAATGACAGCATGAATAAAAGAATAGTGATTGTCTTGGCAACCAACATCTTCTCCATGACCATTTCCTTTTTTGTCATTTCAAACCACCACAAAAAATAAGGTTAATATTTAGCATGTTTACTTTTTATAAATAACATCCATACTTTTTCTATACCACTTGTTTTCGTTAGGGTCAAAAGTGAGCTGGAGCCAATCGCAGCTGACTTTGGGCGAGAGGTGACTGAGATACAGTAGAAATACGAAATTGTGATGTATAGACCAGCGGTTCTCAACCTTTTTTCAGTCATGTACCCCCTGTGAACATTTTTTTAATTCAAGTACCCCCTAATCAGAGCAAAGCATTTTTGGTTGAAAAAAAGAGATAAAGAAGTAAAATACAGCACTATGTCATCAGTTTCTGATTCATTGAATTGTATAACAGTGCAAAATATTGCTCATTTGTAGTGGTCCTTCTTGAACTATTTGGGGAAAAAATATATAAAAATAACTAAAAACTTGTTGAAAAATAAACAACTATTTCAATTATAGATAAAGATTTCTCCACATAGAAGTAATCATCAACTTAAAGTGCCCTCTTTGTGGATTGTAATAAAGATCTATCTGGATTCATGAACTTAATTCTAAACATTTCCCCACAAAAAAAAAATGTTTTAACATAAATATTTATGGAACATGTCCACAAAAAAATCTATCCGTCAACATTGAATATTGCATTGCTGTATTTCACCCCCACAGTTTATGAACTTACATTCATATAAAAAAAAAACATCTTTTAAAAAAAGCCTTTCTATAGACATGCATGCTGGTTGTAGCTTTTGGGCTGTTTCTAGTTTTATATTTTATTTATTTTTATTATTACTATTTTTTGACACTGTGGCACTTTGAGGTTGTTTGCTCAACGTAAAGTGCTTTTTACAAATAAAATGTATTATTATTATTATATGTTATTGAAGTATTATTCAATAAATATATTTATAAAGGATTTTTGACTTGTTGCTATTTTTAGAATGTTGTTTTTTAAAAATCTCACGTACCCCACTGGATTAGAGCAATAGCAAAGTAATATTCCCTCCGGGTACTCCGGCTTCCTCCCACTTCCAAAGACATGCACCTGGGGATAGGTTGATTGGCAACACTAAATTGGCCCTAGTGTGTGAATGTGAGTGTGAATGTTGTCTTTCAATCTGTGTTGGCCCTGCGATGAGGTGGCGACTTGTCCAGGGTGTACCCCGCCTTCCGCCCGATTGTAGCTGAGATGGGCGCCAGCGCCCCCCGCGACCCCGAAAGGGAATAAGCGGTAGGAAATGGATGGATGGATGGATGGATACGATGTTGTTCATGTTTTCCTAACACCATCAGTTATTAGAGACTCTGTATTGACTAGAGGGCTCCAGCAGGGGGCGCCCTTTCAGCTAAATTGTTAAAAGTCGGTAATAATTCGATGGATGGACACCGCTAAAAGTTAAACGCCTTTCAACAGCTTTCAGGTAAAAGTAACTTCATATAAATAGTTTATGCTCATGAGTGTGTTATTTACAGGTATAAACATGCTTATGGAATTATGTTATTCACCGTATGTGTGTGTAGCTCCAGTTAATTACGGTAAGTTTGATTGATGGCAAAAACAGCTAATGCTAATGCTAACTGCCATCTCTGGAGTAGTACTGAGAGAAATGATGTTGTAGTTTCCTGATTGAGTTTTCTGAAATAGCTTTGACTAATTAGGTGTATTCTGTATAAAATTGATGAGTGAGTAATTATCAGTACAATAGAAATGGGCTGAATTCACTGCAATTTTTTGTGAATTGTGTTTAATGCAGGGGTGTCAAACTCAAACACAGAGCGGGCCAACATTTAAAACTGAACAAAGCCGTGGGCCAAAGTTGAACAAATTCACCTTTAATAGGGACGCAAATGAGTTTTGCATTGAATATTGGGCAAGCAAGGCTTATGTAACTTTATAGTGACATGCAAAATCCAGTTTCAAATAATAATAATAAAAGTGGCATATCAAATACAATTTTAATAAAAATGGAATGCCTCTTTTCTATTTGCAGCGTTCTGAGGTAAACATCAAAATATTTTTTTTCCCATAGGCTAATAATTAATTTTAAAATAAAATAATAATAATGAATGAATCAAACACTGAAGCCTTGAAGTAGCAAGAGAATGTGCATGGATAAAAAGTTTATTACTGCTCAGTTTGCTACACTAATTTGCTATGACACATAACTTAATAGTGCAAAATCAACTTTCAAAAAACAAACAAAAAAATCATCAATGTGTATATTAAATACAATTTGTTCTCCCGAAATGTGTTTGTCATTCTTGTTTGGTGTGGGTGCACAGTGTGGCCCATATTTGTAACAGTGTTAAAGTTGTTTTTATACGGCCACCTTCAGTGTGACATGTATGGCTGTTGACCAAGTATGCTTTGCATTCACTTGTGTGTGTGTAAAAGCTGCAAATATTAATGTGACTGGGTTCGGCACGCTGTTTGTACGGAGAAAAAGCAGACGTGATGACAGGTTGTAGGGAACGCTAAAGGGAGTGCCTTAAAGGCACGCCCCCAATATTGTTGTCTGGGTGGAATTTGGTAGAAATTCGGGAGAATGGTTGATTTTCGGGAGGGGCACTGAACTTTGGGAGTCTCCCGGGAAAATTGGGAGGGTTGGCAAGTATGAGTATTAGCGGTGAATGCGGTGTTACAGTGGCACCGTCGCTGTATGATATCGGCGGGCCAGCTCTAATGTTAAATTGATATTGCCTCAAGGGCCAAATAAAATCACACGGCGGGCCAGAGTTTGACACCCATGGATTAATGTATGATATAATTAGTGGTACTTCATGTTAAAAACTGCGAGCAAGATGACATCTTCTCACTTGTTATTTTGACATATACTTTATGATCAGTGACGCGCAGTCAGGGTAGCCATCATGGAGAGAAAAAAAAATAAAAAAAAAAAATTGTTGTATGTATCCAGTGATTATACTATAAAGTTCTTTTCCATTTAACTTCACCAGTTTTAGATTATTTTTATTCAAAATCGCTGAATTTTCACATTTGCTGTTGAAATACTGAGCAGAGACTTGCGGTGACTCACATTCAGGTGAGTCTCCCCGTCACCATGGATTGCGCAATGACTCGGCTAACTGCTGGCCTGCTGTGCAGTGAGACCGTATTGTTATATGAATTATATTGTAAATTTCCATAGTTTAGTTAGCTGAGGTATATAATGTACAGTGTATTTTGTCAAAAACTGTATGTGTGTAACGTATTTCTTGTGCTGGCCAATCATAAAACGGCTCCGAAGACCCACTATGTGAGGAACCTGTTCTCCAGCCTCCTGGTGGAAGTGGGCGCTAGTGATCCCAGAGATCATTCTTGCACTACTCGGCTAGGCTTGGGACATCTGAAACCGGTATGTTTTAAAGTTGTCGTTTGTCTGCATATCGTAAAAACAACCGTCCAACATTGTACAACTAATTGTAATCTTATAGGTGCCGACCATCAGGGCCGAGTCGCGACGAAAGAGTGTGTCGAGTTGGTAAGTGAATTTGTTTGCTACTAGTAGCTACTAGCCGTACCCATGTATTTTCTATGGGCGGTTAGCATCGGGTTTTAATCCCGTTTCCTACAATGTTTCTGAGCCGATTGAATTTATATTTATGTCTTTATTTTGGGTACTTAAATATGGTGACTGAGAATTGTGGCGTTTTAAGGCCATCTGCATTTTTATGCTACAATACAACCTGCCCATAAACGGAACTTTCACTACAAACTGTCATATCCACAACGCCAACCCATGTGGCTGTATGAACTGCGAATGCACATATGGACTGCGATCAGTCTCATATGGCGCCTATAAATTTGAAGAAATTTTGATATTACTTTTTATGAATTACCTGAACTAATCCAACATTGTTTGTTGAGATTCCTTTCTGTTTTCTTCTTTTGTTTTGAATGGCTATTCCTATTAATGTCTGTCCACTAGTTGTTGCACTGTACATGTTTCAGTAACACCATTATCATTTAAAGTATTTAATTGTGTCTGTCCTACTCTCTCTGAGTACTAATCTAGACTTCTGATTAGCCCAAATATTGAGAACTTCTACTATACTAGCTAAAATACCTGCTACATTAAGTTAAAGTACCAATGATTGTCACACACACACTAGGTGTGGTGAAATTTGTCCTCTGCATTTGACCCATCCCCTTGTTCACCCCCTGGGAGGTGAGGGGAGCAGTGAGCAGTAGCGGCAGGGAATCATTTTTGGTGATTTAACCCCCAATTCCAACCCTTGATGCTGAGTGGCAAGCAGGGAAGAATGCTGGTATGAGCTGTTAAACATAACCCGTTAACTTCTGCCAATCAAATGGTGAATAAGATACTCTAAAGGGTTCATATGTTTATAAATCTGACTGTGATGAAGTCAGTGCCTCACCAGCCATGAACCTCACCGCACGTCACTGTTTTTGATGTAGTAATAGTGTATAAATGTTTGTGGCAGTACTGTAAACATGTGGATGCAGTTATTGAGGCATTACCTGAAAAAAAGTTGTCACTGTGCATATTTTCATCAGTATTCTTCTTTCAGGACTTTTACAAAATCATTCACACCTTCATTACATACATGTAATATTAACATAAATACAATATTCTTGTGTGCAGACCATTTTTTTATGATCACATTTTATATGACCAAGTCGCAATATAACATCCATCCGGCCATCCATCCATCCATTTTCTACTGCTTATTCCCTTAGGGGTCGCGAGGGGCGCTGGAGCCTATCTCAGCTACAATTGGGTGGGAGGCGAGGTACACCCTGGACAAGTCGCCACCTCATCGCAGGGCCAACACAGATAGACAGACAACATTCACACTCACATTCACACACTAGGGACCATTTAGTGTTGCCAATCAACCTATCCCCAGGTGCATTTATATTTTTATTCTTTTCTCGATTAACATTTGCCAGTGTTGCTGCCTAATCTCCAGAAGGAATTGTGCAGCTGGTGTTTGCATAGGATTTCATAAGAATGAATTAAAAAAAATTATTGTATTGCAAGAATATTTGTATGTGCGCCACAAAAATGGAACATTTGCGCCACTCACAGGATAAACTACAAAACAACACCAAAGATGCAATCCAGCTTTTATTATTAGAAGGGTTTTTTTCTTAAAAATGCATCACGCCTGCAACTCGCAAACGTGTCAAATGACTTGTTTTTGGTTCGAGTCATCAAGTCTTTTTTCTTTGAGTGAGCATAAACACATTTAACTCCCTCTTTGTCAAATCGTCTACTGAAAAAAAGATAGAAAAATCACAGTTCCATCATCTCGTCAGAAAGTTCTATAAGAAGTCCTTAACACCAAACGACGACATGAGAGGCTTTTGAGGAGAAAAAAAGCCAGAAATGGGGAGGGGCGCAGCAAGGCTCCCCCTTCAAGGCACAGTGACGTGAAAGGGACTCCCGGGCACGTGGTCATCGCCCCATTTTACGATAAGAATATAGTTTCCCACCTCTTTAACCGTGTATGTGACATTATACAACTTGTGGCCCGCGTGCTTGACATAGACCTCCTCGCAGGGCGCCTTAGGCCCGTGCACGCCCACCATCAACATGTTGGTTCCTGCAAGCAGGACCAATCAGGACCAAGACACTCATTTGGACAGACACACCACAATTATATTTTACATACCCGCTTTGCAGCAGTCCACTGTGAACGAGTTCTTCTGGCCCACAAAGGCCTTTGATAGGCCGGCGCCCATTGAGACTACCTTACTGGCATCTGAGGAGAATTTGGGCAATGAGGCAAAGGCACTTCCCGCCGCAGACGACTTGGTTACGGTTTCTACGAGAACGGATGACGTCTCGTGAAGACTGGTACCCCCGGACAGGCGTGAACCTGAAGACATGCACACCAATATGAAGATTCAGAACCCTCTCTTTAAAATGCTAAAGCAAACCTACCTGAGACTTTGGCCTTGAAGGGGCTACCGACAATGTGCTGGGCTCCTCCATATTTGATGGAAATCATATAGTTTCCGGGAGCCAGTGGGGTATAAGAGATCCGGTAGCCGTCACTGTAATCCTGACAGTTCATTTGGACTTTTGATGGACCGTCAATGGTCACCGACAGAGCGCCACTACCAGCATTACACGTGTTCACACTGAACTCTGAGGCCACGCCTACAAAACAGGAGTCCATGAAATCCAACGTATGACACATATGTCTTTCTCTTTAACGAACCTGTAGTGCCACCCTCAAGGCCCGGCCCAGAGGCCAACACCTTGCTGGGGTCACCCACTTGACTAGGTTCTCCCACTCGGATCTTGAAAGGGCTTCCGGGTACGTGGCTGCCGTTGAAGCGGACATTGATGGAATGAACACCGTTCTCTTTGGGGATAAACCTGATAGCGTGCTGATCTGCAGTCCAAAAACATTTTTTTCTTAATAATTTTAGACTGGCCACGGCAGGCTTGGATTTTCACCACTTCATCTGCATACTGGTTTACTTTGGCTTATATTCCAATATATACAGAAGTGAATTCAGACATCTCACCACCATCCACTTGGGTAATGAAACAGTCCTCCGTGGCTCCAGAAGGTGCGTGAATCTTGGCGTCGATCAGGCCTCGAGCTCCATTTAGTTGTACGGCAAAGCATGCTTCCTGGTTCACCTTTAGTCCAGCTTCCTGAGATGACAACAACATCAACAAAAAAGTGACCTTCCGGTAGATGTTGAACAGAGTGTAAATGTGATGGTAATGGGTCACCTGAAGGCTGGTAATGGTAAGACGGCGGGCGTCGTCAGACAAGGTGGCCACAGGGACACTGAAGGGCGAGTCTGGAATGTGCTCATCGTTGAATTTTATTGAGACCTCATAATCACCTGGCAGGAGCAAGGAATAAGAGGCTTGACAGGTCTGGGAAGTGTTGTACTTTAGACAGTCATCTCACCAGGCTCCTGGACCAAATAGGAGACCCCACAGGAACCATCCTTGCGGTCCTCAAAGGTGATCTCGGCCTTGCTGGGCCCCTCCACTGCGATTGACAGCCCACCCGCCCCCGCCTCTCTCGTCCAGATGCTGAACTCAGCTGGAAGATAAAATTTGACTTGAGCTGCAATATCCTCAGCATAAACCAGTGCGTTAAAGGCCTACTGAAAGCCACTACTAGCCACCACGCAGTCTGATAGTTTATACATCAATGATGAAATATTAACATTGCAACACATGCCAATACGGCCTTTTTAGTTCACTAAATTACAATTTTGAATTTCCAGGGAGTTTCGTCTTCGAAATGTCGTGTAATGATGACGTGTACGCAAGACGTCACGGGTTTTTAGGAAGTATGAGCGCTGCGCACACACACAGCTAAAAGTCGTCTGCTTTAACGGTATAATTATACAGTTTTTTGGACATCTGTTTTGCTGAATCTTTTGCAATTTGTTCAAATAATATTGGAGAAGTCACAGTAGAAAGATGGAGTTGGGAAGCTTTAGCCTTTAGCCACACAAACACACGGTGATTCCTTGTTTAAAATTCCTGGAGGTGAAACTTTCCTATGGATCAGAGCGTGGTCAAGAGAACATGGATCCCGACCACGTGTCAACCAACAGCTTTCAGTGAGAAAATTGTGGTTAAAAAGTCGCTTCTTACAGGAGAAAAGCTGAGCTTGGGCCATCCATGAAGCTGCCGTCGACTTCCCTGAGACACTGGCGTCCACACACCCGTGGAGACACCCTTCCAACTATCAGGTAATATTAAACTCACTAAAACACTAGCAACACAATAGAAAGATAAGGGATTTCCCAGAATTAACCTAGTAAATGTGTCTAAAAACATCGGAATCCGTCCCAATGCAATCTCGTTTTTTTTTTTCTAGTCCGTCGCTATCAATATCGTCAAACACGAATCTTTCATCCTCGCTCAAATTAATGGGGAAATTGTCGTTTTCTCGGTCCGAATAGCACTTTTTGTTGGAGGCTCCCATTAAAAACAATGTGAATATCTGAGTAGCCATCAAACATGTGACATCATCGTCTGCGACTTCCGGTAGAGGCAGGGCTTTTCTCTTAGCACCGAAAGTTGCAAACTTTATTGTGGATGTTCTCTACTAAACCCTTTCAGCGAAAATATGGCAATATCGCGAAATGATCAAGTATGACACATAGAATGGACCTGCTATCCCCGTTTAAATAAGAAAATATAATTTCAGTAGACCTTTAAGGCGACCTTGTCCATGACCTTAAATTTCAGTTGTTGAACCCACCCGGAATGCCAGCAACACCTCGCTCCAGACCTGTGCCGCCTGCTCGCACCTTATGGGCCCCTCCCTCTCCCAAGGGTCCTACGGTGAACTGGAAGGGGCTTCCAGGGACGTGTTGTCCTCGATACTTGACATTGACCACGTGTGCTCCCATCTCCTGGGGAACGAATCGCACGCTGTACGTGCTGTCCTCGCCTCGGATGAGCTCGGCGTCCTCACACTTGCCACCAGGACTTGTCACCTGTGCTGTCATTTCTTGGGTGGCGGCTTCCCCTGTGGGAGTGGACACAGCTATGAGCTGAGGAGATGCAGTAAAATGTGAAGGTCATTTGACTTTGACATCAATCAACCGCAATTTTTAGAATAATTTTAATGGACACGCAGAAACACACGCACAGTGAGCAGATGAATGATGAACTAGGATTTTTCAGGGCCGATACTGATTATTAGTAGTCAAGAAGGCCAATAACCAATATTTGGTGCCAATATAGATTTTCGGTAAAAGTTATTTAAACATGAATAGTGTATGTCAGTAACCATGCAGGACAAGGCTTTAAGTTGTATTTTTAACATTATTTTTAGTAAACATTGGACTAATGGCAACTTAATGTTTTATAAGGCGCTAATGTTGTGGTTAATTCAGCACCGAACAGCATAAGGGGATTTCACACACACCATTATGATGTGGTTCAGAAGAGCATCAACATTTGCAATTTAAAATATGGGAACTCTTCTGGGAAAATTTGTAGGGCAGGGCAGGGCAAACGGGCTGGTGAGCAGTGGTTATAACTTATCTACTTCACTAATTATTATTTTATATACTAAATAGTAGGGTTCGACTGGTTATCGGTGCCGATATTTGGCATTTAGGCGTATATCATTACCGGCCTTCTTAAATTAGTATTGGCCGATATTCTATTTTTTTTTTTTTCAACTACAACAGAAATACATTAGCAGATACAATATAACATATACTAATACGATACCTGTATTTACTATTAAAAATAGTTATAAGTAGGAAGTAAGTGAGTTTTAACAGCCTGTGCTCCTTTCTGCTAGGCTGCGCTCAGATGCACACACCCTCCCTTTCTTTCTCTTCTCAGAGTGCTGATTGCTGAGCACATCTAATCTGTTTACAAGAACTTGTGAGAACTTCCATTTATGATTGGAATTCCAATTTTTGTACTTCTTTCCTGGAGTTATTTTCTTTCTTCCTTCTTTCACCTGTTTAGTTTCACTTGTAGCATGCATGGCTCATTAAAGGGTAACTGCACATTTTCGGAATTTTGCCTGTCATTCACAATCATTATGAAAGACATGACGACGGATGTATTTTTAAAATGCATTCTCAATAGAAAACAAATGCGATCAAAAGTTTGCTTATAGTGGAGCCTAAGGGAGTTTCTTCCTGGCTTAAAAAACCCTCGAAAAACATTCAAACACCTCCATTGAGGTTTTATATACATGATGTAAGTATATATGCAACGTAGTAATGGGCATAATAATAACATTTTATATTTATCTATTTTGATCATTTAAAAAAAATTGTGGCGCTTTAATTTAAAAAAACATCACAATGTTCGTTTTTTTTAACAACATCACTGATTACTGTTCACTGCAGACTTCATGAGAGCCAAGAAACATCCCTTACTGTGCAATGTCTGCTGTCATTAGAATGCAGACTGATTGAATCTTGTCATTTTCCCGTTTGGATGAAGAATGATTCATAATCCTTGCAAAGAAAGGGGGTGGAACCAGCTGTTATCCAGCTGTTTACTGACGTATACCAGTCATGTTTGGATACATTTTACTGCAAATTAATATCTCGAATATAGGTTATTGGCCTCCTTGACTAATAATCGGTATCAGGCCTGAAAAAAACATTATCTGCTGATGTAGTGCTGCTGCAGTTGTAAAAAACAAAAAAAAACAAAAGAAAACTATACAAATAAAAAGAGGCCTATACCGATATGTCAACATGCCAAATATCAGCGCCGATAATTGGCCCGGCCAATCATCAGTCAATCTCTAGAAAGAACACGCACCCTGCTGTGATGGCGACTTCCCACCAAAGCTGTTAAGACTGTCCCGTTCTAGGAAGTCCTCAAAGACATCTCGGAACGGCTCTCCAACCTGCGTGCTCTCTTCCACACGCACTTCCCGCTTGGTCTCGCCGCCGCGTGATTTGCTGATCTCTGTTCGCTCAGTGCGTGTGTATGTGTGGCTGCTGCGCGTGAAGGTGCGTGTGACGCGTTCCTGCGCTGAGACCATCTGAAACCAGTTTCCTGTGGCCAGAAAAAAAAGGGCTTTAAGGATGCAGAAGGCGGGCAGAGCAGGCACAGTGATCTTACAACGACCCGTTAAGCTTACCTGGGATCTTGAGGTTTAGGTCACAGGTGCTACCCACGCTGGCTATGGCGGGTGCCTGGCGCTTCCTGGTGATGCTCTCCTTCATCCTGCCCTCGCCAAATACTTTTACAGTGAAGGGACTTCCTGTGGCCACAGTGGAAGAGGTCACATGACACATTCCGCTGTCCTGTTGAGGGTGTGGGTGGAGTACCTGGGACGTGCTGGTCTGCAAACTTGATGTTGATGATGTAGTTTCCTGGCTCAGTGGGACAGTAGGTAACACGACATGTGCCGTCCTCCACATCCTCGCAGTTAATGTCCACTTTGCTGGGACCCTCGATAGACAGACCGAGACCGCCGTAACCTGCCAAAACAGACTTTACTTAGGCTTTACAACAGCTGTAAGCAGGCCAAAGAGGATCAAGCACGTACCGGCAGTCCGGGTATCGACGATGAAGTGGGCAACCTCAAAAGTGCGTCCCTCTACCAGACCCGGTCCAAACACTTTTACCTTGCTGGCGTCACCGATCTCTGACTGGGCCACCATGATCTTAAACGGGCTGTTGGTCACATGTTTGCCGCCCTTCATCACGCTCACAACATGCTCACCCACTTCCTTTGGCGTGAATGAGATTCCTGACACAACAAACACTAAAGTCTCGCTCTGGTTCTATGTCAATGATATAGTCAAAAAAACGGAAGAAAATAAAATTTTTCTAAAAAGCCAGTGGGTAAACAGCTCAAGTGTCAGGTTACGGGGTAACAATTTGGGGTGACGAGTAAACATACCAATATGTCTGTTAAGAAGTCTCTTCAGGATACACGCCTCCTCGCTTCCGGATGGAGCTTGAATAGTCGCCGTCAGACTGCTCAGGTCGGTCTCGGTGATCCTCAAGCAGACGTCGGTTTCCGTACCAACGTTGAGCTGAGATGAAGTGATAGGGCCGTCGCCTGAAGACACACACAGGGGCTGCAGCACATGTACCAATTGACAAGTGGCCATTGACCGTTTAAGTACCGGTTATCCTGGCGGTGAAAGGGCTGCCGGCGATGTGCTTGTCATCAAATTTGACGATGATGTTATAATCCCCAGCCACCGCGGGCAAGTAGGACACAGTGCAGGTGCCATTTTTGTTGTCTTTGCAGCTGATCTCGGCTTTGGACGGTCCTTCCACTGCCAGAGACAAACCGCCTGCACCCACTCGGATCATAAGAACAGTCCAAAGATGTCCACAAGAACAGACATACTTTTAGGAAGCAGTACCTTCTCCAGCGTCCTTGGTAGCGATCATAAAGGTCGCCGGTTCATTAGCGACACCGTGGCTCAAACCGGGGCCGTATGCGGTCACATGAACGCTATTTATGGCATCTACAAAAAACTGTAGAGGACTTCCTGGATGGATGGTAAATTCAAAATTCAGATCATGTTCTGATGATGGAAAAGTCAGACAGCACAATGTACCTGGGATGTGATGGCCGTCGTACTTAATGTCCATCTCATGCAAGCCACGTTCGGTC
The DNA here is from genome assembly GCF_033978795.1 of Nerophis ophidion. Taxonomy (NCBI): domain Eukaryota; kingdom Metazoa; phylum Chordata; class Actinopteri; order Syngnathiformes; family Syngnathidae; genus Nerophis; species Nerophis ophidion. The sequence goes on from NC_084620.1 coordinate 4,222,329, forward strand.
GGCGAGTACCTAACAGTGACGGTGCCATCCTTGTTGTCTGCGATGTGCGGACGGGCTGCACGCCCGGAAGGCATTCGCACTTCACCTGCACGGCGCACAATGATGACGTCATTCCAGGTTAGCCCACCAGAGATCTGTGCATCCAATAAAATAAGTCTCACCAGTGATTTCTCCTGTCTGCACGGTGAAAGGAATGACCAGACTGAATGGACGCAGCACGGCCTCCATCCCATTGACGGGCACCATGGGGTCGTTTGTCGCCTAGTTAAACAGAAATAGAGACGACTTAGGATGACATCATTATGGCAGCAGAAACGCCACCTTCACAAAGACGCAGCCGGGTGTGGGCGTGGCTTTAGTAGATTATCATGCAGATGAGTCATGCGGCGTGTACCTGCTGCAAGGGGGGGGGTCACATGATCCCTGGTCACCTCAACAACACTTCATACACGAACAGAAATGTTAGAAATGAAACAAGCTTAATTGGGTCCACTGGACATAGTTAGATTGTTAATGACGACGTTGATACCGACGGTGTGCATGGGACTCACCAGCACATGGAAGGGACTGTTGGGGATGTGCTCCCCTCCAAAGCGGATGGTGATGACATACTTCCCGGGCTCAGGCGCCGTGTAATAAATATCAAATGTCCCATCAGCATTTTCCACCACATCCACGTCAAGCTCGGCGCCATCAGGGGTCGAAACCTTGCAGGTAACCTTGCCTTTCCCAGCAGCCTTTGCGTCAACAGTAATTATGGTTTCTTCTCCGATCTGGATGGCCGGACCGACGCCGGATCCTAACAAGATAAATGTCACATAATGACTGACTGTCATAATGCTTTGTTGATTAAAAATCAATTATTGAGCAATGACGGCAAGAAACTATCTGCATAGATTGTCATTCCTGTCGAACTGTCAATAAAAAAATTTGGAGCCAAGTTTAGCAAACAGGTCAACAATGTATTAAGTGAAATGTCGTACCTGATCCATGTCCCCCAATGGATACTGTAGGACGAGAGGACAATATTGACAAATTATGAATGATACGAAAAGGACAAATTGTGAGGGTGAGAAGGCGGGGCCTGACCTGTCACTAGACATTTGCTGGCGTCCCCCGTTGGATTGGCATGGATGCGGTAGGGCGAGTATGGGATCTCGTCACCACCATATTTGATGGTGATGGTGTAACGCCCAGTCATGTCCGGTACATAGGACACAGTGTAGGTCCCATCCCGATTGTCTCGGATGTTCGCCTTCTTGGGCTTCCCCTCAGGATCCTAGAAACATGTGTACAGTTGGACTAAGTGTACGAACAAGACAGCATGACGCAAGATGTGCTTCCCACCAGAGGTCTGCAAACAGCTAACTCAAAATTTTCAACCTGAAGAAGAGGACCTGTTCCCTCCCTAAGTTTGTTTCCTGTTCAAAGTACATCGCATTTTCAGACCGTCGAGGAATTTGTGATGTTGCGATAGCGCCAATTAACACAAATTCAACTGATCTTCGTGAATTAGGCACTGCCCTCCAATTTGTTCCAGTTTTGGCGTGAAACATACATGAAAAATGTTTGCAACTTGTAGACGCTAGAGCAGACAGCGGACAATGAAGAAGCCTTTGGTAGTTTTTCTTTTTATAATAACTTTTCATTTAAATCATCTTTTTTTAAATCATAATTAATTACTATCTTTATTAGTTATAATTGCTGGAATAGGCTCCAGCGCCCCCACTACCCCAAGAGGGACAAGCAGTAGAAAATGGATGAATGGATGATTGAAATAGTATAGTCATTTGACAATGAGCTTGGAGAATGTGCTTTTAATAACATCTAGTGTCTACTTGTAAGTTATGGTTCATACTCTGTGGGGTGTACGAAAGAAGTGAAAGCATCAATACACTATTCGTTTTCCAAACTAAGCACACATTTGTGTGCAAATAAAGTGTAGATTGTTTAGATTTGTTGAAATGTCTGGCTTTTTGTCGTGAAGGTTATAAAAATACTAAAAACATCAACAACAGATTCATATAGTCACAAGGTGATTCAACGTTATTGACAAAAAAAAGGCCTGCAAAATCCTGGAGGGACTGCATTGTGCTGACTCACAGCAAAGAAAGTCACTTGAAAGAGTTCCTTCTCGTGAACTCTGACTACATTCACGTACCACAAGCTTAACCTAATGAATGTGACGCCACGTATTACTGACTGTTCGCAAATAAACGCTGTGTGAAGAAATGTCAACATATCCTCTTGTTTCATGTAATGACGAGGCTACATGCCCACATTCATTCAATCACTATCCGCGACATATCGACCACAACCATGCTTATGATGGCCGTCGTAAAAGTGTTTTCAAATGCGTTTCAAGTTGAATGCTTTGAAGTCAGACCTCAAGTCATGGTCCAAGCTGGATATTGTCTGTTTCTTAGCATTCTCAAATGCAGCATGAGACCAGTGGTGGCAGCAACGATCTACATGACATCCCATCACACCACTTCTGGACATGTCTGGAGTCATGACCCCAGAATTTGTTCGGTCATCGCTCAAAGATTTGAGTTATGATTTAACAGTCTTGAGAAGAAACTCAGAAAAAGTGTTGTTGTGATTCTGTAGTCTTTGAGTAGTGACTCAAAAGACTGAAGTCATGACTCAGAAGTCTGAAGCCATGCATCAAAAGTCTTTGAGTCATGATTTTAAAGTCTTGTATTGTGTCTCAAAAGTCTTAAGTCGTAACTCAAAACACTTTCTTTTAAGACTTAAAAGTCTCAAGTCATGGCTCAAGATCTTGTGTCATGACTCCAGTCACTGCAGAAATTCATAAAAATGAAGATGGATGTTATTCGCTGTGAATAGTAGTGAGTATTTACCAATGAAAATTAAAGTTTATGAATAATTTTGTTATTTTTTTCATTATACTTTGATGACTTGAGCTAATCTTAATAAACAAAGCAGGCAGGTGGAGAAGGGTATGAGTATTGGTTGGTGAGGTGGGGTTAGGAAGTTGATTGCGGACAGGGCAAGGTAAGATAAGGTGGGGGCCTTACGCGGCCTCTCTTAAGAATGGAGAACGGGATGGTTTTCTTGACTATATGAGACTCCCACACCCGGGTGGCCCAGTCCTGCACAAACACTGAGGCCTGGCGCTCGCACTCGTCTGGACCCTGCAGCGACAGCGACACACACCCCGGCAATACAGTAGGTCACATCGACAATGTCAGGGGTTAAAAAGTAACATTTAGACACACAATTGATTATTGCACTAAGTCTTACAAAAACTGAAATGTTTGATTTGCTAATGCTGGGTGGTTGGCATGTGTTACTCAGTGTCAACAAGCTCAGCACACTACCTTAAGTCACCCCCAGCTAGATAGCTTCAAATCAGAACGTCAATTCTAAAAATATATTTTTTAATGACAGAGAAAATCTCTTCTGGCTCAAAACAGACTCTGTCTCATTGTGTTTCTTGGACTTACCAAAATCTGAACAGTGAGCAATCCTTCACCAGCATCTCTGGCGTCGATGGTGAACTCCACTGGCAGACTGGCGGGAACACCGGATGTATTCAGACCAGGACCATTGGCACGGACCTTGCTGGCATCATGAACAGGCAGGGTCTTGATCTTGAATGGACTAAAAGGGTATGCAGACATGAGACCAGGGAAAAATAATCTGAATTACCTTTTTGACTATTCCTTACCTTCGAGGGACTTCCTGCTTGGCATACTTGACACTCACTGTGTACAGACCCTCAATGGCAGGGGTGTAGTTGACCGTGTAATACCCACCACCATTGTCTTTAACACTGACAGGCTCAGTGAAACCTAGAGAACCAACAGAAGTTCATCTTCTGTTTAGTGACTAGTTTGTGACACAATTGGACACTTGACAAAAACATTTTTAAACAGACTGACAGGCCCGTGTTCCAGATTGTCACCTGTAGGGCCAAATATCTGGACTTCTAAAGGAGCTACACCAGTTTTGCTGCTGTCCACTGTGAAGGTCTGACAGACGTGAGCACGAACTCCACTTCCAAGACCAGGCCCAGAACACCTCACCTTAGTGGGATCAATCAGCTCTCGCACTGTGACCCGAAATGGACTTCCTGCAAATATGAGTGCAGTTGTTTAAGCCAGTGAACTCTGTACGTCCCCATGCTGAACTTCAGTCGACTCTAGAACGAGCACCTTGAATTGGAAGTCCTCCAAAGGTGACGTTGACATCATATTCTCCAGGACTAAAGGGAATGTACTCCACGCTACAGCTGCCATCTTTGTTGTCCTTACAGGACATCTTTGCCTCAGAGGGGCCCTCGATGGCAAGGCCAAGACCACCTGTGCCAGCACCCCTGAGGAGTGCAGAACAGGAAGGAGGTGAGGATCCTTAAGTACCAGTATAACGGAAAAAACAAGTTGCCTCTTTATTGAAGCTATTATCATATGTATCTGGTGTATAATGCCAAAACACTTACAAAGTTTGCGAGTACATAGATATCATCAAAATAGTGTAACTCTCATAGAAATTCCCAAACCATTTTGAGAGATAATGAGCAAGCCAGTCTGTGACGTACCCGGGGGTCCAACCATTCTCTTGGATGGTTGGTTGAAGTTTATTTCGAATATGTATGTGGTTTCAACATGATACATTACTATTTTTTCACAACATGTCCGAAAAGGAGTAGGAAGAAGCTAAACTTATTTAATCCTACCCCCCCTTCCAATTCATAGCAGGGTTGTTTGTTCTCTAAAACCAATGTTATGTATTATTCTGACCTCTTTTGTAACTCGGTTCATGAATGAAGTGTGCTTTTGTAGTTATTGCTCCATATTTTTACACAATAACTCAGTTATGGTAACACTAGGGAGTAGTATAGAATATGGGGGGATTATTGGTCGAGAACAGTGGTTCTCAAATGGGGGTACGCGTACCCCTGGGGGTACTTGAAGGTATGCCAAGGGGTATGTGAGATTTTTCAAAAATATTCGAAAAATAGCAACAGTTCAAAAATCCTTCATAAATATATTTGAATAATACTTCAACAAAATATGAATGTAAGTTAAGAAACTGTGAAAAGAAATGCAACAATGCAATACTCAGTGTTGACAGCTAGATTATTTTTGTGGACATTTTCCATAAATATTGATGTTAAAGATTTATTTTTTTGTGAAGAAATGTTTAGAATTAAGCTCATGAATCCAAATGGATCTCTATTACAATCCCCGAAGAGGGCACTTCCATCTGTAGAAATATTTATTTATAATTGAATCACTTGTTTATTTTTCAACAAGTTTTTAGTTATTTTTATATCTTTTTTTCCCAAATAGTTCAAGAGCACTACAAATGAGCAATATTTTGCACTGTTACGCAATTGAATAAATCAGAAACTGATGACATAGTGCTGTATTTTACTTCTTTATCTCTGTTTTTCAACCAAAAATGCTTTGCTCTGATTAGGGGGTACTTGAATGAAAAAAATGTTCACAGGGGGTACATCACTGAAAAAAGGTTGAGAACCACTGGGCTAGAACATACAGTATTTTCCTTTGTACATTATAGAAATATTTATTGCCACTTTATGTTGTATATTTTTATATGAGCTTTCCAGCTCATTTTATCATCTGTTTTTGCACCCAAACATTTGATTTAATTCCCCCTTTCAATATCTACTCCGTCTATTTGAATTTGTGTCTGACTTTCTCTTCTACTATTACCGAGTAGCATTAATTTAGTTTTGATAACTGTCAAAGATAGTCTGTTTTTGTCAAACCATCTCTTTCATTTGTTCACGTCTACACTTATTATTTGTATTAGCTTCTGTGTGTTCTCTGCTGAACATAACTTAGTCGTGTTGTCTGCAAATAACACAATCTTCAAATTCCTATTAACTTAACAAATGTCGTTTGCATAAATCCATCCATCCATCCATCTTCCTCCGCTAATCCGAGGTCGGGTCGCGGGGGCAGCAGCCTAAGCAGGGAAGCCCAGACTTCCCTCTCCCCAGCCACTTCGTCTAGCTCTTCCCGGGGGATCCCGAGGCGTTCCCAGGCCAGTTGGCAGACATAGTCTTCCCAACGTGTCCTGGGTCTTCCCCGTGGCCTCCTACCGGTTGGACGTTCCCTAAACACCTCCCTCAGGAGGCGTTCGGGTGGCATCCTGACCAGATGCCCGAACCACCTCATCTGGCTCCTCTCGATTTGAAAGAGCAGCGGCTTTACTTTGAGTTCCTCCCGGATGGCAGAGCTTCTCACCCTATCTCTAAGGGAGAGACCCGCCACACGGCGGAGGAAACTCATTTCGGCCGCTTGTACCTGTGATATTATCCTTTCCGTCATGACCATTTGCATAAATATTAAACCACTGTGGTTCAATTATGATCGCAGGGATACGCCACAAGATAACTCCAGCATTGTTGACATATTTTCACTTATTTCCATGTATTGCTTCCTGTTGGTTAAGTAGCTTCTTATGTAGTTCAAGACGAACTCTCTAAATCCATGCCATTCTAATTTGTTGATTAAGATATTTTGGTTAATTGACTAATGTCAAATGCTTTAGTTAGCTCCATAAACACTTGTTTACCATCGATTGTATTAATAATCTCCTCTTTTACTTTGATCAATGCCATTGATGATGAACTGTATTTGTCTCCTCCGTGGTTCTATGCAAGTCTTCCACTTTTATTTATGAATTTGTCAAATTTTTTATTGAATAATTTTTGGAAGTTTTAGAAAATTGTGGAAGTAAGGAAACAGGTCTAGAGTGTGTAAATTGGTACAACTTTTTCCATTTTCATTTTGTTTGGTATTTGAAATGATAGGTTACTAATATATGTTAAAGGCTCTGAAACTTGTTCTATAACTTTTTTTATTGCTTTCATATCTATTTCGTAACAGTCAGGTCAGGTCTTGAATTTGCATCTCTTTATAATTTTGATTAGTTCCACTTTTTTTTACATTATTGAGGAACATTGAGTTGAGATTTCTGTCTATGATGTCATTTAAGTCCTTAACTGACCCGAAATCTGGGATATTTCCCCCTATATTTGGTCCAATATTTACAAAGTACATATTGAAACTTTTAGCTACTTTGTTAATTTTGTCACATTTTACCTTTTCATCTAAGGAAACAGACGTTTCCCTTTGCCAACAACAACACAGCTATTCATGTTGCTATTATTAGGGCCAACAATTACTTTGGGTAAAATTGTGATCATGAACCTTATACTTTTGAGCCTGAATATAAGGAGGTTGAGCTACAAGTTTTAGAAGCCATGTGCTAAACAGATGCAGCTTTGGTGAAACACTAAGCATCGTGTAGCAGTATTGCTATGTGCTGAACAAGAAATACAAACTACTAACATAATTAAACAATCATTCACTGTACAATGTCTGCTCTCACTGGGATGCCGACTGATAGGTTGTTCTTATTTCCTGTTTAGATGAAGAATAAATCATAATCCTCACTAAGGATTAAAAAGAAAAGTTACAGCAAGCTCTCGTCTTCAGTATTATTGTCTTTCTTTCCGTCTGTAGGTTCAAATGTAATGTCACAGATGAACAACTTGTTTTCCGGGTGAGAGGCATGATTTATAATCTAGGATTAACTTTAACCAGCGGCTACATTCTGCAGCACCAAAAGTAGCAGGACACCAGCCTGCTCAATATAGCAGCATAAACTAGTTACCTCTCTGTCATCAATGGGTTTCCTCGCTAACAGTTGGCCTGTGTTAGCGCTTATAACAAAAATATTTGGTTAATATTCAGGTCACGAGATGTAAATGTAGTATTTTTGGCTGGTTTTAGATGATTATTTGGAGCGCTTTGTGGGCAAAATAGAGGAGCCCCCATTGGCTCAATTGTTAGTAGACTATTTAAAATTATTATTATTTATGATTTGAATGCAGAAAAAAAAGAAAAACATATTGGATTAGATTAGATTAGATAGTACTTTATTTATTCCTTCAGGAAAATTTAAATTTTCAGCACAATCCCATTCAAGATCAGACAAACGTTACAGGGAGACAGAACAGTGTGTGTTCTCTTTCTAAGTTCTGCGTACTTCCGGTATTACTAATCTGCTAATAATGGGCAGAATGCAGAAAGGCCCCCTTTGTTCAGTTATCCACCCCTGAATCTACGGAAATTGCCAAAGATATTGGGAGCGGAATATTTAAAATGGCCATCTTAAACTGTTGCATTTTGTGGATATTTACACAGTATTTTCACAGACTTTGCGGATTGGAAATACAATTGGATATGGTTTCCCGGATACAGTGAAACACAATTCCGCATATAAAGTCAACATGTTGATGTGAAATCACCTGGTCTCCACTGTAAACTGGTTGGGTTTACTGACCAGACCTTCCTCCAGGCCTGGCCCGTAGGCTCGCACTCGACTTGGATCACAACCTTCATTAACGGACACCCTGAACGGACTCTTGGGAACAATATCATCATTGTACAAAACTTTGATGAGATGCAGCCCTGCAAAAATAGATACACTCAATACATGCTTAGCAGATTTGATGATAACTTGTAGAGTTAAACAAGTCCAGTAAAAAAATCCAAGTCAAGAGACTGACCGTCCTCAAAAGGCGTGTACTCCACATGGCACGTGCCATCAGCCTTGTCTGTGATGAAGGCGTCCGTGTTGGAGCCTGATGGATTTGAAATGACCACTTTAACATGGCCGCCGGAGCTGTTATTAACACTTCTGGCATCCACGATAAAATGTGTGGTGACTTCCCTCAACACTCCTGGTAAGGACCAACACCAAGGCAGGATTCAGAAACGAAGTTGAACAAGCTTGCAGGCCTATCTCTTTACATGCTTACCTCTGGGTTCCACTCCAGGTCCGTAGACGTCAACCCCGCTGATATCCAGAGTCGGTTCCACTCGCAGGTTGGCGGGAAACCGTGGCACTAGATGTCCTCCATACTTGACAGTGATTGTATACATGCCGTGGAACTGTGGGATATAGGTGATGGAGTAGGTTCCGTCACCATTGTTCTCCACATGAACCTCAGCTTTGGATCCCGACTCAGAAATAATTTCGATCGTAAGCTCCGCCTCTCCAGCTTTGGAGCAGTCCACCAGGAAAGATGCAGCCTCATTGACTTTTCCCTGCTCCAGTCCAGGCCCGCTGGCGGTTACCTTGCTGGGGTCAAACACAGACTGGACTGACGCCTTGAAAGGGGATCCGGGGATGTGCTGGTCCGCAAATAGGATGTTGATGGCGTACTCGCCAAACTCAGTGGGCAGGTAAGACACGGAGCATGAACCATCACCGTTGTCCTGGCATTCAATTTTAGCCTCACAGGGCCCCTCCACTGTCAGACCTAACCCACCGGTCCCAGCTCCCTTTGTGTCAATTGCAAAAGGGGCCAGTATTCCTACTACGCCACCCTGAAGACCTGGACCATAAGCTCGCACCTGTGAGGTGAACAAAGATGTAGTAAATATAACTTAAACCACCCCTCATTTTCTGAATATAAGGAAGTCACCTTAGAGGGATCGGGGGGCAGGATGCCCTCCACTGCCAATGGACTTTCTGGGATGGGGTTCCCGTCATAACTGATCTCCACAGTGTAAGGTCCTTCCTCTGGTGGAATGTACCTCACGGAATGCCTTTCATTGGCTGCACCCGACTCCACCTTGCACGGGATTGGTCGATGAGACGGAGAAATTATCTTCACATCTAGATGGCCTTGACCACCAGCGCCCAAAGTGCCAATGTGGAACTCCTGGTCCTTTCCGACATCCACCTCTGATAGAAACAAACACCACTGAACTCAAAGGTCGCTGGCATCATGTCTTACAATCTTAAAATTTTTTTACTAACTGTTGGCAAGGCCATGAACTTGGATCTTCTTAAGGTCAAGAGGCGGAGCCACTATGATGTGAAACGGACTTTTCGGGATGGGGTCACCCCCATGAAGCACAGTGATGGACAAACTTCCCTAAAGACCCAAAACAATGATGTACGGCGGTTGACACTATCTCTGTCACAAGGTCAAGGGTAAAACTCACCTGTTGGGCTGAGGTGTAGCGGACCGTGTAGGAGTAATTATGGTTGTCGATAATCTCAAAGTCGCGTACGGCATTGTCCTTTGTGGCGCCGTTAAAGTGGACTTGTGGTTGGGCTTTTCCTGCTCCTTTAGTGTAAATGGTGAAGTGAGTCGGCTTTCCCGCTTCCACACCTACCAGGGAAAAAAAGCAAATAAATCAGAATTCTAAAGGTTTAATTCAGGATTAACAGAATATTCTTATAAATTTGTAAAGCACCTGACCCGACTTGTTGAGTCCAGGTCCTTCCGCTTTCACTTTAGCAGCATCGTGAGAAGGATCCACTTTTATCCTGAAGGGGCTAATTGGAATTTCCTGTTTCAACAACAAAAGAGGAGATTTCACATCTTTTATCCTGTTTCTCTCTTTGTGGAACTAATTGTCTCACCTGGTCAGCGAACACAACCATGATGGTGTACTGACCCGATCCCGGGGGAGTGTACTTCACCGTGAACGTGTCGTTGTCATTCTTAATAATGTCAAAATCGATGTCGGCCTCAGCTGGTCCGACCACGCCTGGCGCACACTTGATACCGATACTGACATCTCCTGGTGTCACAACCAACCTGGTTTCATGCTATGGTTATCGGGACAACAAAGAGAAAGGAGTAGCTCCTCACCCTGTCCAGCCTCACTGCAATCCACTGTAAAGTAGGTCGGCTCATTGGCCTTCAGTCCAGTTCTTTCCACTCCAGGACCATACACCTTCACATTTTCCGGATGGCTGCCCTCTCCGATGGTCACCTGCTCGCAAACCCCCACTTGTCACTTTCAGTAATCACTTCCATCTTGCAGTCGTTTGTGACCTTGTCGTACCCTATAGGGGCTGTTGGGGATGTTGATCTCTTCCCACGTTACAATGATGGTGTGCTTAATGGGCTTTGTAGGGACATAAACACACAGGAAGGTCTCATCACCATTGTCCCTCATATCCACATCAATGGGGCATCCTTCAGCATCCTGTGGGGGACAGTAGCATAAAATAGTAAAGGAAGAAGATACTCAAGGAGCAAGTTGTCCTCACTTGAGCGTAGAGCTTCAGCTCGCCTCTGCCAGTCCCTCGGGCGTCAATGGTGAAATCGGCTGGTTTGTTGACGATGCAGCCTACAGGGTCGAGACCTGGCCCGTAACATCTCACCTGAGAAACAGATGACAGGCTGTCTTAAACCTAGGTCAGGACAAACATAGCTGATCTTCATTGGTGAGACCTTCTCTGGGTGAAGGTCAGTGGCGGCAGGCAGGATGTGCGCCATAAAGGGGCTGTCCTTAACATCCTCATCATCACATATGACGTGAACAGCGTAGTCGCCGGGCTCCGTGGGCCAGTACCTCACATCACATGACCCATCTCCTTTATCATCACACTCAATTTTGGCCTGAGAAGGACCCTCGATGGAGAATCCTGAACATGACCAACACATTTCAGTTAACAAAATAATTTACTTTCTGATTGGCTACATTTGAAGTTGAAAGGACGTACCCAACGTTCCCACCTCTGTTCCAATTGCCTCCACCACAAAGTCGGCACTCTTTCCCACCATTCCTGTCTCCAGACCAGGACCCCAGGCCCGCACCTTCTGAGGCCCTGTCTCCTCGCTCACATGAACATCAAACGGGCTAAAACATGCAGACACAAACACGGAACATTACAAAAAAGATTTCCGTTATGTAATACTATTATTATTACGCATCAGTTAAGTCAAGAGATCAGCAGGTTGGATGATCACCTGCGTGGGATGCTGTGACCCCCCCAGGTAATGATGATAATATAATTTCCTGTCACAATAGGGTAATAGTTACAACTGTAGAGTCCACCATCCACCTCGACCATCTTCACCGGCTCCTCTCCGCCGTCTGCAGTAAACATGTTCATGAGCACAACCTTAGAACTGGGTGTGGGTCACATTCAAATATATTGAGGGGCAAAATCGCTCACTTGGCCCCTTCACTGCAACTTGAAGCTCGCCGCTGCCGCCTCCTTTTGTGTAAACTTTAAAATCCGCCACTTCCTTTACCCTCAAACCTTTGGGCTGTAAGCCTCGGCCGTGTGCCCTGCAGGCGTGTGGGTTGCAGGCTGTGTGGACCAATCAGAGGGTGGCGCTGGTTAGATTGTGTTCAGTAACAGAGGGATGCTGTTAGCCATGAAAAAAGAACAGAACAGCTGAAAGGACTGCAACATTTGAAGAGAAAGAGAAAGCAGATATAAGCTGATTTGTAACGTTGATTAGTTTTCAAAATTAATAAACAAGAAAAGCCAACCGCCTCGTCAATTAGCTCTCGCCTTTGTGACAATTTCATAGCAATAAAGGCTGTGGTCACCATTGTTGAAGGTCAGTCAAGAGGTCACTCGACCTCTGTAGTGACCAAGCAAGGACTCGTTGCACAGGCATTCACACGCTCATGAAGTAGAAGAAGGATAATATGGGTGGAGCCATGCTGTGAAGCTAGATCACTACGAGCCCAGGATTCGGTCGACAGGCACGAGTCACAATTCTGACCCCGCCTCCACTAACTTGGTCGCCTGGGTTTGAGCAGCTTTGCAGGGGGCGTTCTCCGTGGGGGTGTGCATAGCAACTGAGGTACAATCTGCACCGAAGATGCTGGCGGAGGGGTGCTCTGTGAAACTGAAGGAGTGAAGAGCAGTGGTAAAGCATGTGGCCCAGATAATACACCCCCAGTCCAGTCCACCAAGAGGAGATGTCCGTCTATAATTCAATTAATTCAGATCCAAGTACCTCAGTGTCCTTTGGGTTTTATGGTTGACCATGAAGACCTAAGCTCTAGAACAGGGGTGTCCAAACCATGGACCGTGGGCCAAATGCGGCCCGCAGCCATCTTCAGTTTGTCCCGCGAGTCAACAGCAAAAATTCAATTTCAATAGGCAATCTGGCCGTGGGAGGTGTTTTCATATTAAATCTAAATATCCGGGTATCTGACACGTGGCAACCTGTCACCATCTTGTGGACAAAGTAAATAACTCAGGTCAGTGACCATGATGTGTACTTTCTAGACATCACAAGCACAGCATTTACTTCAATGACCAATCCAAACAACCTTTCCTAGTCAGAAAAAAAACTCCACTAGCACAAAAACTCAACACACATGGTGACACACAACACAACCTGCTCCCTGAACTTTGTGGTTATAATAAAAAAAAGTTGAATCACCATATATAATTCAAAATCAGACCCATTTAAATCCATTGCAAAGCGTGATGGGGAAAATTCAAAACACTCTCTCCACACTTATCCATGTTTGACTTTTAACTGTTTGATATTTCTGATTGATCCCAAAGCTTTAAAGAGGTTGTTGCGGAAGTAAACAAGGTAGGATTTGAACTTTTACATACTCTTTATATTCAATTATAATAACTATTAATTACGTATCTATCAGAGTTTCGCGCAGCGCTTTTTCCTTAGGGCAGCCGCCTTAACAACAAAGAGCCAACACCTAAACTAAAGTCTTAACAAGCTGCTCTGCTTAGTTCTGCCTCTGCCTCTGCCTCTGCCTCTGCCTCTGTCAGTACATCTCTGCAGCACCCAGCATTGTCCCACCCACAGAACCATCTGATGGGTTACACACAGAGCGGTAACAGCCAATCAGCAGTGCGTATTCAGAGCCCCTGTAACAGCCAATCAGCAGTGCGTATTCAGAGCCCCTGTAACAGCCAATCAGCAGTGCGTATTCAGAGCCCCTGTAACAGCCAATCAGCAGTGCGTATTCAGAGCCCCTGTAACAGCCAATCAGCAGTGCGTATTCAGAGCCCCTGTAACAGCCAATCAGCAGTGCGTATTCAGAGCCCCTGTAACAGCCAATCAGCAGTGCGTATTCAGAGCCCCTGTAACAGCCAATCAGCAGTGCGTATTCAGAGCGCATGGAATCAGTGCTCAGGCAGGCAGAGAGGAGAGACAGTGGGGTGATCAAAAAGATGTTTAGCAGGTGAGCATAAGGCAGCGGACTCCCCCAAAATTATAATAAACACCTCCCAGTCATCTCCTAGTAACATCACTATGAGCCTGTTGACGTTCTAGAAACATAAGCGGCAGCTCAGGTCGCCCGCATTCCTTTTAGTGTAACGTTAGCTCATTGTGCGGTGTGTGTGCGTGTTACACAAGACTAACTCAAAATGCTGGACATTTGAAACATTTAAGAAACCCCGCCTGGACATCCCCGCAAAAGACAACGTATGGTCAGTCTAGCTAAATAGCTTTCTGCTCACCACACCGTAGGAGCAATGACTCCATCCGCTCTGAATACGCACTGCTGATTGGCTGATACATGCGCTCTAAATATGCACTGCTGATTGGCTGTTACATGCGCTCAGAATACTCACTGCTGATTGGCAGATGCCGCTCTGAATGCAACAAATCAGATATTTCTGTGGGTGGGACAATGCTGGGTGCTGTAGACACTTACTGACAGAGGCAAAGGCACAAGTAAGCGTAGCAGCTTGTTAAGACTTTAGGCGGTGGCTCTTTGTTGTTAAGGCGGCAAATTTTTTAGCCCAATACGGCCCCCCAAGTCATAAAGTTTGGACACCCCTGGTCTAGAATCTAGACTCAGGTGTCCAAGTCACACGGTTGAGAATCATCTCAACTAACGTGTGCTAATGGTTAAAACTATCACTAGCAGAAAGAGGGAAAGATTTACCTTCTGCAATGTGGACCGGAAAGGGGCTTCTGGGAATCTGCTGGCTGGCAAAGGTCACATAGACCGTGTGCAGCCCCTCCAGGACGGGAACGTAGGTGCATCGAAAGACGCTGTCGCCTTTGTTCTCTAGGACTACCTCCACTGTATCCCTCCGGCCGTTTGAATCCACGATGACCACGCCCACGTCTCCGGCGCCAGCACCTAGTGGTCAACAGATGAGATCATTAGGGGACAGGGTGCAGAGACACTTGGAGTGCTTTGGGGCTTGGCTGCTTACCTGCTGTATAAATGTCAAAGTAGGTGGGCTTGGTGGCCATGTTTCCAAAATGCTGCAGTCCCAAACCATGAGCCTGAACTCGGGTTGGGTCACCCATGGCTTTGGAGACATTGACCATGAAGGGACTCCTGTCAATGTCTTGGCCCGCAAACAAGACCTTTACCTGTGAAAGCATAAACATAGTCAAAAGTCTGTTATGGTTTCTAGGAGGTGACTTAGCATGCTAGAACACAAAATAGCAAGTTAGTCACTAAGTTGCTATAACCAGAGGTTAAGGCTAAGGTTCTGATAAGTGTGGAAAGCAAAATACTTACTTTATGAAGACCCTCCACTTTGGGCAGGTAGAACACAGAGTAGGTTCTGTTCTTGTCATTATTTGGGATCACTCGGGCCTAAAACAATCAATTAATCAATCAAAGTTCATTTATATAGCCCTTAATCACTAGTGTCTCAAAGGGCTGCAAAATCCACAACGACATGCTCGGCTCATATTCCACATCAGGGCAAAAAAAAACTAATCCTATTGGGCGTGATGAAAAACCTTGGAGGGGACCACAGATTTGGGGACTAACCCCATGGGCAACCGGTGCAATGGATGCCGAGTGGGTACGATTAATAATGAGAGAACAAAGCACATGTGTCCGTACCAAGCTCATTTGGATCAAAATTTATGTGTTTAATGTCCCCACCTCCTCTGTATGACCCTCCATATCCTCCACATAAACAAGAACCTCGCCGAGTCCAGCCTCGACTGTCTCCACCAGAAACTCTGCTGGCTTCAGAACCACATTCCCTCGAGGTTCAATGCCTTAAAAACAAATAATTTATGAGTTCATGAAACCAACCCAGTTAGTTTTAACTAGGATTCTGGTGTTGTTTGTCCCACCTGGTCCAAAGGCTTTGGCTCTCTTTGGATGTAGTGTTTTTGCCCTCAAAGGGGCCCCAGGTTTCAGTTTAGCTTTGGGGAACTGAGACAGGTATGTCATAACCGAGTGCTCATCCACATTGGGGTCAACAATCTCCTCCGGTGCGATGACCTGCAGACAAATGGGACATTCCTGAATTTTTCCAAGACGCTTGACACGACAGCAAGATTACCTCTGAGCAAAGGCCAAAGGAAAAGGACAGAAAATGTGGAGACAGGTAAAGTGACCTGAGGTACGCCCAGCCAGTCGTCTGCCTGCTGCATAGCCTCTCTGGCATTTTCCACTGGCTGTCTTGGATCCCAAGTCTCCCAGTCCGGACAGAGACCTAAAGACAGCAGCATACCTTTCAGCACCAGCAGGCCCAAGTGGACCGATGACGTCTGCAGGTCCTACCGGGGGCACAATTGTCTACCAGGGCTCCTAGGGCCTTGCCATCCCTCCAGTCCCGGTGGAAGTTGGTAATGGGCATTTGCGGCACCTTGTTCTGGATCCAGCCCAGAAGACGCTGCTTGGGGGTCAGTTTCTTGGCATCCTCATCGTCCTCGTCCTCCCACATAGGCATGGAAATGGAGTAATGCAGGATCAGGGTCCAGATAAGACCAAGGATCAGCTTTAGATTCCCGTCCACAATGGCTTTGGAGTCTGGAGTTAAAGGAATTTTTATCAAATGATTCTCATTAGCGTAGGCAACGCCCCTTGCTTGCCACATGACCAAAGAACTAGAACATAAAAGGGCCAGTAAAAACACACACAAAGATAGCATGACCTTTGACCTTGAAACACGTCACAATGCAGGAAACTCTGACTGATGCAGACACACACAAGTCCCCACAAATCAGACGGGAAAAAGGGGCGGTGTGTAAGTGTGTTAGTCAGGGATGTGTCTAGGGGGTGGCCAGTGCCACCCTTACAACCTGACAGGTGTCGCCCCACTCAGAGGCGGAACCATTTGAAGCAGTGTTTTTCAAACTGTGATACGTGTACCAATCGAGCTCCATCTAATGGTAGCCAAAGATATGCTTAGTTTAGGGTTCCCCAAAGAAAGCCCGAGGATTTACCCAAATTTACTTTTAAAACATGAATTTAGAATTTACAATGTGTACTGATCGGTGAGGTCCACAATAAATAGTGCTGACCACATCTCCACACAAGTGAAAAAAGTCCAGACTGACTATATAGGTAGCAATTGGACAACCAATTCAAACTTGTGGTCCAATTATTCAAAAACCAACACAGAACATTAAAATATGCGGTACAAAATCACAATTTGCCCACTGAACTACGTGGACATATAAAAAATGTCTAATTGTGCCACACAATTCAAAAATACACCCATTTAATCCATTTAGTAGACCTGATGGATAATACATGCGAAACACTCTTCACACTTTAAGTTTCGCAATTTTAGTTGCTTGAGGACATCGATAGAAAATGGATAGATGAAAGTCAGGGAAGTAAACATGTAGTCTGGCAGATACTACAGAAGCTGTGTAGCGTTACAGCAGAGGTTCTATGGTATAAAAATAAAAAAGTTGTATATATGTTTAAAATGTTTGCAAAATACCTGTCTAGAGTCTAGTCTGAATATTCTATTATTGTTAATCCCACAGTGAATATTAAAATATGACAATTGATTTGCACTGTATAAATAGCTGCATGTATGAAGTTTGCATTAAAAAACATGTGAAAATCAGTTAAAGGTGCCATATGTAGAAAATGTATGTCAACTTATCATTAAATGGCCCTGATATTTCAAAAGACATTATTAAATCATGCTTTTTTCAAATACCTTTATAACTGATAACGGTAGTTCAGACGGGATATGCTCTTTTCAAATACCTTTATAACTGATAACGGTAGTTCTAATGGGATATGCTCATTTCAAAATTAGATTTACATCCCCAAAATATTATTGCTTTCATTTCGATGCCCCATTCTACTATTGGACCAATTAGAAAGTCTGTGAGTGTGTCACATCCAGGTTTCCAGCTACGCACTCCCTCTTTGTCGAGCTACAGCCACTGGTAAAGTTACTAAACATGTCAGACCTAAGTAAATCTAAAAGGTGTTGTTACAATTCTGAACTTATTCATGATAAAACTAGAAACAAAACAAAGATTTGTATGGGGGATGCCCTTGAAAGATGGAGATGATTGAAGGCCAAGAAGATTTTTTATTCTGACGCCAAACTTGCTAATTTTCTCCTTGATAGTTTTAATAAATGGAAATGGAAATTTGTATGTAAACTATATTGTCCAATACAGTCTATTATCTTGTCTAGCACAGCTAGTATGTTTGTGCAACGAATGCTTAGCATGCTAGCCCGGTCAATGACACATCGACGTACATGCTAACGGGGGAAATATATGCCCGATGGCCTCTATGTTTAAGTGTCATCCAACTGACAGGGAAATGTATATTGTAGACAAATAAAACCTATGTGTATATGCGTAGTGTCAGTGCATATTTTGTTCTCAATATGCTGATATGCTTAGGAAATGGTTTCCAAAATGAGCACGGCTAATTGCAGTTTCTGGTACTGTATGTGCATCAGGCACATTGGGGGGGGTATTTTCCTGGCACATTACATACAATGTAATGATTGTCTACTTTGTGTATAGACATGGTAGTAGGCCATATGATTTATGCGTAACGTGGTTTTTGCTCATAGAACTACAGCTGCTCCTGGGGTAGACTAACTGTTTTATGGGTGCCACCCCTGGAAAAAAAAGTCTGGACACGCCACTGGTGTGAGTTGTGCTTGCAGTTGTTTTAGGTCAACAAGTGAACAGCTAAAGAGGAACTCTTACCCCTCTTTGTTTTGTGGCGCAAACAAATATTAATGTTCAGACTTAAACTGACCTTTATTTATACTCAGTGGCCTTGTGGTTAGAGTGTCCGCCCTGAGATCAGTAGGTCGGGAGTTCATACCAAAGACTATAAAAATGGGACCCATTCCCTCCCTGCTTGGCACTCAGCATCAAGGATTGGAATTGCGGGTTGAATCACCAAAAATGATTCTAGGGCGCGGCCACCGCTGCTGCTCACTGCTCCCCTCACCTTCCAGGGGGTGATCAAGGGTGATGGGTCAAATGCAGAGAATAATTTCCCCACACCAAGAGTGTGTGTGACAATCATGGGTACTTTAACTTCATACACATCCTGTCACATGACCTTAACTTTGTCAGCAGTCTCGGCGATTACTGTTCTATCGGCGGAAAAAACATTCATGCATTATGGGATGGCACATCAGAGTGTAATGTACATACGTGTGTAAACACATCTACATTCATGATCATATTAATACATAATCTACTGTCATACAGGATCATGTCAATGGGCTCCATGTGGAAAGCTTGTTTCTATTTTGAGGGGGGAGGGACAAGAGTTCAGCTGTCGCCCCATCAATCAAAACAGCCCTTCTTCCCCTGTTTTGGTCCCCCCTGCGCGTGCACGTACACAACAATGCTCCGCCCCAAGCTTTTTTTTTTGTACATCTTTGTAAGCGCCTCCACGTGCTTTCAATTAATGTGGACATGCCCCTGTGTCAAAAGTTTGCCTTTTATCTGTCAAGTGACACTTGAATATGGGATTATAGAGGTCAATGTTGGAGGTAGCTGACGGTAACAACTGCTTAAAAGCCCCCCCACCACCCCCTCACGTGACCATTCATCAGGCTTGCCTATTGGCTCTGCCCACACTTGAAAGGACTCACCTATGGAAACGAGGCGGATGTGTTCACGCTCCAGGAACTCCAGTGCCACCGACACGTTCTCCAGCTTCATCTGGCGGAAGTTGGGTCTGCCGTGGTACTTGCGGTACATGTTCTTCTGGCTCAAAACCTCCAAAAGTCCAATCAGCTTGAGGCCGTCACCCAAGTCCTTCTGCAGGTCCATAATACGCTTGTGGAGACATTTGAGGTGCTCATTGCACCACCTGGTGAACGTATTCTGTTGGATCTTCTTCCATGGAGCGTCCTCGGCCAGGTCCTTCTCGGTGGCGGGCATCTCCTCTTCTTGCCCCACCTCCTGGACCCCAAAGTTATGGAGTTGCTGCTGCTCCATGTAGCCGCTCGCCATGCTTTGTCCACGCTCACTCGCAGGAGCGTCCGCAGAGGCTCATGGGAAGCTTAAAAGTGGCACAAGACGCCTGGACGGCAGCGGCGAGTACGATGAAGACAAGCGTCCACAAAGCTAGTGAGCGTCAGTGTGTAGGACTCCCTGGAATGTTCTTGCCAGACCATAATAACACTCTGCCTGATAGCCAGCCAGAAGCTCATTGGGCAAGGGGGGGAGGGGCTGGACGGGGCCGGACCCCCCCCCCCCGGCCATGTCTATTTTTAAGGTTCACACAGCGGAGGAACACTTGGGCTTACCAGGGTGGCGCTTGCCATCTTCTTTGAATGATTTGCTTACATTTGCTGAATGTGTAACCATGGCAACCAAGTTGTACTTTTTTACATGTGTCGTTACTCTGTCACATCAGTTTTGTGCTAATCTAAACTAAAGCTAAAAGGCTGTACTAATAATAATTTTCATTTACAGTCACAAAAGAAGAAAAAACAGAGGCAGATGAGATCAACAATCAACAGGCAGCCATGATGGCATCACACACACTTCATCAATCAACTATTGATGACAGTTACTACCATTACTATATTTAGACATCATACCTGATCCATGACCAGCTGCCTGTGGTTTACAGAAGCACCACGATGGATGAGTGACTCCGCAAGAGGGCTATGAAGTCACTTCCTGTTAAGTCAAGGTGACAGCGATGACCAATATAAAATTGGCAGCCTCAACGTTCTGAGTGATGAAAAGGGAAGTCATAATTTTCTGCAGTAGAAAAAGTTAAGATCATCCTCAGGTGAGTGCAAGCAGGTCAACAAAAAGAGCGTGGCTATACCTGCTCTACACCAGCACCCAATCAAAACTCCTACGAGGGTGTGGAGAAGAACATGACACGTGTCACTTCTTGTCAGCCAATCAGGCGGGTCATTAAAAAGCATTAAAAGTCTTTAAATGGATTTTGGAAAAACTAGGCCTGAAATGAGATGTTCTTTTTTAAACGGGGATAGCAGCTCCATTCTATGTGTCATACTTCATCATTTCGCCATATTGCCATATTTTTGCTGAAAGGATTTAGTAGAGAACATTGTTGATAAAGTTAGCAACTCTTGGTTGGTAATAAAAAAAAACTTGCCTGTACCGGAAGTAGCAGACGATGTGCACGTGATGTCACGGGTTGTAGGGCTCCTCACATCTGAACATTGTTTATAATCAGAGCCACCAGCAGCAAGAACAATTCGGGCCGAGAAAGGGACAATTTCCCTATTGATTTGAGCGAGGATGAAATATTTGTGAATGAGGAAAGTTAGAAGCACTAAAAAAAAGAAAAGGCGACTGCTCCAGGCGACGGTAGTGTGAGCGATTCAGATGTTATTAGACACATTTACTAGGATAATTCTGGAAAATCCCTTATCTGCTTATTGGGTTAATAGTGTTTTAGTGAGATTGTAAAGTCATACCTGAAAGTGGGAGGGCTGCGGTGAACGCCAGTGTCTCTGAGAGAAGCCAATATCACAGCTGCCTTTTTGAGCTGCAGGAGGAGGTCGCATAATCCACTCAAGTCTCCAGTAAGAGATGACTTAATATCACGATTTTCCCATCCAAAAACTTGCTGGTTGACGTAGAGAAACATGTTCGCTTGACCGCTCTGTGTTAAAGCTTCACAACAAACAAAGAAACACCGGCTGTGTTTCGGTTGCTAAAGGCAGCTGCAATCCACCGCTTTCCACCAACAGCATTCTTCTTTGACGTCTCCATTATTAATTGAACAAATTGCAAAAGATTCAGCAACACACACGTCCAAAATACTGTGTAATTATGCGATGAAAAGAGACGACTTGGTGCTGGGCTGAAATGTCCGCTCCAACCAATAACGTCACAAACACGCGTCAACATAAGCGTCATCATTCTGCGATGTTTTCAACAGGATACCTCGCGGGAAATTTAAAATTGCAATTTATTAAACTAAAGCGGCCGTATTGTCATGTGTTGCAATGTTAATATTTCATCATTGATATATAAACTATCAGACTGCGTGGTCGCTAGTAGTGGGTCTCAGTAGGTCTTTAAATGGCATTAAAAAGCATTAAATTCAATGTCCAGAGGTTGTTTTGGACAAACAACAAAATTAAGACACCAGCACTTCTTAGATCATCACAATTTGAATTAAGTCCCAAAAGGAGTAGGAAGGGCGGCACGGTGGCGCAGTTGTTAGTGTTTGTGCCTCGCAATAAGATTGTGGGCTTGATTCCTGGGCTCAGGGTCTTTCTGTATGGAGTATGCACGTGACTGCGTTGGTTCCGTACGAGTACTCCGGCTTCCTCCCACCTCCAAAGACATGCACCTGGGGCTAAATTGATTGGCAACATTAAATTGGCCTTACTGTGTGAATGTAAGTCTGAATGTCTGTTTATTTGTGTTGGCCCTGCAATGAGGTGGCGACTTGTCCAGCGTGTGCCCCTACCTAAATGCCTGGGTGCAGCTGGGATAGGCTCCAGCACTCCACAAAAGACAAGCGGTAAAATGAATGGATGGACAGGAGTAGAAAGAGGCAGAAGCTTTTCCAGTTGCACCACATTTACAATTACAATAATACTATCACTCATTAGCCCCACACCGCTCATTCATTCACTCACACTCCACTCATTCTCTAGGCAATTTTAACTTCCATCCATCCATTTTCTACAGCTTATTCCCTTTGGGGTCGCTACAATCTTGTCTTAATCTCTAAAATATATTTTTTTAAATACCCCCCACCCCAAAAAAAAAAAAAGAATTATATTTAAAAGTTTGATAAAATTGTAGGCCTGGGCTAACAGTCAATAAGTCAGTCAATCAAATGACAAATGAAAATGAACTCAATAACTTTGCAATCTTCGATAAATTGCTATGTCTTTGTCTTCACTCTCTAGCTTTCAAACGGGGTACAAGAGGTCACCTGAGAGCACATTTCTTTGACCGTAGAATTACACGAATGGAGTAAGCCTCTTCATCCACAATCTTTGTCTCAGTATGTGCAGGCGGCACCTACTTGCAATTCTCTTACACACCTTTTCCTGTAGACTTGGACAAACTTTATTGATCCACAAGGGAAATTGTATATATGTATATATATATATATATATATATATATATATATATATATATATGTATGGAAGCAACACTCACTTTAATGTTGGAGCAACGACTAATGATTTTGAAACAACGGTCACTTTTAAAGTACACATTGCTTCGAAACCGTATGAAGAGATGTTCGCAAAGGTGGGCTCTGTGATTCCGGAAATTATGTTGTAACAAGCTGACCAGTCAGAGCTCTTTTTTTGTCATTTCATTGCAACGACAATATGACATAAAATGTGTCTTTTGAATTTTTTTTTTAAATATGTACCTGTATTTTTTGGACCATAGGGCACACCGGATTATAAAGCGCACTGCCGATGAGCAGGACCATTCAGGTCTTTTGTCATTCGAAAGGTGCACCGAATTATAAGGCGCATGAAAGGGGTCCTATTTTCATTTTTTCCTAAATTTAAAACACTTCTTTGTGATCTACATAACATGTAATGGTGGTTATTTGGTCAAAATGTTGCATAGATGATGTTTTACAGACCATCTTTAAGTCACAGTTGTATCATGATGGGCCGTTTTGTGCTTTTGCCGTCATCTTTGTTGTAGCGGTGTAGTGTGCAAGGACGGAAGTGGAAAAAGTGTCAAAAGATGGAGCTCACTGTTATGACATTTAGACTTTGCCTAAATCAATAACAACAAGTGAGCCTCATCCGTGGCTCACTAGTGATATGTGTCCCGTGAAAAAAACGTTCGACCGGGGTTGTTCCAAAATGTGTTTCCCTGCCAAAAATGTATTTAACTGGATGAATAATGTAAACCCACTCCACCGGTAGTTTTTAACACTTTTGTATCAAGTCTACTGACAGATATAAGTTAGAATTTTATGCTAATTTATTTTAGAAATGGCAACAGCGGAGGATGAATGCCCCATAACAAGAAGACGGAGAAAAAGAAGAAGCTTATCAACTACGCTGTCGGCACGGACTACAAAGGCGGAGACGGGCAAACATTCAGGACTCAAGCAGATTTTAAATACACATCAGAAGGTAAGAATAGTTGGGTTTGCATAATATTGCAAAACAAAAGCCCAGATAGTATGTCTGCCAATAGGTGTAATTTTCCTGTCCTTATGCACACACCATAATAATACTTGTATGTTGAGGCACAGCCATAATGCTCCGACCATTAATCCAGCGATGCGGCTTCATAGCTTACCAAAATCGTACTAAAACATTTTGACAGATTTTTGAGCACCGTGTGTAATGTGCTATATTCTCAGCGGAAAATGTAAAGTTTTGGTGTTATTTACTGACGTTATAGTGCATGTGTGACTGCCATCTACTGGTCACACATATCATTACACCACAAACCGAATAAAATAGCTTTGAGGTCGGTAAGCATTATCCCGTACATTAAGTGTAAGGCGCAGTGTCGATTTTTGAGAAAATGAAAAGATTTTAAGTGCCCCTAATTGTCTGAAAAATACGAAACATATAAATAATTCTCTATCATTTTCAAACAGTAATTAAGAAATTGACACACATCTACAGTAGGGAAATAATAAACATTAGAAGCATGCAAGGGATAACAACAGAAAACATAAATAAATAAGAGCATCATATTACAATGTAATTTATTTTGTCTTTAATGGTCATCTTTTTATCATAATGACTGTTAGGATAAGGGAAGGTTTCATGAATCTTGTCATTAAACGCTGATGCAAAAATAGATTTTTTTGCATGTGTACGTAAAGATCTACAGGAGGTTAAGTACGTGTTGCATACCCAAACAAATAATCATAAGTCTGCTTCTTCTTCGTCTTCTGCCGCAACAAAACACACATTTTCTTTTGAATAGTAACCATAATGAGAACTATTCTGAAGCTATTTAACAATTTAGAACTATTTGAATTGATAAACAATACAATCCTGCTTACTAGTACAGAGCTGGAATGTTACCAGAGGGTGTTACTAAGTGGCAGCCGTCTTAGTGGGGGAAACTTACCCATTTAAGGCAATGCAATACGTTGTGGATTGAAAATAAATCATAACTTGCTTATTTATCCATTTATTTTTAACATTTTTCCTTACACAACGTAAATCATATGCTTTTAATACACATTTTATTTTAGAAAAAAATGGTTTATATTACTGTGAAAGATTGCCAGTGTCCTTGTTGGCATTCTTATCTTCGTTTCCGTGCCACCTACAATAATGAAATACCGTAACCCTTTGCCCCTACTACTTTCAGCTCACTGTATGCTCGTAGCTAAAAAGGAGTCTGATGTATCTCTTAGGATTTTGGGGTGAAATGCAAGATTTTGTCACATGGCAAGCATTTTACAGTGTAAGCAAATCACCGCGCACACACACCTCCATTGAAACACTGCAGCAGCTTTTCATTGTGATATATTTCGGGATTTATAGGAATACACATATATTAACTTCCTTTTTTAAATGCAAAAGGTTTGGATATCAAGAAACAAAATAATGCAGCAGTGTTGGTGAGAACGAGAATAACTAATCTGTAATCTCATTAACATGACTTGTATCTATAAACAAAATGTTTTTTTATTGCAGAATGAGCAGGTTGCTATTGAAAAGGCACCATGAAAACGTACATTCATTGTATGAGCATGTTTTTAGTCATAATATACATTTATTATCAAGGATCACAGCTGGCACCTTCACTTGATGACCTCCGACCTAATCTCCAGAAAGCAGCAGCTTGTTTATGAAAACCATCCGAATGGTGTAGAAATTCTATTTTAATATTTATATTAAATCAGCTCTTTAGTAGTGAATATGAATGTAGTTTAAATATGCAGATGTCTTTCATGTCACCTTTGAAGGCATTCCCAAAGAGACGCTGTGTTCTTCCCATTATAATGTAAACTGTTAGCATCAGCAGCTAAAGCAGCAACAATACGACTTCTATGCTAACACAAATACTAACGTTGGCGTTTGATCATCAAACATCCACATCAGATGCTGGAAAGCAGGGAGCTTGTTTTGTTTCTACGGCGACGAGCTGAGAAGCTCCTGCCGACGGCGCATGATCTCCACAAAGTAGGCGTGGTCAGCCTCGGCCTGGAAAGGAAGTGCGAGAATATGTAGGCTGCGGTTTGAAGGAAGGAGAGTCAAGAAGATAAAAAAGGAAGGGGGGGGGGGCAGAAGAAAAGACGCCATGTAAAGTTCAGTGAGTGCTGCCTTCGTCAAAAGACTCCACCCCGGAATCACATGTGGTGGCTGCCAGGAGCTCCTGCCGCCTCCTCATGATCTCTTGGAGCTCCGAACCAGAACTCCTCTGAAGAAGAGGAAGAAGACCGTTAGAGGAACGTCCAGCGCAAACACGGCACAAAGCTAGCGAGTTGCCATCACATGGGCATTGCCCACCTGTCCGTCATTCTCAAACACACTAAAGCTAACTACAGTGGGGCAAAAAAGTATTTAGTCAGCCAGCGATTGTGCAAGTTCTCCCACTTCAAATGATGACAGAGGTCTGTCATTTTCATCATAGGTACACTTCAACTGGGAGAGACAGAATGTGAAAAAAAATCCAGGAATTCACATTGTAGGAATTTTTAAGAATTTATTTGTAAATTTTGGTGGAAAATAAGTATTTGGTCAACCATTCAAAGCTCTCACTGATGGAAGGAGGTTTTGGCTCCAAATCTCAGGATACATGGCCCCATTCATTCTTTCCTTAACACGGATCAATCGTCCTGTCCCCTTAGCAGAAAAACAGCCCCAAAGCATGATGTTTCCACCCCCATGCTTCACAGTAGGTGTGGTGTTCTTGGGATGCAACTCAGTATTCTTTTTCCTCCAAACACGACAAGTTGAGTTTATACCAAAATGGATACATGGATGATACAGCAGAGGATTGGGAGAATGTCATGTGGTCAGATGAAACCAAAATAGAACATTTTGGTATAAACTCAACTTGTCGTGTTTGGAGGAAGAAGAATACTGAGTTGCATCCCAAGAACACCACACCTACTGTGAAGCATGGGGGTGGAAACATCATGCTTTGGGGCTGTTTTTCTGCTAAGGGGACAGGACGATTGATCCGTGTTAAGGAAAGAATGAATGGGGCCATGTATCCTGAGATTTGGAGCCAAAACCTCCTTCCATCAGTGAGAGCTTTGAATGGTTGACCAAATACTTATTTTCCACCATAATTTATAAATAGATTCTTTAAAATTCCTAACAATGTGAATTCCTGGAATTCTGTCTCTCACAGTTGAAGTGTACCTATGATGAAAATGACAGACCTCTGTCATCATTTGAAGTGGGAGAACTTGCACAATCGCTGGCTGACTAAATACTTTTTTGCCCCACTGTATATCAGTGATGCAATCACTGGTACACATATGAAGACAGGGATCATGTGAACCATCTAGCGGTGTCCCTGGGTCCAGGAAGCGTTAGTGTCTGCTGCTGCAAGCTGGATACAAAAAAGGGCGAGGTAACTCTGCTAACAGGGTGCATGCTGGGTAAAGGACACCCCCAAAGATCTATCAATCAAGTGAGACTTTTGCGTGTCATGACATTTTTGTTGGAGTTTTATAAGCGGATCCATACTGAGAAGTTTTACATGATCTTTCCTCTCAATTTGGACCAGCTCATTGAAGCTAAACTACCTAGCCTAGCAAACAGGAAAAGGAAGCACAAGGTGTGGACATTTTAGGGCAGGTGCACTGGGGGTGATTTCCTGTATCTATCTAGCAACAATGCCACACTATAACATCATAAGCCTAGCCGTCGGTACCTTATTGAGATCAAGGAGAAGATCATAGGAGGCTTAGAAGAACACCTGCGGGTGGGAACACATGACACACACCTGGCCACAGTCACCACAAAACAGATGCCCCATACAAGCTGTGATGGGAGGCGTCAGGCGCAGCAAAGGCTGCTGAGTAATGTGTCATTTAGGTGAGAGACATGTGGCCACACCCACCTCAAGTGCCGCTTTCTGCACGGTGACTTGGCTGTAGACCCGGGCGCCGTCATCAGGACACACGGTCTTCAGCTCGTCCTTGTTGAGGGAGAAGAGCTGCGCCCCTGTCAGCACACCAAGGCTGGTGATAGTGCTGCAGAGGAGACAGCGCCATCATCAGGCTGATCTTAGAGCTGCCGTGATGTCACAGTTGTCACACTCACACTGTACTGAAGCCTTTGGCCTCCAGCCACCCGCGGACGTCATCAGGCGACGACTCGTACGTGATGCTTACGGCAGGAAGGTCACCGCCACCTCGGCGGAAGGGGACTGGAAGTTTCTTCTGAGCGCTGCGGCCGAGTGTCAGTCTATGCAAGAGCTCGTCCTGGACTTCCTCCATGTTGGACTTCCTTCCTGCAGAGAACGCACAGGTTTGTTCGTCATTGTCTCATTGACCGACGCCAGTGTCAATCAACTCTTCTTACTGTTGGCGAGGACACTTTTGTTGCGGTGGTCTCTCACAGCCACGCTGCCATCCTCACTGGATGTCGTGCTGTCAATGGCGGGCTTGGCGGCCTCGATGGCAGGCGGGGGCGGCAGCGGAGGCGTGGGGAGCATGGCAAGGTCCGCTGGCGGAGGCGTGGCTGCTGGGGGCATCGGCGTGGCAGCAGGTTTGCTGGATAGGTGGTCTGTCTTGGTGGTCTGCTTCTGTGGGTGGTAAATAGCTCGCTAGTAGTGACCACAGAAGAAATAGTCCAAGGAGTGACCATAAAGTCATCGTTTACCTCGTTAAGTTCGCCCAGCAATTGCTGCCCACAGGAAACAAAACAAAACAACAAAGTATGTTGGACAGCCGTTAGCGTCTTTGCTACCAAACACGTCGGAGGCTAACGCACACACGCACACACACAAAAACTGCCTAGCTTAGCTTAGCTTAGTGTTTAGCACAGCATAGCCTGGCCAAAGCCCCGCCCCAGCCGCCCTACCTTGAACATCTCAAACTCCTTCCTCGGCATCATGAGCTTGACATTAGGAATAAAAAGCGAAGTTGAGCTGAGGTGTGACGCGTGAGGTCACGTGACGGAAAGTGACACATACCTGGATGGTGTGATTGTAGACGGGCTCGCCTCGCCCGGTCATGTCCACCGCCTTGGTCACCTCCACAATGTTGTTTGGCACGTAGCCCACTGAGCCGTCACCATTCCGCACCTTCCACCACTGCTTGGTGTCGTCCAGGACCTGTTGCCCAGTCGGACACGATCAGACGTCACGCAACCACGCAGGGTGGCTACATGTGGAGGGCGGGGAGGGGCGGGGCTGTGTACCTCAACAACCTCGTCCTTAAGCACCGACAGTTCTGTGTTGTTTCTCGCCACAAAGTCGTACTTGGATTTGGCAAATAGTTTGCTTTGGTTCCTGTCGTCGGCGCCAAACCCTCTGAAAGACACCGGCCAATCACGTCAAGGCTGTTCTACATGGACAGAAGGACTTTGCGGCCGAGGAGAAGCGTCCCGAAAGAGCAAAGATGGAAAAGAAGCAGCCAATTGTTGGGGCAGGGGGCGGTTCTCCTGGGCGTGACCTCACAGTTACCGGTCAGCGTGGCGGCCTAGTGCTTGTTGGAGCGCGGCTACGGCCGGGTCCTGCTCCAGGAGCTGCGTGCGCTGGTGGGCGGGGTTAGTGAGGGCGTACCTGTCTGCAGCTGACTGGAAGACAAAATGGCTGCTAAGCTGCAAGAAGTCACATCACTTTCCCATGTCACCTCTCACCTCCTCAACCGGTGGCTCGCCGTTCAGAGCCTCTGCCAGCGCGGGAGGCTGCCAGCCGTCACCAAAGCTCAGCGTGCATGGCGGGAAGTAGTGATCCTTGGGCCACTCCAACCTTTCACATAAGTACGTTATTTCCTACGTCGCTCCACATCCGACACTCAAACCCTCACCTGCACTTGGTCCAGCCATCTCCCAGTGTCACCCATAGGTGGCGCTCTTCCGCCGTCCCCGAGGTGTGTAGGAAGTCGATGGCATCTCTGCTGAGCAGCGGAACCACGACGCTGCGGGCTAGATCCACGCCGCCAGACGCCTGGATCGCCTGTAAGACAAAGGGGCGGAGCCACCTTATTTAACACCTTTACTTCATTAAATATCTTCATCACATCACAAAAGAAGGCGCACCATCCTGAGAGGCGTAAACAGGAAGTGAAGGAGCTCGTCAGCGCTCGGGTTCTGGATGTGAACTCTGAGTTTTCCCTACGTAGGAGAGCCATGCAGCTGTCAAGCATCGTTGCTTGATGTCATTGTCTCCATGACGACGGCACCCTCACCAGTTGGTTGAATGCATGCTTGAACTTCTGCAGACAGTCTACAAAGTCTTCCTCACCAGGCGGCCTGGAGCGCAGCGTCAGGACACCCTCTAGTGGACAGCCACAGTAACAACACATTTATCTGATTGGATCGTCACGAAGATGCCGCAAATGTTTACCTCCTGGACTTTTCTTCTTTCCTTTCTTGGCTTTTTTCCTCTTGGACAGCTCGCTCAATGCCTCAGCAGCTTTTTGGAGTTTGGTGATGAACGACTCAATGTCGTCCAGGATGTGGTTGAGGATTTGCTGACAACAAATTCAGGAAATGAAAAAAACATAAAATAGATGGAATATTTTTAACGATCCCCTCACCACGTCTCGGTCCACAATGGCCGCCGTCACGTCAACAGGTTTGTTGTCGTCTGCCGACATTATCCGTCGGTCACCTGTTAGCGCAGATGCGTGCTGGGGTCACTTTTTGCTAAGCAGGTCACAGGTCAGTCACTTACCGTCTTGCGGCCAATCAGACTGGTCTGCTGGAGGTTCTGGGGCGGGAGCGGCGGGAGGCGGCGGGATGTCTCCATCACTCTTCAGGATCATCCTGCTCACAGATGTCATACCGTCAGCCAATCAGATGAGAGCAGCCTTTTGATTGTCAGTTGTCCTTTACTTAAGCACATCGGGTCGTTTCTTGACTTTCCCTCCTTTGGCGTCCATCACAGCGCTCTCGATGTCGGCTTGGATCAGGTTGGCCTGAGCAAACCGACATGCATCAAACCTTCCATCTGCCATTGACACGTCGTTGGCGTGCGCTCACCTTGATGTGATCACATTGGAACAGGTGCAGGTCGGCCTTGTTCTGACCGGAGTCCTTACACACAAGCGCCAGGATAGAGTCGTAGCTGCACGCGTTGACGACGGCCTGGCAGTGCTGCACCGAGCCCAAGGGGAAGTTCTCCAGCTCGCTCTGATACAGAAAGGTGGTGTACACTTCCTGTACCCAGCGAACAAGAATTTGTTCGGCATCACCTTGCTCTCGTGGTCCACCAGGGTGATGCTCTTCTCGTCCACCTGCAGCATCATCTCCTGCGTCCAGATCTTTCCTTTGGCGTCCAGCAGACGTAGACGGCGCACGCCGTCCTCGACCGTGATTATTCCGTCTTTGCGGTCTAACACAAAGGTGCTCAGGTGCTGCACACACACACACACACACACACACACACACACACACACACACACACACACACACACACACGCACATATGAACATCATGTTGTTGATAGACAGCAATGACGTCATAACAGACCTCCACATGGTACTGAGACGTGTCCGTCAGACTGTTGATGCTGGTTGTGGTCCAGACATGTCTTGGTTCTAAAAGAACACCAACATCTGGATTAGAACATTTGCAAGCTGATATAAACAGAAATGTGCACACAATTATATAAAACTGTGCGGATGCACACACAAACACACACAAGGTGAGCTCACTTTGGCTTTTCTTTTTCTGTTTGGAAGACGAGTGCAGGAAATAGACTTCATCTGTTCAGGACAACATACAAAGCGGCCAATCAGGTAAGAGTGTCACCATGAAGTTGCTAGCTAAGAATTCAGCCAACAGCTAAGTGTCAACTATCATTAATAAATAATATTGATAATACCAACAACTCACCATACACCGCTTTGGCACTGGACTTAGCTTTAGCATCAGGAACGTCATGGCCGCTGTGATACACAAACATGATCATCTTTAACATAACACTACAGTACATACACATATACACACATATATACACAATACACAATAAAATCCCCTGAAGAGCAGGGAAACTTGCAAAACAGGCTTTTAGGGATAAAAAAGCCTATGTGTTTTTCCCTGATTTAACGTATGTATTTACCCACACACACACACACACACACACACACATACTGTATATACAAAACCCAAAACCAGTGAAGTTGGCCGGTTGTGTAAATCGTAAATAAAAAGAATAAAATAACTTGCAAATCCTTATCAACTTATTTTCAATTGAATAGACCGCAAAGACGAGATACTTAAAGTTCGAACTGGAAAACGTTATTTTTGCAAATTTTTGCTCATTTGGAATTTGATGCTTGAAACATGTTTTAAAAAAGATGGCACTATTGGCAAAAAAGACTGAGAAAGTTGAGGAATGCTTATCAAACACTAATTTGGAACATCCCACAGGTGAACAGGTTATTTAAGAACAGGTGGGTGCCATGGTTGGGTATAAAAGCAGCTTTCATAAAATGCTCAGTCATTCACAATCAAGGATGGGGCAAGTGTCACCATTTTGTGAACAAATATGTGAGCAAATTGTCCAGCAGTTTAAAAACCACATTTCTCAACAAGCTATTGCAAAGAATTTAGGGATTTCAAGATCTGTGGTCCGTAATATCATCGAAAGGGTCAGAGAATCTGGAGAAATCACTGCACGCAAGCGATGATATTACGGACCTTCAATCCTTCAGGCGGTACTGCATCAAAAAGCAACATCATTGTGTAAAGGATATCCCCATATGGGCTCAGGAAAACTTCATAAAACCACTGTCAGTAGCTACATCTGTAAGTGCAAGATAAAACTCTATTATGCAAAGCCATTTATCAACCACACCCAGAAATGGCGCCGGCTTCGCTGGGCCTGAGCTCATCCAAGATTGACTGATGCAAAGTAGAAAAAGTGTTCTGTGGTCTGACGAGTCCACATTGTTTTTGGAATCTGTGGATGTTGTGTCCTCCAGAACAAAGAGGAAAAGAATAGTCCGGATTGTTATAGGCGCAAAGTTCAAAAGCCAGCAACTGTGGTGGTATGGGGAAATATTATTGCCCAAGGCATGGGTAACTTACACATCTGTGAAGGCACCATTAATGCTGAAAAGGTACATACACGTTTTGGAGCAACATATGTTGCCATCAAAGCAACGTTATCATGGACGCCCCTGCTTATTTCAGCAAGACAATGCCAAGCCACATTTTACTATGACTTCATAGTAAAAGAGTGCGTGTACTAAACTGGCCTGCCTGTCGTCCAGACCTGTCTCCCATTGAAGATGTGTGGCGCAATATGAAGCCTCAAATACCACAATGGAGACTCCGGACTGTTGAACAACTTAAGTTGTAGATCAAGCAAGAACGGAAAAGAATTCCATAAAAAGCTTCAACAATTGGTCACCTCAGTTCCCAAACGTTTACAGAGTGTCGTTAAAAGGAAAGGCCATGTAACACAGTGGTAAAAATGCCCTTGTGCCAACTTTTTTGCAATGTGTTGCTGCCACATTGCAAAAGCTAATGATTAATTGCAAAAAAAATATATGTTTTTCAGTTCGAACATTAAAAATCTTGTCTTTGCAGTTTATTCAATTGAATACACTAAGTTGAAAAGGATTTGCGAATCATTTTATTCTGTTTTTATTTACGAATAACACAACCTGCCAACTTCACTGGTTTTGGGTTTTGTATTTGATTTAGTTTTCTGAGTGTAAAAGTATTGTTCTCTGGAAAAGATGTTTCGTGTTCACAATCCTGGGGTCTAGAACTAATTACATTAGATTTGCATTATTTTTTTATTGGAAAAATTGTCATACGATTTGATTTTCAACAAACCCTTTGGAACGGATTAACAATAAAAACCGAGGTACCACTGTAATATAATGTAATACTTATAATGATATGATACAAGAGTTGTGCTGGTTGTTCAGGTTTAAATAGCTATGGTCTACTGCTAGATGAGGTATTTCTGGTGGTGGTCTGGTTGCAGATTGAGGTCCTGCAAGTTGAAGTCTCCTCGGGTTTAGGTCCTGTAGTTGATTGAAGTCGAGCTGCTTGTTGAGTTCCGGATAGTTGAGGTCATGGTATTGGTTGACTTCTTGCTAGTGGTTAAGGCTTTGTTGCTGTTGTTTGAGGTCTGTCTGGTGGTTGAGGTCTTGCTATTTGAGCACTTTCTGGTGTTTGGGATCTTTCTGCTGGTTGAAATTATTGCTGATGCTAGAGGTCTTGCTGGTGGTTGAGATCATTCTGATGGCTGAGGTTGTTCTGGTGGTTGAAGTCTTGCTAATGGATAGTTCAGACTGTTCTAATGGTTGAAGTCCTGCTAATTGGGGAAATATTTCAGATGGTTGAGGTCTTGCTGGTGGTTGAGTTCTTTCTGAAAGGTGACATGTAGCTTCTGGATGAGATATTGCTCTTAGTTCAGGTAATGCTACCAGTTGAGGTCTTAATGGTGGTGGTTCAGTTGCAAATTGAGGTATATGTGTTGGTTGAAGTCTAGTCCCTAGTTAAGGTTTAACCACTACTTATAGTCTAGTTGCTGTTTAAAGTCCAGCTGCTGGTTGAGGTCCTGCTAAGTGATGTCATGTTATTGGTTGACTTCTTTCTGGTAATTAACGGTTTTCTGGTGGTTTCAGTCTTGCTATTGGTTGAGGTATTTCTGGTGTTTGAGGTCCTACTGATGGTTAAGGGCTTGATGGTGTTTGAGGTCATTCTAATGGTTGAGGTTGTTGCTATTGGTTGAGGTCTTGCTGGTGTTTGAGGTATTTCTGGTATCTAGTCTAGTAGCTCTATACAGGTGTGATTGTGTGCTCCAGTATGAGCCATCACATTATCTTGGCAGACCAATTAGCAGCAAATCAGCTTAGCTTTTTTAGGTCAACACAAAGCATCAGCCGACCATAAAAATGTTAGCACAACAAAGAACATAAATATGAACTGATTGTTATCTTGCTTACAGATTGGTTTGGTGTGTCAGTAAGTAAAGCAGCAGAAGTATCCCAAGCTAACTTTGCTAACACTAATGCAGGGGTCACCAACCTTTTTGAAACCAAGAGCTACTTCTTGAGTACTGATTAATGCCAAGGGCTACCAGGTTGATACACACTTAAATACATTGCCAAAAATAACCAATTTGCTCAATTTACCCAACTGTATTTCATTATTAATAATTAATTATATTTATCTTTTTGAAAACACTGATTATCTTAATGATTTCTCACAATAAATATAAATAGAAACAGATAAATATCAATATGCAACACTTTATTTTTATATTTTCTCTAAGTGCACATTTTTCAAATTGAACATTTTCAAATGATTACTTCTAAAGACAGTCTTGTGAAATCACAATATTCCATTTTAACTAGCTAGCCACTAACATTTTTTAACAAATCATGAATTACTTTGCACCATGTTTGTACAAATAATAACTCATGTAAAATACAAAAGTCAACTCTCAAATTTTTAAATAAATCATGTCACACTTTGAACTGGACACCAAATCTGTTATTTGCTTCTTTGTCAGTTAGTGGGAAGCCTGGCATTGCTTGCTGTTAACTAGTGTGTTGTACTCTGCTGTTAACTAGTGTGTTGTTGTACTCTGCTGTTAACTAGTGTGTTGTTGTACTCTGCTGTTAACTAGTGTGTTGTTGTACTCTGCTGTTAACTAGTGTGTTGTTGTCCTCTGCTGTTAACTAGTGTGTTGTTGTACTCTGGTGTTTAACTAGTGTGTTGTTGTACTCTGCTGTTAACTAGTGTGTTGTTGTACTCTGCTGTTAACTAGTGTGTTGTTGTCCTCTGCTGTTAACTAGTGTGTTGTTGTACTCTGGTGTTTAACTAGTGTGTTGTTGTACTCTGCTGTTAACTAGTGTGTTGTTGTACTCTGCTGTTAACTAGTGTGTTGTTGTACTCTGCTGTTAACTAGTGTGTTGTTGTCCTCTGCTGTTAACTAGTGTGTTGTTGTACTCTGCTGTTAACTAGTGTGTTGTTGTACTCTGCTGTTAACTAGTGTGTTGTTGTACTCTGGTGTTTAACTAGTGTGTTGTTGTACTCTGCTGTTAACTAGTGTGTTGTTGTACTCTGCTGTTAACTAGTGTGTTGTTGTACTCTGGTGTTTAACTAGTGTGTTGTTGTCCTCTGCTGTTAACTAGTGTGTTGTTGTACTCTGGTGTTTAACTAGTGTGTTGTACTCTGCTGTTAACTAGTGTGTTGTTGTACTCTGCTGTTAACTAGTGTGTTGTTGTCCTCTGCTGTTAACTAGTGTGTTGTTGTACTCTGGTGTTTAACTAGTGTGTTGTTGTACTCTGCTGTTAACTAGTGTGTTGTTGTACTCTGCTGTTAACTAGTGTGTTGTTGTACTCTGCTGTTAACTAGTGTGTTGTTGTCCTCTGCTGTTAACTAGTGTGTTGTTGTACTCTGCTGTTAACTAGTGTGTTGTTGTACTCTGCTGTTAACTAGTGTGTTGTTGTACTCTGCTGTTAACTAGTGTGTTGTTGTCCTCTGCTGTTAACTAGTGTGTTGTTGTACTCTGCTGTTAACTAGTGTGTTGTTGTACTCTGCTGTTAACTAGTGTGTTGTTGTACTCTGCTGTTAACTAGTGTGTTGTTGTCCTCTGCTGTTAACTAGTGTGTTGTTGTACTCTGGTGTTTAACTAGTGTGTTGTTGTACTCTGCTGTTAACTAGTGTGTTGTTGTACTCTGCTGTTAACTAGTGTGTTGTTGTCCTCTGCTGTTAACTAGTGTGTTGTTGTACTCTGGTGTTTAACTAGTGTGTTGTTGTACTCTGCTGTTAACTAGTGTGTTGTTGTACTCTGCTGTTAACTAGTGTGTTGTTGTACTCTGCTGTTAACTAGTGTGTTGTTGTCCTCTGCTGTTAACTAGTGTGTTGTTGTACTCTGCTGTTAACTAGTGTGTTGTTGTACTCTGCTGTTAACTAGTGTGTTGTTGTACTCTGGTGTTTAACTAGTGTGTTGTTGTACTCTGCTGTTAACTAGTGTGTTGTTGTACTCTGCTGTTAACTAGTGTGTTGTTGTACTCTGGTGTTTAACTAGTGTGTTGTTGTCCTCTGCTGTTAACTAGTGTGTTGTTGTACTCTGGTGTTTAACTAGTGTGTTGTACTCTGCTGTTAACTAGTGTGTTGTTGTACTCTGCTGTTAACTAGTGTGTTGTTGTCCTCTGCTGTTAACTAGTGTGTTGTTGTACTCTGGTGTTTAACTAGTGTGTTGTTGTACTCTGCTGTTAACTAGTGTGTTGTTGTACTCTGCTGTTAACTAGTGTGTTGTTGTACTCTGCTGTTAACTAGTGTGTTGTTGTCCTCTGCTGTTAACTAGTGTGTTGTTGTACTCTGCTGTTAACTAGTGTGTTGTTGTACTCTGCTGTTAACTAGTGTGTTGTTGTACTCTGCTGTTAACTAGTGTGTTGTTGTCCTCTGCTGTTAACTAGTGCGTTGTTGTACTCTGGTGTTTAACTAGTGTGTTGTACTCTGCTGTTAACTAGTGTGTTGTTGTACTCTGCTGTTAACTAGTGTGTTGTTGTCCTCTGCTGTTAACTAGTGTGTTGTTGTACTCTGGTGTTTAACTAGTGTGTTGTTGTACTCTGCTGTTAACTAGTGTGTTGTTGTACTCTGCTGTTAACTAGTGTGTTGTTGTACTCTGCTGTTAACTAGTGTGTTGTTGTCCTCTGCTGTTAACTAGTGTGTTGTTGTCCTCTGCTGTTAACTAGTGTGTTGTTGTACTCTGCTGTTAACTAGTGTGTTGTTGTACTCTGGTGTTTAACTAGTGTGTTGTTGTACTCTGCTGTTAACTAGTGTGTTGTTGTACTCTGCTGTTAACTAGTGTGTTGTTGTACTCTGCTGTTAACTAGTGTGTTGTTGTCCTCTGCTGTTAACTAGTGTGTTGTTGTACTCTGCTGTTAACTAGTGTGTTGTTGTACTCTGCTGTTAACTAGTGTGTTGTTGTACTCTGCTGTTAACTAGTGTGTTGTTGTACTCTGCTGTTAACTAGTGTGTTGTTGTACTCTGGTGTTTAACTAGTGTGTTGTTGTACTCTGCTGTTAACTAGTGTGTTGTTGTACTCTGCTGTTAACTAGTGTGTTGTTGTACTCTGCTGTTAACTAGTGTGTTGTTGTCCTCTGCTGTTAACTAGTGTGTTGTTGTACTCTGCTGTTAACTAGTGTGTTGTTGTACTCTGCTGTTAACTAGTGTGTTGTTGTACTCTGCTGTTAACTAGTGTGTTGTTGTCCTCTGCTGTTAACTAGTGTGTTGTTGTACTCTGGTGTTTAACTAGTGTGTTGTACTCTGCTGTTAACTAGTGTGTTGTTGTACTCTGCTGTTAACTAGTGTGTTGTTGTCCTCTGCTGTTAACTAGTGTGTTGTTGTACTCTGGTGTTTAACTAGTGTGTTGTTGTACTCTGCTGTTAACTAGTGTGTTGTTGTACTCTGCTGTTAACTAGTGTGTTGTTGTACTCTGCTGTTAACTAGTGTGTTGTTGTCCTCTGCTGTTAACTAGTGTGTTGTTGTCCTCTGCTGTTAACTAGTGTGTTGTTGTACTCTGCTGTTAACTAGTGTGTTGTTGTACTCTGCTGTTAACTAGTGTGTTGTTGTACTCTGGTGTTTAACTAGTGTGTTGTTGTACTCTGCTGTTAACTAGTGTGTTGTTGTACTCTGCTGTTAACTAGTGTGTTGTTGTACTCTGCTGTTAACTAGTGTGTTGTTGTCCTCTGCTGTTAACTAGTGTGTTGTTGTACTCTGCTGTTAACTAGTGTGTTGTTGTACTCTGCTGTTAACTAGTGTGTTGTTGTACTCTGCTGTTAACTAGTGTGTTGTTGTACTCTGCTGTTAACTAGTGTGTTGTTGTACTCTGCTGTTAACTAGTGTGTTGTTGTACTCTGCTGTTAACTAGTGTGTTGTTGTACTCTGCTGTTAACTAGTGTGTTGTTGTACTCTGGTGTTTAACTAGTGTGTTGTTGTACTCTGCTGTTAACTAGTGTGTTGTTGTAATCTGCTGTTAACTAGTGTGTTGTTGTACTCTGCTGTTAACTAGTGTGTTGTTGTACTCTGCTGTTAACTAGTGTGTTGTTGTACTCTGCTGTTAACTAGTGTGTTGTTGTACTCTGGTGTTTAACTAGTGTGTTGTTGTAATCTGCTGTTAACTAGTGTGTTGTTGTACTCTGCTGTTAACTAGTGTGTTGTTGTACTCTGCTGTTAACTAGTGTGTTGTTGTACTCTGCTGTTAACTAGTGTGTTGTTGTACTCTGCTGTTAACTAGTGTGTTGTTGTACTCTGCTGTTAACTAGTGTGTTGTTGTACTCTGCTGTTAACTAGTGTGTTGTTGTACTCTGCTGTTAACTAGTGTGTTGTTGTAATCTGCTGTTAACTAGTGTGTTGTTGTACTCTGCTGTTAACTAGTGTGTTGTTGTACTCTGCTGTTAACTAGTGTGTTGTTGTAATCTGCTGTTAACTAGTGTGTTGTTGTACTCTGCTGTTAACTAGTGTGTTGTTGTACTCTGCTGTTAACTAGTGTGTTGTACTCTGCTGTTAACTAGTGTGTTGTTGTACTCTGGTGTTTAACTAGTGCGTTGTTGTAATCTGCTGTTAACTAGTGTGTTGTTGTACTCTGCTGTTAACTAGTGTGTTGTACTCTGCTGTTAACTAGTGTGTTGTTGTACTCTGCTGTTAACTAGTGTGTTGTTGTACTCTGGTGTTTAACTAGTGTGTTGTTGTAATCTGCTGTTAACTAGTGTGTTGTTGTACTCTGCTGTTAACTAGTGTGTTGTTGTACTCTGCTGTTAACTAGTGTGTTGTTGTACTCTGCTGTTAACTAGTGTGTTGTACTCTGCTGTTAACTAGTGTGTTGTTGTACTCTGGTGTTTAACTAGTGTGTTGTTGTACTCTGCTGTTAACTAGTGTGTTGTTGTACTCTGCTGTTAACTAGTGTGTTGTTGTAATCTGCTGTTAACTAGTGTGTTGTTGTACTCTGCTGTTAACTAGTGTGTTGTTGTACTCTGCTGTTAACTAGTGTGTTGTACTCTGCTGTTAACTAGTGTGTTGTTGTACTCTGGTGTTTAACTAGTGTGTTGTTGTAATCTGCTGTTAACTAGTGTGTTGTTGTACTCTGCTGTTAACTAGTGTGTTGTACTCTGCTGTTAACTAGTGTGTTGTTGTACTCTGCTGTTAACTAGTGTGTTGTTGTACTCTGCTGTTAACTAGTGTGTTGTTGTACTCTGCTGTTAACTAGTGTGTTGTTGTACTCTGGTGTTTAACTAGTGTGTTGTTGTAATCTGCTGTTAACTAGTGTGTTGTTGTACTCTGCTGTTAACTAGTGTGTTGTACTCTGCTGTTAACTAGTGTGTTGTTGTACTCTGCTGTTAACTAGTGTGTTGTTGTACTCTGCTGTTAACTAGTGTGTTGTTGTACTCTGCTGTTAACTAGTGTGTTGTTGTACTCTGCTGTTAACTAGTGTGTTGTTGTACTCTGGTGTTTAACTAGTGTGTTGTTGTAATCTGCTGTTAACTAGTGTGTTGTTGTACTCTGCTGTTAACTAGTGTGTTGTTGTACTCTGCTGTTAACTAGTGTGTTGTTGTACTCTGCTGTTAACTAGTGTGTTGTTGTACTCTGCTGTGTAACTTCACACTGCAACTCTGAGGGAGTCTTGCAGGTGTGCATCAGTGAGGCGTGTTTTGTGTTTGTTCTTGATGAAGTTCATGTCAGAAAAGGCTGATTCACAAAGATAAGTGGAACCAAACAGGATTGCAACCTTCATAGCTGCTGCACATACACCACCGTACTTTTCTGTGTCAACAAGGCACCAAAAGTTTGGTGCAGGCTGGTGAGCTTTACATTTTAAATTGTCAGGAAAGAAGAGGAAGGAATTTAAAAGTTATATGTGTTTAAAAATCCCTAAAATCATTTTTAAGGTTGTATTTTTTCTCTAAAACTGTCTTTCTGAAAGTTATAAGAAGCAAAGTAAAAAAATAAATGAATTTATCTAAACAAGTGAAAACCAAGTCTTTAAAATATTTTCTTAGATTTTCAAATCCTATTTGAGTTTTGTCTCTCTTAGAATTAAAAATGTCAGGCAAAGCGGGACCAGCTTGCTAGTAAATAAATACAATTTAAAAAATAGAGGCAGCTCACTGGTAAGTGCTGCTATTTGAGCTATTTTTAGAACAGGCCAGCGGGCGACTCATCTGGTCCTTACGGGCTACCTGATGCCCGCGGGCACCGTGTTGGTGACCCCTGCACTAATGTGTATGAAGACTGACTTGCTGTTGGAGGAGCCGAAGATGGCGGAGGCAAAGGCTGGCGTTTCGAAGTCGTTCATCTTCTTCTTGATGACGTGCT
This sequence comes from Nerophis ophidion, assembly GCF_033978795.1. Lineage (NCBI taxonomy): Eukaryota > Metazoa > Chordata > Actinopteri > Syngnathiformes > Syngnathidae > Nerophis > Nerophis ophidion. The sequence goes on from NC_084620.1 coordinate 4,263,744, forward strand.
GAGAAAAGACAGACAAGAGAGATGGTCAAAAGTGTAGCGCACGCTAGCGTCCTTGTGGACCAAACCAAAGAAAGTAAGTCCTCTGATGACTTTTCCCACAGCATCTTTCATTCAGTATCCATGGCGACACAATGAAGAGCCTGCAAGACTATGATCAGGGAAAATCTAGCCCACGGTGTTGCTCACAACGCCAACACACTTCCGACTACTTCAATTTAGACAACACATCATACAAAAAGTGAAGGACAGTATGTACATGTCTGAACTTTAACCTCTCCACCTACGATCACACACCGTTGCCACGGCGACGCCTCACAGCTCAACAAAACACAGCCTTGGAAATGTCGCCATGGCAACCGACACCTCAGCGTGAAATAAATCATGGATGACGCACACACACACTCTTTCACAATAAAAGTACAGTGTGAGTGTCCTGTGATTGACAGGCCATCTGTCCCTCTCCCACTGTGGACAAGACAAACAGCGAAGAAGATGACGGAAGTTTCCTTCATCATCTCCTTCAAGCCCCTCCCATACCTGCACACACACTAAAGTAAAGCGGATAAGAAGATTTGCAGCACACACACATAAACACATAGTCCTTTGAATAAAAGACATAGAATAGGAAGTGAAGAGTTTGACGTTCCTGTTCCAACTTGTTAGCATGTGAAGCTAAGTTGATGTTTCATATCAGGATCACCAGCATGTTACATACAGTATAGCATTGAGGTATCGCCATGACATCGGCTCACCTTCTGACCTTCCGACCCAGTGAAGGCTTCAGGATGTCAGCTGATGTTGGCGGTGGGAGGGGTCGCCAAAGGTCATGTGGAGCGCGTGAACGTTGTCAGGTCAGGTGAAACTAAGAGAAATCGTTCATGGAGATGAAGCTCCCGGATTTACTGCTTAATCTCCTAATTACTGACTACTCCCAATCTGCGGGGGAGGGGCCAGGGGCGGGGCCTGTGCTAGTTTGTAGCGGCTAAAAATCTCCATGACAAACTTAGCAATAATTAGCTACGCTGCTAGCGCTACGCTATCTGAATCCTGCTTTGTTCAAGCGGATTTGGAGTTTCGGTTAATGATTAACATAAATGACATGAACTTTACACAAGGAAACATTCAAAACAAACATCAGCAACCTTCACGGCTCTGCAAAAATTGCAAACACAAAGGGAGCTAAACTCTGCTGGATTTACTAATCACGTTACCCACAATGCACTCCCATGTTAGCAGAGGAGCTGCTAGCCTCCAATGCTTACATCAGGGGTCACCAACACGGTGCCCGCGGGCACCAGGTCGCCCATAAGGACCAGATGAGTCGCCCGCTGGCTCCTTCTAGAAATAGCTCAAATAGCAGCACTTGCACTGCCTCTATTTTTTAAATGTTATTTATTTACTAGCAAGCTGGTCTCGCTTTGCTCGACATTTTTAATTCTAAAAGAGACAAAACTCAAATAGAATTTGAAAATCCAAGAAAATACTTTAAAGACTTGGTCTTCACTTGTTTAAATAAATTCATTCAGTTTTTTTTTACTTTGCTTCTTATAACTTTCAGAAAGACAATTTTAGAGAAAAAATACAACCTTAAAAAAGATTTTAGGATTTTTAAACACATATAACTTTTAAATTCCTTCCTCTTCTTTCCTGACAATTTAAATCAATGTTCAAGTATTTTTTTTTATTGTAAAGAATAATAAATACATTTTAATTCAATTCTTTATTTTAGCTTCTGTTTTCTCGACAAAGAATATTTGTGAAATATTTCTTCAAACTTATTATGATTAAAATTTGTAAAAAATATTCTGGCAAATCTAGAAAATCTGTAGAATCAAATTTAAATCCTGTTTTAAGGTCTTTTGAATTTATTTAAAAAAAAATTGTTCTGGAAAATCTAGAAGAAATAATGATTTGTCTTTGTTAGAAATATAGCTTGGTCCAATTTGTTATATATTCTAACAAAGTGCAGATTGGATTTTAACATATTTAAAACATGTCATCAAAATTCTAAAATTAATCTTAGTCAGGAAAAATTACTAATGATGTTCCATAAATTCTTTTTTTAATTTTTTCAAAAAGATTCGAATTAGCTAGTTTTTCTCTTCATTTTTTTCTGATGAATTTTGAACTTTAAAGAGTCCAAATTGAAGATAAACTATGTTTCAAAATTTAATTTTCATTTTTTTCCCTGTTTTCTTTTCTTTTAAACCGTTCAATTAAGGGTTTTTTTTCCGATCATTTATTCTCTACAAAAAACGTTTCGTAAAAGGAAAAAAAATGTACGACGGAATGACAGACAGAAATACCCCTTTTTTTTATATAGGTAGATTTATTTATTAAAGGTAAATTGAGCAAATTGGCTATTTCTGGCAATTTATTTAAAGTCCTACTGAGACCCACTACTAGCGACCACACAGTCTGATAGTTTATATATCAATGATGAAATATTAACATTGCAACACATGACAATACGGCCGCTTTACTTTACTAAATTACAATTTTAAATTTCCTGCGGTGTGTTGTGTTGAAAACGTCGCGGTATGATGACTCGTATGATGACGTGTGCGTTTGATGTCTCAGGTTGTAGCGGACATTATTTTCCAGCCCCATCCAAGCTATAAGTAGTCTGCTTTAATCGCATAATTACACAGTATTCTGGACATCTGTGTTGCTGAATATTTTGCAATTTGTTCAATTAATAATGGAGAAGTCCAAGTAGAAAGATGGCGTTGGGAAGCTTTTAGCCTTTAGCCACACAAACACACGGTGATTCCTTGTTTAAAATTCCCGGATGTGAAAATTTACTATGGATCAGAGCGGTCAAGCCAACATGGATCCCGACTACATGTCAACCGGCAGTTTTCGGTGAGAAAATGGTGGTAATAAGTCGCCTCTTACCGGAGACATCAGCAGAGCTTCCACCCTGCTGCAGCTGCCGTGACTTCCCTCAGAAACTCTGGCGTCAACACACCCGTGGACACACCCCTCCGACTTTCAGGTATTATTTAATCTCACTAAAACACTAGCAACACAATATGCAAATAAGGGATTTTTCCAGAATTATCTTAGTAAATGTGTCTAATAACATCTGAATCGCACCTACTGCAATCGCCTTTTTTTTTCTAGTCCTTCACTCTAAATTTCCTCATCCACAAATCTTTCATTCTCGCTCAAATTAATGGGGAAATTGTCGCTTTCTCGGTCCGAATAGCTCTAGCTGCTGCTGGCTATGATTGTAAACAATGTGAAGGATCCCTACAACCCGTGACGTCACGCGCACATTGTCTGCTACTTCCGGTAAAGGCAAGGCTTTTTTATTAGCGACCAAAAGTTGCAAACTTTATCATCGATGTTCTCTACTAAATCCTTTCAGCAAAAATATGGCAATATTGCGAGATTATCAAGTATGACCTGCTATCCCCGTTTGAATAAGAAAATCTCATTTCAGTAGGCCTTTAAGTGTGTATCAAACTGGTAGCCCTTGGCATTAATCAGTACCCAAGAAGTAGCTCTTGGTTTCAAAAAGGTTGCGCCCCCTTTGGTTACATCACTGCATTACAGCCTGACACTGAAACCCGAACTCTCCTTCAGGTTTCCTCTTTCCATCCCATAATTTAAAGCAGCAGCACTTGGCAAGTGGATTTACGTCACCTGTGGTCGCCATGGTAACCACTCTTGCCAAGACTACAACAACAAGCTACCCTGCTATCATACAGCTAGCAAAAGTTCGACACCCTTTGACCCCACCTGCCAACCGTGGGCCCAAACAGGAAGTGACTCGGCAAAAAAATACATTAAACAACTTCTAGAAACTTCTGCGACGACCACGTGTGATCATCGCTCATACGTGACGTCACGCGGTTCATATTTCCTTGAGTGCTAATCAAGCGGTAAGTGATCATTGAACAATAAGAATGAAATTTGGAACAATTCGTGTGGCGATGAAACAATGAAAGCGCTAATTGAAGAATAAGAGTGTAATTTAGTGTTCTAATCTAAGACCGGGCAGTCACACACCTGCAAGAGGAGATAAGCAGCCTTTTATTGTTATTCCAAAGTAGCAAAGTCCGGATGAGGAAACACAAATGTCAAAATAAAATCACAAATGTAAATAAGTCTTATTACAATGAATCCAGGCTGGGCAATTGACGTCCCTTAAAAGGTAATTATTTGATTTGTTCAAATGACAACGTAGTTGTTACAATTTAGTATTTTAGCCTCTTGACATTTAAAAAAAACTGTATGATATCAATTTCAATGAAGTGAATAAGCTCTAACACTCCTGGGTGTCCGGCGGGGCTCCAGCAAGGCTGAAGCCGCTCAAAGACACTCACCTGCGGCTGCAGCTTCACGCGAGGAGCCGCTGCTCAGACATGGCACAAATACGCCGCCTTCTCTCCTTACGTACATTCGACAAACGAGCCTCTTTTCCGCTGCCCGACGAGGCTTAGCCGCTCGTTTTTTGTTTTTTTTACCAGAAACACCGAGCGACTGAACTTAAGGAATCAACCGATTGCAGGATTGTGTTCCTGATCGTTGACTGCCAGGGAGCTGAAGCCCTCAAGTGGTCGTGATGGGGATTTATTCCTGAGTGCGGACTGACAGGCGCTGTCAGACACCGGTTAAAATGTGTATTTTTAACAAACTTTTTCTTTTTGACAAAAAATACATTTTTGCGTTTTTATACAGGGATTCACGGTGGGAGAGGGGTTAGTTAGTGCGTCTGCCTCACAATACAAAGGTCCTGAGTAGTCAGGGTTCAATCCCAGGCTCGGGATCTTTCTGTGTGGAGTTTGCATGTCCTCCCCGTGAATGCGTGGGCTTCCTCCCACTTCCAAAGAGATGCACTGGGCATAGGTTGATTGGCAACACTACATTGAATGTGAGTGTGAATGTTGTCTATCTGTGTTGGCCCTGTGATGAGGTGGCAGCTTGTCCAGGGTGTACACCGCCTTCCGCTCAATTGTAGTTGAGATAGGCACCAGCGCCCTCAGCGACCCCAAAGGGAATAAGTGGTAGAAAATGGATAGATGGATTGTTTTAAACAAAACCCAGTAGAGACGACAAGGTTGTGTTGAATGCGTGCAGCCTTGTTGATTGAGCTAAGTTCTTCACAACATTCTAGAACACTAAAACTGATCACATTCATGGTCATTGCAACATGTTGTAACACACATGTGATCACATGTTTAATCAAAGTCAACATCATCATCATGCAGCAAGGAGGCAGAGCTACAGAACATAGTGACAACCTAAAAGCAGGGCAGGGGGCGGCAGAACACTAGTCATGACACCTGGATGAGTTCCAAACTTCCAGAAAAACTGGAGCAAGTTCCGAGCTGTGTCACGTCGTCACGGGAACGTCTGTCCGTCACGCCGTCTCCGAAGTCCATCTGACAGCTTCGTCTCTTCAGTTGCTTCTCGAAGCTGCTCTCTTCGTGCCAGCTCCTGCGAGAGTCGCCGTGGTCTCGCGTCTGTGGCCGCCCACGCCGCCGCACCGCCTCGAGCCCATGCCCACAGCTGTACCCTGCTAGGCTGCCGCCACTCAAGATGGCCGAGGTGGAGTAGAAACGGGTGTTGTCCGAGGAGAGGTACCAGGAGGACAAAGCTGACGTGGTGACGGGCCCCAGCAGGATGTCTGAGTGCCACCCTTTGAGGGCACCGCCGGGGTCCGCCCTGGCTAGGTGCTGCTGGCTCTGTGACTGTCCGAACAGGAAGTTGGCGGTTTTCTCCACCCTCTGAGGCGCGGTACCAGGTGGGGGTGAAGCTTGCTGGGTGGCGTGCACGTCATCCTTGTCTGGACTTTGCTCCGAGACCTCCTCCACAGGAGAGAAGTTACACGCTTTAGCCGTGGCATCTCCTGGCCCGCCATGAGGAACAAAGCCCCTGTGGGCGGCGCCCCCGCCTGGCTCGCCGTAAGCCTTGATATCCAGAGAGAAGGAGCGTTTTAAGCGAGCGCCGTCATCGCCGGCAAGCTGGAGGCCACCGAGGGCCTGAGCTAGCAGACGTTCCTCAGGTGCGCGCTCTACCAGGCAGGGTAGCATGAGGGGCTCCAACACCGCCCCCCTGCTGACATCACGATCTGGAGGCAGATCCACAAAGACGGGCTTCTCTTGCGTGACGCGAGGACACTTGATCTTCTTCTCAAAGTCCAGCAGCTGACCCAGGAAGTTAAAGTTAGGGGAAATGGTCGGCCTCTTCTCCTTGACAAACCTGCAGATGACACAAGGCGGGTCAGAAAAGCGAGACAGCAAGAGTCACGGCGCCGCATGCAAAATAGCGACCTGTACGCCTCATCCAGAGACATGTCCATCCTCTTCATGATGTACGCGATGGCGATGGTGGCGGAGCGGGAGATCCCCGCCAGGCAGTGAACGAGAACGCAGGCGTTGGAGGTCTTGGCCTTCTCTGCAACAGACAAACGCCACATGTCACATGACACCTTCTCCAACGGGTACGAGGCGAGCGGCTGACCTATGAACTCCACGGATCTGTCCAACCACGGCAGGATCTTCTCACAGAAACTGTCATTGACAGGAACTCGCAGGAAGTGAGACTCTGGAATGAAGTCGGGTTTGGGACACGTGTTGCTGGCGTTGAGCACATAGGCGATGGCGTTCTGCTGCATGACATCCTAGGACGACATCGTTGTCATCAGCGCTGCCTAGAGAGGACATGTTCCTGTGTGTGTGTACCTTGTTGAGGACGTCCCGCTGGCAGCCCAGGTACAGGTGAGGCAGGATGCGTGTCGGGCCCGTGTTGGCCACAGGTAAGCACGGTTGTGACATGCACGCGGGAACCAGCACCGACTTGCCCTCACACAGGCCAGGAAACAGGCGGGAAAACTCAGAGAAACCACCTGACACACAGGTAACTAATTACAACCCTTTTATTTTGAAACATGCGGTGTGAGGAAGTTATTGTAAGCCAACAAGCCTACACAAGTGACGACATAAAAACGAAAACATCTACCCATCCATTTTCTACCACATGTCCCTTTCAGGGTCTCGGGGGGTGCGGGAGCCTATCTCAGCTGCATTCGGGCGGAAGGCGGCGTACACCCTGGACAAGTTGCCATCTCATCACAGGGCCAAATACGGATATTGCTTTAGTGCGCTTCAATAAGTACTTAATGAATCACAATAAAATACCTCACAAAGGTAGGTTAAATATTTGAGGATCTTTTTAAGGGGAAAAAAATGAAAAATTAAACCTTCAGTTCTTCTAGCTTAGAACATCTTCCAAACCCCGTTTATTGCAGAAATGGTTGTGTCGAGGAACAGTAAATGTACACAGTTTTATAAGCTGTACACTGACTACTCTTAAGTTAAGTTAAAGTAACTATGATTGTCACACACACACTAGGTGTGGTGAAATGTGTCCTCTGCATTTGACCCATCCTCTTGATCACCCCCTGGGAAGTGAGGGGAGCAGCGGGCAGCAGTGGTACCGCGCCCCGGAATCATTTTTGGTGATTTAACCCCCAGCTCCAAACCTTGATGCTGAGTGCCAAGCAGGGAGGTAATGGCTCCCATTTTTTTTTTTTTTATAGTCTTTGGTATTACTCGGCCGGGGTTTGAACTTCCAACCTACCGATCTCAGGGCGGACACTCTAACCACTAGACCACTGAGTGGGAGAGTAGTAGTACTTCATTGTATCAAGGTGTGGCTGTCATCAAATATTTGCACAAATGTGAGATACAGTATGTACTTACTTTTGTAAGGTCCTGTATGTACCGCTTTTTCTTCTAGGCTTTTTATTGGTGAATTGCAATCACTCCAGTTAGCCACGCCCCTTCTGCTGCATACCCCAGATGGTGACTACTGAGAGTGGTAAGTGTCTATCACTGCACACTAAGCGTCGTGAGTATAACATCTGGGTATTGAAAGTCTATACATTTTGATGTACCATATTTTACGGACTGTAAGGCGCACTTAAAATATTTTCATTTTCTCAAAACTCGACAGTGTGCCTTATAACCCGTTGCACCTAATGTACGGAATAATTTTGGTTGTGCTTACCGACCTCGAAGCTCTTTAATTTGGTACATGGTGAAATGATAAGTGTGACCAATAGATGGCAGTCTACTGACATACAAGAGATTTGTGTAGACTGCAATATGACTCAAGTAAACACCAAAACTGTATACTGTATGTTCCATTGACTAAGAGAAAGTAGCCAAGTTTTTTGCACTTACCTGTATGTACTCAGAAGACTAAGGGGAAGCATGTAAGCGCCACAAAGAATAACTGTACGTACTGAAAGTATACACTAAAAATACTTAAGTGTAAGTACGCAAGCGAAAGGGACTTATGCACTCAAAAACCGAGTGTGAATACGCAAGTGTAATGCACTTCTGTACTTCGAATACTAAGCACACAAGTGTAACACACTTCTGTACTTCGAACACTAAGTACGCAAGTGTAACACACTGACACTGAGAAGACTAACAAGGGTAGCGCACATACTCACTAAAAAGACTTAAGTGTACTGTAAGTATTTAAGCATAACACACTTATGCACTCAAAAGACGAAGGGCCTGATTTACTAAGATACAAACACCAGGCATTGAACAGCGTGTGCAATCTATAAAATAGCGTGTAATATTAGTGGGCGTGTTGCATGTGATTTACTGAGACTGCATGTGCAATTGAAAAGAGCCACAGATCGTCTTAATTAAATGAGGATTTTGCATGTACTGTATGTGGCATCACCACGACGACGCTCATTTACTCAGGGTCTCAACAATTCAAATTTAAGACTTTTTAAAACCATAATGAATATGATTTAAGATCATTTTATATCCATATAAAAGTACAAGTAAGAATATTAATTAATTCACTCCTCTTTCTCATTGGAAAACAAATTGGTTGAAACAACTAAATACACCAGAAGCCTATCTATTGTGACCTAATTTTAAAAATGTTGCAAACATAGCAGTCATCTTTCAGATTTGCCACAGAAGTGTTTTCTTGCAAATGATGCAGTGTGCTTCATATCAGGTGTTTTCAAGTAACACCAACCAGAACGTCAGCAATGGTAGAGGGAAGCACAACAATACACTGACTGTGAAAGTTACAGCTAAAGCTAAATGGTTAACTTTTGCGGCTGTTAGAAATAAACAAACCGATAAAACCAAATACAGTACTACATCCTTATCTGCCATTTTGTATCTGGTGTGTACATTTGTACCTGTTTTTGGTGACTTCTTTGAAAACATTTTGCTAATAAAAGAAGGACTAGTTTTTATTTAGGCATGACAAGATGACATTCGCAAATCTTCCTTGCTTTCCTCACCCCTCCATAAACGGAGTGTAAACACTACACAGCCAACCTTTATAGCTGTTAATGTCAGTTGCTGTATGAATTTGGAGAACAGATTAGGCATGAGAAGCTGACCTGAAATAATATTAGAAGTATATATTTTTGGGGGTTAACTGCTGTGAGTACACTACTACCACATATATATTAGCGTGTACCTGTTTTATTTAATAGTATGATTTCACTAGTAAACATCTCACATAACACTCGAGTGAATCCTTGTATAGTTGTGCAAGTGTTTGTGGCGTTTCAGCATCTTTTGACACCAACTTCTCTCACATTGGTCACTTTTACATTATCATTCCATTCACTTTCACTGCCATGTTTACAAACGCTTCCTTTCTTGATGGCTCCACATTTGGGTCCTAAACACTTTGTTTCCATCCACTGGCTTCAAGCATGCATTAAATTGATCTTTCTGGAGTCATAAAATCATTGAACTTGCACTTACCCATTTTATGCAAGTCATTTGGCTTTGCTGTGGGCTTTTGTTAAGTTTTCTCTGCTGCTTTGCTAAACTGTAACAACACACTAACTCGTGGTGCGTGATTAATTCTGACCGGGCAGCACAGGTAGTCCCCTTTTTAGTTACGTTATCGCGTCCTCAAAAATCGAAACATTTAAAAGTGAGACTGAAGTGTGTGCATGTTTTAGATAAAAGTAAAGTAAACAGATTTTTAAGGCCTTTTGTAATTGTATTTAAGACCTTTGAGATTTTAGGAGAATTTTCGACATTGTGAGGCTTTAAATACAACTTGTAGGCTTTTAAAGACCCCGCAGATACCCCGTTTAATGCACATACATGGCATGCTCCTATTTTGGGTGTTTTACTATGTATTCAAGTATGCAGGAGACATGTACCACATTTTAGACGCAGTTGTGCAGTGTATCTACAATGAAACTGGGGGTGGGGGAAGTCATCGATTTTTACATGCATCGCAATTGGGACATGGCCGATTATAGAATCAATTAGTAAACATCAATAATCCATTTATTAATTGAAAATAAAGTAACGTAGACAGTTCTAAAAATGTGGCTGACTGCAGCGAGCGACCTCACCGAAACATCTGACCAGCTCCTTTATCATAGGGTACTTATGGTCCAGTTTTGCCCACATTTTCATTAATTTAATACAATGTGAGAATTAATTTATCCGTTTATTATTCCACATGAATAGTTTTTTTAAAGTTGCAAATGATAAATGAAACGAAATATAAAACTGCATCAATATACATGAATTAAAAATGCATCAATAATAATTTTATCAAATTGTAGCTCCTGAATCATAATCAAATTGTGAGGTGCCCAAAAATTCCCACTTCTAAATGAAACCCACTTTTTTTCCTTACTTCCGAAGGCGCGTTTAATTGGCTCTTTAACTCCATAAAACACACAACAATGCACACTTACTTTTTTTCTACATTAGATATTTTAATAACATATATTCTGTGACATGATAAAATAATGTTGCTGAATAGACAATATGTAATTTAATTTTTTTTTTTCTGACTATCAAAATGTTGAGACATAGGACAGAGGACTCTCGTCAGTCCATTGTCTGTCTTTGCAGCGTTAGTCCTGATCCTTTGCATGACCTGACAAGTGCCAAATTAAACGCTGAAAAGTCCTCGCGAAACAGTGATCACATTGCACTTGCTAAATAATTATGTTTGCATCGTCTCCTAAAATTTTGCATATTGATGAAGACAGAGACGAAAAATGGCTTGCACGCCTTATTTTGTGTCTTTACAGACGTAATCCTCTTTGCACGCGTTTAGTAGATCAGCTTTCTGTGTGCTATCAGATTTGCACGTGTTTTAGTACATGCACACCTTTAGTAAATCAAGCCCTAAGTATAAATACACATAAGTAACGCACTTCTGTACTTAAAGGACTAACTGTAAGTACGCCAGGGTAACACACTTATGTACTCAAAAGACTAAGTTTAAGTACGCAAGTGTATTGCACTCCTGTACTGAGAAGACTAAAAGTATAACAAGTAAGCAAGCATAGCTCACTTATTCACAAAAAAGCCTTCAGTGTAAAAGTACGCAAGCATAACGCACTCATGCACTCAAAAACTAAATGTAAATACACAAGTGCACTAATCCACACCCTCTGTGTGTTGGTGCGCTGCACGGCAAACTCCGCCCCCAAAACATTGCACGTGCACTCACCCGCCAGCAGGTGCACGGACGGAAAGTTGTGCTCCAGTTTGAGCAACAAGGTGCTGACGAAGCCATCGGCGCTGAGAGAGGACGGGTCCGAAGAACTCTGATCATACACAACTACTTCATGGTCGGCCTGCAACTCCAACTGAACACACACACATATACACACACACACATTAGGCCCAGCAGGTGTTGAGGTGTGTGTAGCAGGAAGTGCAGGAGGTTCTGACCTTGTTGCTGGCCGAGTGCTGGAGCAGTTCTGTGATGTGGACTTTGTCCTGCAGAAGTCTCCTCTTCATCAGTTTGGAACAGTTGACGTTGACGGCGTCCAGGATGTGGGAGGTGTTGTAGTCCACAAAGGGTCTGCTGTCAATCAGAACCACGCGGTCCAGACCGCCCTCCAGCAGCGCCACCAGACCCTCCGCCCTGATGGGCCGCACACTGCCGGGCCTCAGCATGCCCGCTTGTGTCCCCGGTCCCAGGCACGACTCACAGTACTGCAGACCCTTCACTACTCATTACCGCCCTGTCTACTTGTAGCTCCACCCACCAATCGTCGCTTCCGCCTTGCTGTGTCAATGCAGCCAAGTGGTGAAGGTTTCACAAGAAGACATGTTGGCGTCTGGACCTCAGCCCTCCCCCTTCCCCCCCGACAGGCGCCGCTGTCCTCAGAACTGCCCAGTGCGTGTCGGAGGGGGAGGAGTCAAAAGTCAAGTGGTGATGACATCATCATGGGACTTGCTGGCGGCACGGACGCTTTCTCACTGTGGGAGTAAAAAAAGAAGGAAGTGAGAGTGGCGGTCTGCGGCGCCTCCGTGTCATCAACCCTTTTCAAAGTGGAGAGCACACTTTAAAAAGGGTTGACGCCATTAGACCGTCGCAATCATCAATAATCAACATCATGCCCATCTCAGACTCCTCCCATGGCCAGGTGAGCGCTACCATTAGTGATGGGTCTGGCAACACCGATGCATCGGCGCATGCGTCGAGCTCGTGGAGCAAAACCCTGTGTCGGTGCGCGTACCATCCATCCATCCATTTTCTACCGCTTATTCCCTTTCGGGGTCGCGGGGGGCGCTGGCGCCTATCTCAGCTACAATCGGGCGGAAGGCGGGGTACACCCTGGACAAGTCGCCACCTCATCGCAGGGCCAACACAGATAGACAGACAACATTCACACTCACACACTAGGGCCAATTTTAGTGTTGCCAATCAACCTATCCCCAGGTGCATGTCTTTGGAGGTGGGAGGAAGCCGGAGTACCCGGAGGGAACCCACGCATTCACGGGGAGAACATGCAAACTCCACACAGAAAGATCCCGAGCCTGGATTTGAACCCAGGACTGCAGGACCTTCGTATTGTGAGGCAGACGCACTAACCCCTCTGCCACCGTGAAGCCCGCTTTTCGAAAGTCACGTGACCGATATGCGAACTGTGTCGCACTGACGTCCGCACGCCAAACGGTGTTTAGAAGGAAGCGCATCTGTCAACGAGATGCTGCTGCCAACAGAATCGCCGCACTTCTGTCGTTGGTCATTTGTAATTTATCGTCGTCGGAGATCATTTCCGCCGTGTGGGAATATTTTGATCATATATCGGAAAAAAAGGTATTTGTGTTCATTTCCTTGTGGTTTCATCCTGTTCTCTCAAAGTTTCCAGCATTGTCCCACCCACACAACCATCCGATTGGTTGCATTAAAAAACAGTAACGACAAATCTTTTCGACAGCTCAGTTGGTAGAGTGAAGGACTGTAGTTGTTCATGCTGAGTTCCTTAGGGCAGTGGTCCCCAACATTAGTGCCGCGCCGCAAAATAATTTTGTATTCATTTTTAATTTTAAAAATAAATAAATAAATATAAAAAATGTTTAATTTTTTTTATTAAATCAACATAAAAAACACAATTTACACTTACTATTAGTGCACCAACCACAAAAACCTCCCTTTTTCATGACAAAGTAAAAAAAAAAATTAAAAAAAAAAGATCCCCCCCCCCCGGCCGCGAGACAAATTATTAAGCGTTGACCGGTCCGCGGATACAAACAGGTTGGGGACCACTGCCTTAGGGCACTTGTTCAAATCCAGCTCGAACCCATTACCTTTTTACCATGAATTGATTAACGTGGACCCCGATTTAAAACAAGCTGAAAAACGTATTGGGGTGTTACCATTTAGTGGGCAATTGTACGGAATATGTACTGTACTGTGCAATCTACTAATAATATGTACTGTACTGTGCAATCTACTAATAATATGTACTGTACTGTGCAATCTACTAATAATATGTACTGTACTGTGCAATCTACTAATAATATGTACTGTACTGTGCAATCTACTAATAATATGTACTGTACTGTGCAATCTACTAATAATATGTACTGTACTGTGCAATCTACTAATAAACGTTTCAATCAATCAATCAACCAATCAATCAATCAACAGTGCGTATTCAGAGCGCATGTAAAAAAATAAAAAAAATTCCCAGTCTACAAGTATCCTCATTCACAACACGTTCTCTTAGATTTCCATGTTATGATGAATTATTTATTGACTGTATCTAAAAGATAAAAATATATTTTTATTCAAATTAAAATATGAAATCATCCTAAATGAAATACAATCACTTGGTTTATATTATTGCATATACTAGGTCAGGGGTCACCAACCTTTTTGAAACCAAGAGCTACTTCTTGGGTACTGATTAATGCCAAGGGCTACCAGTTTGATACACACTTAAATAAATTGCCAGAAATAGCCAATTTACTCAATTTACCTTTAATAAATAAATCTATATATAATAAAAAATGGGTATTTCTGTCTGTCATTCCGTCATACATTTTTTTTCCTTTTATGGAAGGTTTTTTTTTTGTAGAGAATAAATGATGAAAAAAAAACACTTAATTGAACGGTTTGAAAGAGGAGAAAACACGAAAAAAATGAAAATTTAATATTAAAACATAGTTTATCTTCAATTTCGACTCTTTAAAATTCAAAATTCAACCCCAAAAAAAATGAAGAGAAAAACTAGCTAATTCGAATCTTTTTGAAAAAATTTAAAAAAGAATTTACGGATCATCCTTAGTAATCTTTCCTGATTAAGATTAATTTTAGAATTTTGATGACATGTTTTAAATAGGTTAAAATCCAATCTGCACTTTGTTATAATATATAACAAATTGGACCAAGCTATATTTCTAACAAAGACAAATCATTATTTCTTCTAGATTTTCCAGAACAAAAATTTTAAAAGAAATTCAAAAGACTTTGAAATAAGATTTAAATTTGATTCTACAGATTTTCTACATTTGCCAGAATTTTTTATTTTATTTTAATCATAATAAGTTTGAAGAAATATTTCACAAATATTCTTTGTCAAAAAAACAGAAGCTAAGATGAAAAATTAAATTGAAATGTATTTATTATTCTTTACAATAATAAAAAAAATAATACTTGAACATTGAGTTAAATCATGGGTGTCAAACTCTGGCCCGCGGGCCAAATGTGGCCCGCCGTGTAATTTCATTTGGCCCTTGGGGCAACATCAAATTAACATTAGAGCTGGCCCGCCGGTACTATACAGCATTCACCGCTAATACTCATACTTGCCAACCCTTCCGAATTTCACTGTCCCTCCCGAAACATTCTCCCGATTTCCACCCGGACAACAATATTGGGGGCGTGCCTTAAAGGCACTGCCTTTAGCGCCCTCTATAACCTGGCGTCACTTCCGCATTTCTTCCATACAAACAGCGTGCCGGCCCAGTCACATAATATATGCGGCTTCTACACACAGGTATGTGAATGCAAGGCATACTTGGTCAACAGCCATACAGGTCACACAGAGGGAGGCTGTATAAACAACTTTAACACTGTTACAAATATGCGCCAAACTGTGAACCCACACCAAAAAAGAATGAAAAACACATTTCGGGAGAACATCCACACCGTAACACAACATAAACACAACAGAACAAATACCCAGAACCCCTTGCAGCAATAACTCTTCCGGGACGCTACAATATAAACCCCCCGCTACCAACAACCCCCGCCCCCCCCATTTATTTTCAAATTTATTAGCCTGTGGAAAAAGTTAATGTTGATTTTTACCCCAGAAGGCTGCAAATAGAAAAGAGGCATTTAATTTTTTTATTAAAATTGTATTTAATATGCCTTTTAATGTTTTTTCCATTTGTTTTTTGAAAGTTAATTTTGCACTATTAAGTTATATAAGCGTTGCTTGTTCCATATTCAGTGTTAAAGCAAATTCAGTGTAGCAAACTGAGCAATATTTATTGATAACTACAAAGTTATGTAAGCCTTGCTTGTTCAACATTCAATGCAAAAGTTGTCCGGGTCCCTTTTAAAAGATTCATTTGTGTAACCTTGCTTGGCCCGCGGCTTTGTTCACTTTAAAATGTTGGCCAACTCTGTGTTTGACTTCGACACCACTGGTTTAAATTGTCAGGAAAGAAAAGGAAGGAATTTAAAAGGAAAAAAGGTATATGTGTTTAAAAATTCTAAAATCATTTTTAAGGTTGTATTTTTTCTCTAAAATTGTCTTTTTGGATGTTATAAGAAGCAAAGTAAAAAAAAAAAAATGAATTTATTTAAACAAGTGAAGACCAACTCTTTAAAATATTTTCTTGGATTTTCAAATTCTATTTGAGTTTTGTCTTTCTTAGAATTAAACATGTCGAGCAAAGCGAGACCAGCTTGCTAGTAAGTAAATAAATAAAATAAAATAAATAGAGGCAGGTAAATGCTGCTTTTTGAGCTATTTTTAGAACAGGCCAGCGGGCGACTCATCTGGTCCTTACAGGCTACCTGGTGTTGGTGACACCTGTCCTAGGTCATAAAATCAGTGTCAGTTGAGTAGGTCCATGTGTTGCCTGTAGGGATGTTTAATGTCCAGCAGATGTCAGTATTTAGTGACACAGTATCAATACAGTTTTGCAATGTGTCGAAACGCTACATGACGCCTGATCAAACCATCACTAGAACTACCGTCACTAGAACTACCGTCACTAGAACTACCGTCACTAGAACTACCATCACTAGAACTACCATCACTAGAACTACCGTCACTATAACTACCATCACTAGAACTACCATCACTAGAACTACCATCACTAGAACTACCATCACTAGAACTACCGTCACTAGAACTACCGTCACTATAACTACCATCACTAGAACTACCGTCACTAGAACTACCGTCACTAGAACTACCGTCACTAGAACTACCATCACTAGAACTACCATCACTAGAACTACCATCACTAGAACTACCGTCACTATAACAACCGTCACTAGAACTACCGTCACTAGAACTACCGTCACTAGAACTACCGTCACTAGAACAACCGTCACTAGAACTACCGTCACTAGAACTACCGTCACTAGAACTACCATCACTAGAACTACCATCACTAGAACTACCATCACTAGAACTACCATCACTATAACAACCGTTCTCACCTGACAAAGGTTCAAGTGTGCCGCCAATCAGGACTTTGACCTGCTGGTTCAACCTGATCAGAGTGGGCGGGGCAGACTGCTGGCCAATCAGAGCACAAGGTTTAAACTTCTTCCAATTTTACCTACATTTCAAAGTTTGGAGGTCATTTATTACAATAGAATAAAGCTGCATTAATTCAAAGTTTGACTAATGTTCAGCTTTGACTGCTAACTATGGTTCAAGTAGGCCCACTTAAGCGGAAGAAAGAGTGCAAGTTGTGAGGTACTAGGACTAGTAGTACTACTAACTTGTTGGGACGACGAAGACTAGACAGACTTGTGACGCTGAGCACAACATTCTCAACTCACCGTTGGAAATGTCGACGTCGGAGTCAAATGGCGCGTCGACGGGTCGGATTGTGGACAAGACGAACTTTGGAGTCCGCCGGGGACCCGAATTGAGTCGAGAAGGAGAAAGTGGAAGTTTGAGAGAGTCTTTGCTCAGATGAAGTCACGGCCGTGAAAATAAAAGCATTACGTCATCCGGGGGAGCTGTAGCCTCTTAAAGGCGCAGGCACCTTATTTCCACTGAGCCGGGTTACCATAGCAACACACGTTGGCGGCTCACAAGAGGCAACAAACATGAATAACTACGTAAGTCTAGAAGTATAGGAAAATAAAACAATGAATATGTGTAGAAGTAGAATGTTTTATTAGAGTGCATGTTGACTGGTGTCAGCAGGTTGTAAATAAACCTCAACCATTGACAGCGGATATGGAAGAGGAAGTACGTCACGTCACCACCAGGCGGCCATCTTGGTAGGGGCCAGGTTTACAAACAGGCCAGGGGTGTCCTGACTTTTTCCACTGAGAGCCGCACACAGAAAAATCAAAGCAAGCTGGGGCCATTTTGATATTTTTTTATTTAAAAAAAAAACAATACAATATATGTATACAAATATACATTTAGGCCTCCACTCAGGCTTGATCCCGGTGACACCAAAGGGTTTTGGTCAAAAAAATATAAAAAAATGTCATTATTCAGGATTATTATTATTATAGGCTTAAATCTCTATTACAGTGGTTCTCAACCTTTTTTCAGTGATGTACCCCCTGTGAACATTTTTTTAGTTCAAGTACCTAATCAGAGCAAAGCATTTTTGGTTGAATAAAGAAGTAAAATACAGCACTATGTCATCAGTGTCTGATTTATTAAATTGTATAACAGTGCAAAATATTGCTTATTTGTAGTGTTTTTTTCTTGAACTCTTTGGAAAAAAGATAGAAAAATAACTAAAAACTTGTTGAAAAAAAAAACATGTGATTAATTATAAATGCAGATTTCTCCACATAGAAGTAATCATCAACTTAAAGAGCCCTCTTTGGGGATTGTAATAGAGATCCATCTGGATTCACAAACTTCATTCTAAACATTTCTTCACAAAAAAAGAAATCTTTAACATCAAAATTTATAGAACATGTCCACAAAAAATCCATCTGTCAACACTGAATATTGCATTGTTGCTTTTCTTTTCACACTTTATGGACTTACATTCATATTTTGTTGAAGTATTATTCAATAAATATATTTATAAAGTATTTTTGAATTGTTGCTATTTTTAGAACATTTTTTAAAAATCTCACGTACCCCTTGGCATACCTTCAAGTACCCCCATCTGAGAACCAGGTGGCGACTTGTCCAGGGTGTACGCCGCCTTCCGCCCCCGATTGTAGCTGAGATAGGCGCCGGCGCCACCCGCGACCCCAAAAAAAGGGAATAAACGGTAAAAAAATGGATGGATGGATGCTTTAGATCAGTGGTTCCCAACCACCGGGCCGCCGTGGCCCGATTGGTACCGGGCCGCAGAAGATTTTTTTATAAAAAAAATTAATTAATTAATTAATTTTTTTTTTTTTTTTTTTTTTTCTAATAAAATCAACATAAAAAACACAATATACACTTACAAATAGTGCACCAACCACAAAAAAACTCCCTTTTTCATGACAAAAACGTCCTTTTTTCGTGACAAAGAAGAAAAAGAAAAAAAAAGGACAAATTATTAAGCGTTGACTGGTCCGCGGATACAAAAAGGTTGGGGACCACTGCTTTAGATCAATATTAGGTCTACCTGTCAATATTTTTTTTTAAATTAGTTGTATGCTCTTTTTGTCAAAAAAAAATATTTTTTTTCTATAGAAAAAACACAAAATATGCAATATTTTCACCCAATAACATTTTTAAGTGGAATATTTTAGATTATATAATAAGTGTATCTTAAAAATGTCAATAAGTCATAACAACATTGATTTTAATTCATTTTTATTTTTTGAGCAATGATACTTAAAAAAAAATCACACTTGATTGATTGATTGAAACTTTTATTAGTAGATTGCACAGTACAGTACATATTCCGTACAATTGACCACTAAATGGTAACACCCCAATAAGTTTTTCAACTTGTTTAAGTCGGGGTCCACGTTAAAATGATTGGGGATCCAAAAGGGTCCTACTCATTAAAGTGTTAAAAAAAAAATTATAATTATTTTGTTTACTTTTAGCACAATAATCTCAAGATCGACTTCTGATATATTCGCCAATTATAAGTTTTATTGTTGTTTATGTTTTTTGTTTGTTCGTTTTAAAAAAAAACGTGTGGCAAACATAAAATATGCAACATTTTACTCAAAAAATATCTCAAAGTGGGACATAATTGGAGCCTTAAATAGGTCAATAATTCATAATGACATTGATTTTGATTCATTATTTTTTTTAAGAAAGAAACAGCCTGCATGGCAGCTTTGTGTTAGTAAGAGTCAAAATTGCAACATTGTCTTGTTAAATCTCACCTGTTTGCTGTTTTTTACCACTGTTTATGTTTGTATTTTTTTAATCGTATTTTTCGAAAAATTCCCTGCGAACCGCACATTGGACCCCCCTGATAGAGGCAATGCGTGTATATTGAAAATTAACCGTAAATTGCTATTTTTTAACTAATTATAATGCTTCATTTCAAAAACCAAAACATTTCCTGTTTAGAAACATTTGGCGGCACACTTCCGGGGGACTCAGTGAGGAACCGTATAACCACAGAAATACTCGCTGCCCTTGCTAGCTGAGGCGAGCCTTAAGTACGCAATTGAAAGGGGCGCGTCCTGGCATCCACTTATTTGTGTTACAATGTTGGCTGGATAAATGAGGGCGTGAGACTGTAGACAAGTCCGCCTTTTAATTGCAATCACAGAAATTGTGCTGTTTAGCTAACAGACACATCGCAACTGCGCCAATATACTTCCTGCTTTCTTGTTCTAGCTTGGACTGGGACAGCGTGCAAGATCGCCACTGCCCTCTGCAGCCATCCATCTTCTTCCGCTTATCCGAGGTCGGGTCGCGGGGGCAGCAGCTTAAGCACGGATGCCCAGACTTCCCTCTCCCCAGCCACTTCGTTTAGCCCAGGCCAGCCGGGAGACATAGTCTTCCCAACGTGTCCTGGGTCTTCCCCGTGGCCTCCTACCGGTTGGACGTGCCCTAAACACATCCCTAGGGAGGCGTTCGGGTGGCATCCTGACCAGATGCCCGAACCACCTCATCTGGCTCCTCTCCATGTGGAGGAGCAGCGGCTTTACTTTGAGTTCCTCCTGGATGGCAGAGCTTCTCACCCTATCTCTAAGGGAGAGACCTGGAAACTCATTTGGGCCGCTTGTACCCGTGATCTTATCCTTTCGGTCATGACCCAAAGCTCTTGACCATAGGTGAGGATGGGAATGTAGATGAATCGGTAAATTGAGAGCTTTGCCTTCCGGCTCAGCTCCTTCTTCACCACAACGGATCGGTACAACGTCCGCATTACTGAAGACGCCGCACCGATCCGCCTGTCGATCTCACCATCCACTCTTCCCCCACTCGTGAACAAGACTCCTAGGTACTTGAACTCCTCCACTTGGGGCAGGGTCTCCTCCCCAACCCGGAGATGGCATTCCACCCTTTTCCGGGTGAGAACCATGGACTCGGACTTGGAGGTGCTGATTCTCATTCTGGTCGCTTCACACTCAGCTGCGAACCGATCCAGCGAGAGCTGAAGATCCCGGCCAGATGAAGCCATCAGGACCACATCATCTGCAAAAAGCAGAGACCTAATCCTGCGGTTACCAAACCGGAACCCCTCAACGCCTTGACTGCGCCTAGAAATTCTGTCCATAAAAGTTATGAACAGAATTGGTGACAAAGGACAGCCTTGGTCACCTTTTGTCTCCCCATGTCTAGCATTAAAAGATTACAGTTGGTACAAAATGCGGCTGCTAGACTTTTGACAAGAACAAGAAAGTTTGATCACATTACGCCTGTACTGTATATACCTTTATATACATATATACATACATATATACCTATACTGTATATACCTTTATATACATATATACATACATATATACCTATACTGTATATACCTTTATATACATATATACATACATATATACCTATACTGTATATACCTTTATATACATATAAACATACATATATACCTATACTGTATATACCTTTATATACATATATACATACATATATACCTTTATATACATATATACATACATATATACCTATACTGTATATACCTTTATATACATATATACATACATATATACCTATACTGTATATACCTTTATATACACATATACATACATATATACCTATACTGTATATACCTTTATATACATATAAACATACATATATACCTATACTGTATATACCTTTATATACATATATACATACATATATACCTTTATATACATATATACATACATATATACCTATACTGTATATACCTTTATATACATATATACATACATATATACCTTTATATACATATATACATACATATATACCTATACTGTATATACCTTTATATACATATATACATACATATATACCTATACTGTATATACCTTTATATACATATATACATACATATATACCTATACTGTATATATTTTTATATACATATATACATACATATATACCTTTATATACATATATACCTTTATATACATATATACATACATATATACCTTTATATACATATATACATACATATATACCTATACTGTATATACCTTTATATACATATATACATACATATATACCTATACTGTATATACCTTTATATACATATAAACATACATATATACCTATACTGTATATACCTTTATATACATATATACATACATATATACCTTTATATACATATATACATACATATATACCTATACTGTATATACCTTTATATACATATATACATACATATATACCTATACTGTATATACCTTTATATACACATATACATACATATATACCTATACTGTATATACCTTTATATACATATAAACATACATATATACCTATACTGTATATACCTTTATATACATATATACATACATATATACCTTTATATACATATATACATACATATATACCTATACTGTATATACCTTTATATATATATATACATACATATATACCTATACTGTATATACCTTTATATACATATATACATACATATATACCTATACTGTATATACCTTTATATACATATATACATACATATATACCTATACTGTATATACCTTTATATACATATATACATACATATATACCTATACTGTATATACCTTTATATACATATATACATACATATATACCTATACTGTATATACCTTTATATACATATATACATACATATATACCTATACTGTATATACCTTTATATACATATATACATACATATATACCTTTATATACATATATACATACATATATACCTTTATATACATATATACATACATATATACCTATACTGTATATACCTTTATATACATATATACATACATATATACCTATACTGGCTTCCTGTGCACTTAAGATGTGACTTTAAGGTTTTACTACTTACGTATAAAATACTACACGGTCTAGCTCCATCCTATCTTGCCGATTGTATTGTACCATATGTCCCGGCAAGAAATCTGCGTTCAAAGGACTCCGGCTTATTAGTGATTCCTAAAGCCCCAAAAAAGTCTGCGGGATATAGAGCGTTTTCCGTTCGGGCTCCAGTACTCTGTAATGCCCTCCCGGTAACAGTTCGAGATGCCACCTCAGTAGAAGCATTTAAGTCTCACCTTAAAACTCATCTGTATACTCTAGCCTTTAAATAGACCTCCTTTTTAGACCAGTTGATCTGCCGCTTCTTTTCTTTCTCCTATGTCCCCCCCTCCCTTGTGGAGGGCGTCCGGTCCGATGACCATGGATGAAGTACTGGCTGTCCAGAGTCGAGACCCAGGATGGACCGCTCGCCTGTATCGGTTGGGGACATCTCTACGATGCTGATCCGCCTCCGCTTGGGATGGTTTCCTGTGGACGGGACTCTCGCTGCTGTCTTGGATCCGCTTTGAACTGAACTCTCGCGGCTGTGTTGGATCCACTATGGATTGAACTTTCACAGTATCATGTTAGACCCGCTCCACATCCATTGCTTTTGGTCCCCTAGAGCAGTGCTCCCCAACCACCGGACCAGAATATTTTTGTATTAAAAAACAAAATAATAATATATATATATATTTTTGAATTAAATCAACATAAAAAACACAATATACACTTACAATTAGTGCACCAAACACAAAACCCTCCCTTTTTCATGACAAAGAAAAAAAGAAAAAAATCATTTGCAGACTATAATTACTGTTTTTTAAAAATATATTTTTAACCCAAATAGGTGAAATTACATAAGCGCGGTGGTTGAAAAACACTGCATTAGTTTCCCACGTCGTTGCCAATAAAGTTCATTTTAAAAAGGGGCGTGGTCTGTGACGTAGCCGATTACGTGAGCGGAAAAGCGACGTCGTGTAAACATCGAACAGAAATGGTGTCAAGCCGCCGTCGTTTCTGCACCTCCTAACATTATTTGCAGGTGTGTCTTCCTCCTAACATTATTTGCAGCTGTGTCTTCCTCCTAACATTATTTGCAGCTGTGTCTTCCTCGCCTTCATCTCCCGGCTAAGCTGAGGGCCGAGCAGGGCCGAGGTGGGGCTTCCTGCTGCGTCGCTAGCTGACGACAAGATGGACGAACACAAGGTGAGCAGCGATCGGCACAAAATGTCACCTGCAGGCCTAAATACTGTTTTTACCTGCCGTGTTGTTGTTGTGTGAGATGTAACACTCCTCTGTTTGTTGTTAAGATGGTGGCGGGGAAAGTGAAGAAATGTCACCTGCAGCCCTAAATACTGTTTCTAGCAGCCGTGTTGTTGTTGTTGTGTGAGATGTAACACTCCTCTGTTTGTTGTTAAGATGGTGGCGGGGAAAGTGAAGAAATGTCACCTGCAGCCCTAAATACTGTTTTTACCTGCCGTGTTGTTGTTGTTGTGTGAGATGTAACACTCCTCTGTTTGTTGTTAAGATGGTGGCGGGGAAAGTGAAGAAATGTCACCTGCAGCCCTAAATACTGTTTCTACCTGCCGTGTTGTTGTTGTTGTGTGAGATGTAACACTCCTCTGTTTGTTGTTAAGATGGTGGCGGGGAAAGTGAAGAAACCTGGGAAACGTGGCCGGAAGCCCGCCAAGATCGACCTAAAAGCCAAACTGGAGCGAAGTCGCCAGAGCGCCAGAGAGTGTCGGGCCCGGAAGAAACTCCGCTACCAGTACCTGGAAGAACTGGTGTCGGGCAAGGAGAGAGCCATCTGCGCCCTGCGAGAGGAGCTGGACATGGTGAGCATGGCGCCGCTAACCAGGCTACATTGTTGGATGACGTCAGAGCAACAGGATTCCTTAAAACCTCATCGAGCTGGATGCAATCTTACTCGGAGGGGAGGGCACTGTGGCCCCCACACCCCCTCTCAGTAAGATGTGGGGTCCCCCAAGGCACTATTGCAGGGGTCACCAACGTGGTGCCCGCGGGCCCGTAAGGACCAGATGAGTCGCCCGCTGGCCTGTTCTAAAAATAGCTCAAATAGCAGCACTTACCAGTGAGCTGCCTCTATTTTTAAATTGTATTTATTTACTAGCAAGCTGGTCTCGCTTTGCTCGACATTTTTAATTCTAAAAGAGACAAAACTCAAATAGAATATGAAAATCTAAGAAAATATTTTAAAGACTTGGTCTTCACTTGTTTAAATAAATTCATTTTTTTTTTACTTTGCTTCTTATAACTTTCAGAAAGACAATTTTAGAGAAAAAATACAACGTTAAAAATGATTTTAGGATTTTTTTAAACACATATACCTTTTTACCTTTTAAATTCCTTCCTCTTCTTTCCTTACAGTTTATTTTTGTTGTTGTGAAGCAGGGTCAGGAACCTTTTTGGCTGAGAGAGCCAAATATTTTAAAAAGTACTTCCGTGAGAGCCATATCATATTTTTTTAAGACTGAACTCAACTAAATGCGTGCATTTTTAAGTAAAACCAACATTTTCAGAGTATAATAAAATAAGTCTCTTATTCTTTTTAAATAACATTGTTATTCTGAAGCGAACCAGCAATACATAAAATACTTCTTACCATTAATGCAACTTCTTGAACATGTGCGGTAGAAACCAGATGGATGGATTAAAATGCATGAGAATGTTTTATATTTTGAACGTTATTTTTAACTCTGTGACTTCCAGCAGAATTATTCATTACTTATCATGTTAAGCAATGTCTGCTCAGATTTATCAGAGATCCAGATGTAGTCATCAAAAGAGCCACATCTGGCTCTAGAGCCATAGGTTCCCTACCCCTGTTGTAAAAAATAATAAATACATTTTAATTTAATTCTTCATTTTAGCTTCAGTTTTTTCGACGAAGAATATTTGTCAAATCTTTCTTCAAATTTATGATTAAAATTCAAAAACATATTCTGGCAAAACTCGAAAATCTTTAGAATTAAATTTAAATCTTATTTCAAAGTCTTTTGAATTTCTTTTACAATTTTTGTTCTGGAAAATCTAGAAGAAACAATGAATTGTCTTTGTTAGAAATATAGCTTGGTCCAATTTGTTGTATATTCTAACTAAATGCAGATTGGAATTTTAACCTATTTAAAACATGTCATCAAAAATCTAAAATTAATCTTAATCAGGAAAAATTACTAAGGATGATCCACAAATTATTTTTTTTATTTTTTCAAAAAGATTCAAATTAGCTAGTTTTTCTCTTCTTTTTTTCGGTTGAATTTTGAATTTTAAAGAGTCGAAATTGAAGACAAACTTTGTTTCAAAATTTTGTTTTCATTTTTTTCCTGTTTTCTCTTCTTTTAAACCGTTCAATTAAGTGGGTTTTTTTTCATCATTTATTCTCTACAAAAAACCTTCCGTAAAAGGAAAAAATATGTACGACGGAAGGACAGACAGAAATACCCATTTTATATTTATATATTTATATATGGATTTATTTATTAAAGGTAAATTGAGCAAATTGGCAATTTTTTTAAGTGTGTATCAAACTGGTAGCCCTTCGCATTAACCGGAGCAGAATATCTCGGTTGGTAGAGTGGCCGTGCCAGCAACTTGAGGGTTGCAGGTTCGATTCCCGCTTCCGCCATCCTAGTCACTGCCGTTGTGTCCTTGGGCAAGACACTTGACCCACCTGCTCCCAGTGCCACCCACACTGCTTTAAATGTAACTTAGATATTGGGTTTCACTATGTAAAGCGCTATATAAATATAATTCACTTCACTTCAATTCACTTAATCAGTACCCAAGAAGTAAATAAATAAATAAATGGGTTGTACTTGTATAGCGCTTTTCTACCTTCAAGGTACTCAAAGCTTTGACATTATTTCCACATTCACACACACATTCACACACTGATGGAGGGAGCTGCCATGCAAGGCGCCAACCAGCACCCATCAGGAGCAAGGGTGAAGTGTCTTGCTCAGGACACAACGGACGTGACGAGGTTGGTACTAGGTGGGGATTGAACCAGGGACCCTCGGGTTGCACACGGCCACTCCCCCACTGCACCACGCCGTCCCATATAGTAGCTCTTGGTTTCAAAAAGGTTGGTGACCCCTGCTATATAATATGATGATTAACCTGTGGGATGACTGATAGTATATATTTGTACCATAGATTGATGAAGGTGGACCCCGACTTAAACAAGTTGAAAAACTTATTGGGGTGTTACCATTTAGTGGTCAATTGTACGGAATATGTACTGTACTGTGCAATCTACTAATAATATGTACTGTACTGTGCAATCTACTAATAATATGTACTGTACTGTGCACTCTACTAATAATATGTACTGTACTGTGCACTCTACTAATAAAAGTATCAATGACGTCACTGCCTGCCTGCTGAGTGTGTGTTTGTGTTGCAGTACAAGCAGTGGTGCTCCGCCATGGACCAGGGAAAGATCCCGTCCGAGATCAAAGCCCTGCTGACAGGCGACGACCAGAAGAGTCCACAAGGGGGCAGCAGCACCAAGACGCCCAAAAGCAACAAGAACAACAACAACAACGTTCAAGGCTGAGAGACTCCACACAAAATGTCTGATCTACTTTTAGCAAAGACACTTTTAGCAGCTTGGCGTGTTTCACATGGCGCGCCTTTCCAAAGTCACGCATTATTATTTCGTTATTACGTCTTTATTCGTATTATGCTGATGAAAGTCAATGCTTGATAAAAGAAACACGTGGAAGTCAACATGTTGAGCTTTGCTTTTCAACAGACGACAAGAAAGCGTGGGCGTGTCAGACAAACGTGTTGTGGGGGTTGCCGTTGGCGGTCCACGCCACCTTCTTGTCAAACGAGTGGTCTTTGGCCACGGTCTTGGCGGGCACGGGGACGTCGACCACGCCCACGTAGTTCTTCTTGGCCAGGCGTGAGCTGGCTGTGATCGTGTAGGCGTTGCTACGGTAACATTTCATGGAGGACATGCAGAAGGTCTCCCTCATGCCCCGCCTGAAGTTGGCGTTGTAGACCGAGTACAAGGTGGGCTTGGACGCCGCCGAGCTGAAGGAGATCCAGGCCACGGCGGCGAAAAAGAGCAGCCCCCGCCGGCTGCCGCCCTCCGTCTCGCCGGGGTGCCACAACTGCGCCACGTAGAATGGCGTCCATGTGACGAAGAAGACCCAGTTGAGCATGAGAAACATCTTGATGGTCTTCACCTTGGTCCGAGGGACCGCGTTGGTGGTCCGCCGCACCGTGTGGCCGTCGGCGCCGATCCTCCAGATGTAGCGAACCACGCGCTGGTAGAAGCACGCGATCAGGCCGGCGGGGAGCGCGAAGCCCACCAGCAGGTGCACGGCGGCGTAGGCCACCGCGCCCAAACTGTCCGGGAGGAAGAAGTGGCAGTGGCGGCTCTCGGAGGGCGTGGATCCGTAGAAGAAGAAGCACGGCGCCACAAAGGCGGCGTCAAAGACCCACGAGGCCAGGATCATCTTCTTGGCCTTCTCGCGGGACACCTTGAAGCTGAGCGGGTACACGATGGTGTAGAAGCGGTCCACAGAGATGGAGAGCAGCACGTACACCTGCACGCCGGGACACAGGTGCTGCACGTAGCGCAGCGCCTTGCACGCCGCCGCGCTCAGTGGCCAGCGGCCCCACACCACCTGCACCAGCACCAGGGGGGCGCAGCCCACGCTCATGAGCAGGTCCGCGCAGGCGATGGCCACCACGAAGTAGTTGGTGGTGGACTGCGTGCGGCGGCTGCGGTGGATCACCACGCACACCAGGGCGTTCCCCAAGATGGACACCAGCCACACCACCCCGAACACCAGCACCAACACCGCCACCTCGCCCGACGTCAGCTCTTCCTCACGTGACGGGCTCAGCGAGGATGATGATGATGATGATGATGATGGGGTCACGTTGGTGGGCGGGGTCGTGGCCCAGCTCGCCAGGACCGTGGAGTTGAAGGACACTGGGTAGGAAAAGGCTGGAGCGAAGAGTGAGCGCTCCATGGCCACCGTGTTGGTGGACGCGTACACCATCTTTGTCCAGCTGCACACACACACACACACACACACACACACACACACACACACACACACACACACACACACACACACACACACACACACACACACTAGTTAGTTCAGTGTTTTTCAACCACTGTGCCGCGGCACACTATTGTCTGGTGCGCCGTGGGAGATGATGTCATTTCACCTACCGTATTTCTTTGAATTGCCACAGGGGTCACCAACGCGGTGCCCGCGGGCACCAGGTCGCCCGTAAGGACCAGATGAGTCGCCCGCTGGCCTGTTCTAAAAATAGCTCAAATAGCAGCACTTACCAGTGAGCTGCCTCTATTTTTTACATTTTATTTATTTACTAGCAAGCTGGTCTCGCTTTGCTCGACATTTTTAATTCTAAGAGAGACAAAACTCGAATAGAATTTGAAAATCCAAGAAAATATTTTAAAGACTTGGTCTTCACTTGTTTAAATAAATTCATTTATTTTTTTACTTTGCTTCTTATAACTTTCAGAAAGACAATTTTAGAGAAAAATACAACCTTAAAAATGATTATAGGATTTTTAAACACATATACCTTTTTACCTTTTAAATTACTTCCTATTCTTTCCTGACAATTTAAATCAATGTTCAAGTATTTTTTATTGTAAAGAATAATAAATACACTTTAATTTAATTCTTCATTTTAGCTTCTGTTTTTTCGAAGAATAATATTAGTGAAATATTTCTTCAAACTTATGATTAAAATTCAAAACAATTCTTCTGGAAAATCTGTAGAATCATATTGAAATCTTATTTCAAAGTCTTTTCAATTTCTTTCAAAATTTTTGTTCTGGAAAATCTAGAAGAAATAATGGTTTGTCTTTGTTAGAAATATAACTTGGTCCAATTTGTTATATATTCTAACAAACTGCAGATTGGATTTGAACATATTTAAAACATGTCATCAAAATTATAAAATAAATTTTAATCAGGAAAAATTACTAATGATGTTCCATAAATTCTCTATTTTTCAAAAAGATTCAAAATAGCTAGTTTTTCTCTTAATTTTTTTCGCTAGAAGGTTGAAATTGAAGATAAACTATGTTTCAAAATTTAATTTTAATTTTTTTCCTGTTTTCTCCTCTTTTAAACTCTTTTAATTAAGTGTTTTTTTTCATAATTTATTCCCTACAAAAAACCTTCCATAAAGGAAAAAAATGTACAATGGAATGACAGAAAATACCATTTTCATATATATACTGTATATATAGAGAGAGATTTATTTATTAAAGGTAAATTGAGCAAATTGGCTTTTTCTGGCAATTTATTGAAGTGTGTATCAAACTGGTAGCCCTTGGCATTAATCAGTACCCAAGAAGTAGCTCTTGGTTTCAAAACGGTTGCTGACCCCTGGCATATAGTATGCGCCCGCCTTGAATTACCGCCTAGTCGAACTCGTGACGTCACGAGTGACACTTCCCCGTCATAATTTTCAAAATGGAGGAGGCTCATTTGAATACCGGTAATTTGAAATCGCATAAAAGGAAAAAGTTTAAGAGCTATTCAATAGGATTTAAGGTCCAAGCTTACATCACACTCAAATTTTTACTGCATGCCTTTGGTAAGTGCCAGAGTGAGAAGAGGTTTTAAATAATTAGCGCATGCTTACTTTTACCGCATGCCTTTGGTAAGCGCAGGAGTGAGAAGAGGTTTTAAATTAATTAGCGCACCGGCGGCAATTCAAGGAAATACGGTAATTGGTTAAAAAATATTTTTTTGCAAACCAGTAATTATAATCCGCAAAAAATGTGCCGTTGTTGAGTGTCTGTGCTGTCTAGAGCGCGGCACAGTAACCGTGTAATACTCTCCCATACCAGTAGGTGGCAGCAGGTAGCTAATTGCTTTGTAGATGTCGGATACATGGTTTATTGTCGTGATCAAAATATGCAGACGACAGCGCGCAGGTAAAAAGTCATCCAATGCTTAAACCAAAAATACAAAAAGAGACGTGTGCCCGTAAAAAAAGGCATTGAAGTTTAGCCTTCCCTAATTAGAGAAGGCTATGCTTCCAAACGAAACTAAAACTGAAATGGCTGCAAAGTAAACAAAAACAGAATGCTGGACGACAGCAAAGACTTACAGCAGCAGACGGCGTCCACAAAGTACACCCGTATATGACATGGCAATCAACACCAAAATAGGAAACACTCCACATAGGAAAACACCAAAAAACTCCAAATAAGTCAGGGCGTGATGTGACAGGTTGTGACAGTACACCTACTTCATACTTGCCAACCCTCCCGGATTTTCCGAGAGACTCCCGAAATTCAGCGCCTCTCCCGAAAACCTCCCGGAGGAAATTTTCTCCCGAAATTCAGCGGAGCTGGAGGCCACGCCCTCTCCAGCTCCATGCGGACAGCCTGTTTTCACGTCCGCTTTCCCACAATATAAATAGCATGCCTGCCCAATCACGTTACAACATCTACGGATTTTAATAAAAAAAACTGCACACACAAGGAGACGAAGCAGAAGAACGAGGAAGTTAATAGAGTCTGTAATAGAGTGATTCTATGTTGTCTGTCGCCATCTCCTGGTGAATGTTGGCTATAGCGTTATGGGGTTGCTTTTTGATTGGCCAACGATTTACGTGGTGTTGCACACCTGACGACAAGTGACTCTCGCCAGTACGCAAATGGCAGAATAAAGGTTACTCAAATAGTGAAAGGTAAGTGTTGGTTTTTTTAGTAACCAGCAAGCACAGTAAAGTTAGTAGAACTGTGTTTTTATTACTGTGTTTTTAATAGGTGCTGTCTGAAATTCAACTATTTATTTTATTTATATATACAATAAAATAAATATATATAGCTGGAATTCACTGAAAGTCAAGTATTTCGTACATATATATATATATATATATGGAATATATATATGGTGAATTGTAGATGTAAATATACTCCTCCCCTCTTAACCACACCTCCGCCCCGCCCCATAATCGGAGGTCTCGAGGTTGGCAAGTATGAGCTACTTTGAGACAAGAGCTATAGTCACGCATGCTTGCTTATGGTTTGAGTTCATATCCAACAATTGCGAGAATGACTTTTTACTCTCAATATTGGCTGCTGAGTTTCATTTTTTTAATGTTTTCTCCTCATGGTGTGCCTCGGGATTTTTCCAATGAAAAGAAT
Source organism: Nerophis ophidion (assembly GCF_033978795.1). Taxonomy (NCBI): domain Eukaryota; kingdom Metazoa; phylum Chordata; class Actinopteri; order Syngnathiformes; family Syngnathidae; genus Nerophis; species Nerophis ophidion. The sequence continues at coordinate 4,295,795 of NC_084620.1, forward strand.
GTGCCTTGGCTCAAAAAAGGTTGAAAAACACTGAGTTAGTTCATCCTTGATAGCAGGCCTGAGTCAAAGGTCAACGTTTCATAGGTCAGTGTTTTTCAACCTTCTTTGAGCCGAGGCACATTTTTTGCATTGAAAAAATGCGGAGGCATACCACCAACAGAAATGATTTGAAATTTAAACTCACTTAACAGTAAAATGTGGTTGTCGCAATTGTTGGATATGACCTTAAAGCAGGGGTCGGGAACCTTTTTGGCTGAGAGAGCCAAGAATCCAAATATTTTAAAATGTATTTCCTTAAGAGCCATATCATATTTTTTTCAACACTGAACACAACTAAACGTGTGCACTTTTAAGTAAGACCACCATTTCTACAGTATAATAGGTTTCTTATTCTTTGAAATAACATTGTTATTCTGAAGCTAACTGTGGAGGGAGCGTGGCCTGCGGGCCTGCAGCGAAGCGGGGTATGCCAGGACCGGCCTCGAAATCAGCGACAGGTGTGTAGAAGGTCCACCAGGGCCTTGTTATCTAATCACCTGTCGCTCTGTTATAAGCAGCAGCCAGGAGGAGAGACAGGGTTGGAGCTGGAGCCAGAGTACGAGCGAGAACGAAAGAGAAAAAGATAATTGCTGGAAAGTAATTGAGAGACTTATTGAAAAATAAAACAATATTGTAGCACTGAAACAGGCTCTCATGTCGGTGTTTGGTGGTCTGAAGAACCCCCAGGAGGGCAAGCCCCACACTAACTAATAATAAATAAATAAATCACTTCTTTCACTTAATGCAACTTCTTGAACAAGTGCGGTAGAAAAAGGATGGATGGATTCAAATGCATGAGCATGTTTTATATTTGGACCGTTAATTTAAAAATGAATTAGAAGTGGAAGTAGTCATTACTTATTGTGTTAAGCAGTGTCAGCTCAGATTTATCCGAGAGCCAGATGCAGTCATCAAAAGAGCCACATCTGGCTCGAGAGCCAAAGGTTCCCTACCCCTGTCTTAAAGCATAAGCAAGCATGCATCACTATAGCTCTTGTCTCAAAGTAGGTGTACTGTCACCACCTGTCACATCACATCATGACTTATTTTCCCCTTTTTGCTGTTTTCCTGTGTGTAGTGTTTAACTTCTTGTCTTGCACTCTTATTTTGGTGGCTTTTTCTCTTATTTTGTTGGTATTTCACTGTAACAGTTTCATGTCTTCTTTTAAGCGATATTTCCCGCATCTACTTGGTTTTAGCAATCAAGAATATTTCAGTTGTTTTCATTGTTGCTTGTCATGTCATGTTCGGTTGTACATTGTGGACGCCGTCTTTGCTCCACAGTAAGTCTTTGCTGTCGTCCAGCATTCTGTATTTGTTTACTTTTAGCTTGGTTCTGCATAGCCTTCCCTAAGCTTCAATGCCTCTTCTTAGGGGCACCCACCTTTTGTTTATTTTTGGTTTAAGCATTAGAAACCTCTTTACCTGCATGCTGCCTCCCGCTGTTTCCGACATCTACGAAGCAATTAGCTAGCGGCTGCCACCTACTGATATGGAAGAGTTCTAGACAGCACCGACACCCAACAACAACACATCATTTGCAGACTATAATTACTGGTTTGCAAAAAATATTTTTTACCCAAATAGGTGAAATTAGACAATCTCTCGCGGCACACCAGACTGTATCTAGTGTGCCGCGGCACAGTGGTTGAAAAACACTGCACTATTGTACTGTAAGCACAATAGCCAACTATAATGCTTTTAAAACAGGCAGCTGTGTTGGCTGCTTTAAGGTCCTTCAAGCATAAGAGGGGCTGTCACGCCAAAATTGGCGTAACAGCGCCGCTGAGCAACAGGAATTCTATTGGCTAAAGATGACGTCATTTCCAGTTGCCGCTTTGCCGTTCATAAGCTAAAAGTAACTTCTAAATCAGCGCTGACATGTTACTTAATGACAAAAGTGGCTCCAACGCCAGCTGTGTCACACCTTGGTTCTAACCCCGCCCCCTCCTATCAAGATCTGCGCGGCAATACAATGATGACGTCAATGGGAACCGTTCTTCAAACAATATTTAGGTCAACATCTTACCAGTGCACGCGTCCGACCTCGTCGATGATCTGGACCGGAACCGCCGGCCTCAGGGGGCCTTTTTCCCCGCGACTCAGCGCGGGAGACGAGGAGGACGAGGCAGCTGCGTGTCCATCTTGCGTGGGGTCTTCTGTGGAGGATGATGGCGAGGAGGATGAAGATGAAGAGGAGGATGCATGTTTTCCTCGTCACGTGTGGCTGGGGGTCCTAAGCCCCGCCCCCCAATATAAAGCACAACAGTTTTAATACAAATAACATTCAGCACGTTCGTGTGCAGCCATCTTGAAGAAGCTGTCGCAGCAAATCACCATGGCAACAGCAGCAGAGATCAGTTGTCATGGGCAACCGGGAGTGAAGAGGAGGGGCCGACACACACACACACACACACACACACGCACACACACGACTGGATGGTGACTGTTTATTAAATTGGTGTCAAATGACGCCATGCTTTCATGTCCACTGTGTGATTAAGTAAAAGCAGATTATTTACATCTAATTGTTATTTACAAAAGTCCTGCTGGCATCTTTTAACCTCGCAGTCCTCCGTCCAACGTCAGCGTCCAGAATCTAAGGGAAGACAACGTTGGTTGATATCATCGTGAGGATGTCATGTGACCCATGTGAGACCCTGGCTGCTGCGAAAAAATGTCATGTGACCTTTCCAGGAAGTGATTGCTCTCAGCAAGTTCTTTGACCACGCCTTCCATCTCCTCCTTCAGCTTCTTCATCCTGACACACACACACACACACACACAAAGACTGTGACCTAAAAATGGCATATTTAAGGCAAATTTACTTCAATAAGTATACTGTACTCTGTGTACTTAGTTGCTGAGTGTTGGAATGTTGACAGTCTACCATGAATTGATGAAGGTGGACCCCGACTTAAACAAGTTGAAAAACTTATTGGGGTGTTAGCATTTAGTGGTCAATTGTAGGGAATATGTACTGTACTGTGCAATCTACTAATAATATGTACTGTACTGTGCAATCTACTAACCCTGTTTCCATATGAGTTGGGAAATTGTGTTAGATGTAAATATAAACAGAATACAATGATTTGCAAATCCTTTTCAAGCCATATTCAGTTGAATATGCTACAAAGACAACATATTTGAGGCTCAAACTGATAAACTTTTTTTTTTTTTTTGCAAATAATCATTAACTTTAGAGTTTGATGCCAGCAACACGTGACAAAAAAGTTGGGAACGGTGGCAATAAATACTGATGTTGTTGAGGAATGCTCATCAAACACTTATTTGCACACAGGCTAATTGGGAACAGGTGGGTGCCATGATTGGGTATAAAAACAGCTTCCCAAAAAATGCTCAGTCTTTCACAAGAAAGGATGGGGTGAGGTACACCCCTTTGTCCACAACTGCGTGAGCAAATAGTCAAACAGTTTAAGAACAACCTTTCTCAAAGTGACATTGCAAGAAATTTAGTGATTTCAACATCTACGCTCCATAATATCATCAAAAGGTTCAGAGAATCTGGAGAAATCACTCCACGTAAGCGGCATGGCCGGAAACCAACATTGAATGACCGTGACCTTCGATCCCTCAGACGGCACTGTATCAAAAAACGACATCGATCTGGGCTCAGGAACACTTCAGAAAACCACTGTCACTAAATACAGTTTGTCGCTACATCTGTAAGTGCAAGTTAAAGCTCTACTATGCAAAGCGAAAGCCATTTATCAACAACATCCAGAAACCGCCGGCGGCTTCTCTGGGCCCGAGATCATCTAAGATGGACTGATGCAAAGTGGAAAAGTGTTCTGTGGTCTGACGAGTCCACATTTCAAATGTTTTTCGTGTCATCCGCACCAAAGGGTAAGCAAACCATCCAGACTGTTATCGACGCTAAGCCAGCATCTGTGATGGTATGGGGGTGCATTAGTGCCCAAGGCATGGGTAACTTACACATCTGTGAAGGCACCATTAATGCTGAAAGGTACATGCAGCTTTTGGAACAACATATGCTGCCATCTAAGCGCCGTGTTTTTCATGGACGCCCCTGCTTATTTCAGCAAGACAATGCCAAGCCACATTCAGGAAGTGTTACAACAGAGTGGCTTTGTTAAAAAAAAAAAAAAAAAAAGGAGTGTGGGTACTTTCCTGGCCCGCCTGCAGTCCAGACCTGTCTCCCATCAAAAATGTGTGGTGCATTATGAATCCTAAAATAGGACAGTGGAGACCCCAGACTGTTGAAGGACTGAAGCTCTACATAAAACAAGAATGGGAAAGAATTCCACTTTCAAATCTTCAACAATTAGTTTCCTCAGTTCCCAAACATTTATTAAATGTTGTTAAAAGAAAAGGTGATGTAACACAGTGGTGAACATGCCCTTTCCCAACTACTTTGGCACATGTTGCAGCCATGAAATTCCAAGTTAATTATTATTTGCAAAAAATAAAAAGTTTATGAGTTTGAACATCAAATATCTTGTCTTTGTAGCATATTCAACTGAATATGGGTTGAGAAGGATTTGTAAATCATTGTATTCCGTTTATATTTACATCTAACACCATTTCCCAACTCATATGGAAACAGGGTTTGTACATATATACATATACACATATATGCATATGTGTAAATATACACATATATGCATACATACATATATACACACATATGTGTATATATATATACTTATATAAATGTGTATATTTACACATATGCATATATTACATATATTTACATATACACACACACACACACATATACACATATATATATATATATATATATATATATATATATATATATATATATACTTTTTTTTCTACAACAGAAACGCATCAGCAGATACAATATACAGTGCATCCGGATAGTATTCACAGCGATTTACTTTTCCCCCATTTTTTTATGTCACAACCTTGTCCCAAAATCGAATACTTAATTTTCGTCCTCAAAAATCTACACACAATACCTCATAATGAAATTTGGAAAATGTTTTTTTGTTTGAAATTTGGGAATTCATTTAAACTTCACAACTAAAAAAATCATAAGTACGTACGTTTTCACAACCTTTGCTCAATACTTTGTTGATGCACAGTGTGGCAGCAATCAAAGCCTCAGGTCTTTTTGAACATGATGCCACAAGTTTGGCACACCAATCTTTGGCCAGTTTCGCCCATTCCTCTTTGCAGCACCTCTAAAGCTCCATCAGGTTGGATGGGAAGCATTGGTTTTCATCCTTGATGTCTCATTACATTGCTATATTCATCTTAGTCTAGTCAAGGAAGTGATCAAGAACCCAATGGTCACTCTGTCAGAGCTGCAGCATTCCTCTGTGGAGAGAGGAGAACCTACCAGAAGGACAACCATGTCTGCAGCAATCCACCAATCAGGCCTGTATGGTATATTGGCCAGACCGAAGCCATGTCTTAGTAAAAAGTTTGCCAAAATGCACCTGAAAAACTCATACCACGAAAAACCAAATTCTCTGGTCGATGAGACAACATTTAAACTTTTTGGCATGAATACCAGGCGTCCTGTTTTGAGGAACCCGGGCACCGCCCATCACCCGGCCAATACCATCATGCTGTGGGGATGTTTTTCAGCGGCAGTAACTGGGAGACTAGTCAGAATAGAGGGAAAGATGAATGCAGCAATGTACAGATACATCCTGGATGAAAACCAACACTTCACATCTAACCTGATGGAGCTCGAGAGGTGCTGCAAAGAGGAATGGACGAAACTGCCCAAGGTAGGTGTGCAAAGCATATTCAAAAAGACTTGAGGCTGTAATTGCTGCCAAATGTGAATCAACAAAGTGTTGAACAAAAACTGTGAATACTTATGTACATGTGATTTGTTATGTTTTCATTTGTAATCATTTGCAAAAAAGATGTCCCATGTTTTGAATTGGACTGCTTTTGTATGTGTGCACATGTAATAAAGGTGTTTGTAATATCCCCTGATGTTGTTTGGTGCTAAATAAAGCCCCACAATAGATCCACATAAAATATGTCACCACCGGTCCGACATAAAATACCTGATGTTTGTTTGATGCTTTGCCAACATGTGGAACCTTTGTCTCAACGAGCCCCCGATTGAATTAATTGTTGTGACGCCTGTCTCTTTAAGTGTTGGACACGCCTTTTTACTTTTTGAGAGGTAGGCGTCCGTGTGACTGTTGGCTGTCCAAAGTTGGGACCCGGGGTGGACCGCTCGTCTGTGCATCGGTTGGGGGCGTCTCTGCGCTGCTGACCTGTCTCTGGACTGGACTCTCACTGTTATGTTAGATCCACTATGGACTGGACTCTCAAAACATTATGCTAGATCCACTCAACGTCCATTGCACCGGTCGCCTGGGGAAAGGGGGCCCCATATCTGCGGTCCCCTCCAAGGTTTCTTATTGTCCCATTGGGTTGAGTTTTTCCTTGCCCTGATGTGTAAATCTGAGCCCAGGATGTCGTTGTGGCTTGTGCAGCCCTTTGAGACACTCGTGATTTAGGGTTATATCAGTAAACATTGATTGATTGATTGAAAGCAGAGATAATTACCACCCGTAACATAAGAAGTGTAGTGCACTTATGCACCTTAATGACTAAGTGTACAAGTCCACTGCAGTTAGGTAAAAGCTAAGTATGTAAGTGTAGTACACTTAAGCACCTAAGAAAGTGTAATCATGCAAGTGTAATGCACTTACTTTAAAAGCCTATGTATGCAAATGTAAGTTAAGTAAGCAAGTGTAGTACACTTAAGCACCTAAGAAAAAGTGTAAGTATGCAAGTGTTATGCATTTACTTTAAAAGCCTATGTATGCAAATGTAAGGTAAGTACGCTAGTGTAGTACACTAAAGCACCTAAGAAAAAGTGTAAGTATGCAAGTGTTATGCATTTACTTTAAAAGCCTATGTATGCAAATGTAAGGTAAGTACGCTAGTGTAGTACACTAAAGCACCTAAGAAAAAGTGTAAGTATGCAAGTGTTATGCATTTACTTTAAAAGCCTATGTATGCAAATGTAAGGTAAGTACGCTAGTGTAGTACAATTACAGTGGGGCAAAAAAGTATTTAGTCAGCCAGTGATTGTGCAAGTTCTCCCACTTCAAATGATGACAGAGGTGTGTAATTTTCATCATAGGTACACTTCAACTGTGAGAGACAGAATTGTAAAAAAAATCCAGGAATTCACATTGTAGGAATTTTAAAGAATTTATTTGTAAATGATGGTGGAAAATAAGTATTTGGTCAACCATTCAAAGCTCTCACTGATGGAAGGAGGTTTTGGCTCCAAATCTCAGGATACATGGCCCCATTCATTCTTTCCTTAACACGGATCAATCGTCCTGTCCCCTTAGCAGAAAAACAGCCCCGAAGCATGATGTTTATACCAAAATGGATACATGGATGATACAGCAGAGGATTGGGAGAATGTCATGTGGTCAGATGAAACCAAAATAGAACTTTTTGGTATAAACTCAACTCGTCGTGTTTGGAGGAAGAAGAATACTGAGTTGCATCCCAAGAACACCACACCTACTGTGAAGCATGGGGGTGGAAACATCATGCTTTGGGGCTGTTTTTCTGCTAAGGGGACAGGACGATTGATCCGTGTTAAGGAAAGAATGAATGGGGCCATGTATCCTGAGATTTTGAGTACAAACCTCCTTCCATCAGTGACAGCTTTGAATGGTTGACCAAATACTTATTTTCCACCATCATTTACAAATAAATTCTTTAAAATTCCTACAATGTTATTTACTGGATTTTTTTCTTCACATTCTGCCTCTCCCAGTTGAAGTGTACCTATGATGAAAATGACAGACCTCTGTCATCATTTGAAGTGGGAGAACTTGCACAATCGCTGGCTGACTAAATACTTTGTTGCCCCACTGTAAGCACCAGACAAAGTGCAAGTATGCAAGTGTAATGCACTAACTTAAAAGCCTATGTATGCAAGTGTAGTGCACCTCTGCACTTGAAAATGTAAGGGTGCAAATACACCATTGAGGCACGGTCAAAGACGATGAGTATGTCGTAGAAAAGTTCTCACCCGAGCGTCATCTCGACCAGCGTGTTCTGGCTCAGGTACGCCTGAGGCTTCATGCCACTCGCCAGCAGAGGAAGAACCTTGGCAGGAAGTTGTTCCTGCAGCTGGTTTAGAGGGTAAGCGTCAGAACACGGCCAAGCCAGCGTTGACGCAGGGTCACGTCAGCGTACCTTAGCGGCTCGCTCCATCAGCACGCTCATTTCCTTCTCCGTGCTGATCAGCTGAGTCGTCAGGCCGAGCAGCTGCTTCCTCACGTGGTGTACCTTCCTGTGCAAGTTCACGCAGGCACGTTAATGTGGTCGCTCGGCAACCGGGAGCATATTGAGGCGACGCCGCTCACCTCATCCACTCCTCGCTCTTTGAGATGAAGAGGCGGTACTTCATGGCGCACTCTTCGGTGAACAACGAGCGCGCTTTGCCGGCGTGGAGGACCAACTTTTGTCTGTCGTGCACACACAAACACACACACTCAGAGATGATGAGCGGAGGCTGTGTCGGTGTGTGTTTTGTCACATCCGGACTTACTTGTCAAATTTGTGAATCTGCTCCTCATTGTAAGGAAGACCTAAACGAACATGCACGTGTTAAACAAAGATTGTGTTGTGTTGTTGGTGCTGACTCACGTCTCTCAGCTTTGTCCTTCTTAAACTGTTGGTAGATGGCTGTAATGGCGTCCAGCAGAACTTTAATCTTCTCCACGCTGCACACATGACACGCTGGTCACACACTGATCTCACACACAAAACACACAGTTTGTGTGTCATACTTCCTGTCTTCAGGGTGTGTGCCCACTTGCTGCGTCCAGCTGTCAGTCAGTGGACCTCCTGACAAGAACTTTGTCTTCACTTCCTGCGTGCCTCGATCAATCGGTTCCATCGAGCTGGAGATCTACGTACGCACACACATATACAGTCACATCGCCATAGCAACCGTCACACAACCACAAGGCTTCCGAGGTGAGCGCTCACTCTGACAACTTTCTTATGCATGTCGGCGATCTCGTCGTACTCGGATGTCAGCACGTTGGCTTGCACGAGTACCTCCAACCTGCACACACACACACACACACACACACACACACACACACACACACACACGCACACGCGCACGCGCACGCGCACACGCACACGCCACGAGCTCGTGAGACGTTCTTGGAGCGTGCGCGACGTGTTCATGAACACTCACAGCTGTTCCGTCTTCTCCAAGTTCTGAGTGCAGAGGTTAGACAGCCGGAAGACCTCCGACTTCTTGTGGAGGATCTCGTTGTAGTCCTCCTTCATCAGTTCACTGTCATCGTCATCGTCATCATTATCATCAACATCCTCATCCATCTCATCAGCTTCATCAAAGAACTCACATGAGACCACGCACTCCTTTGCGGACCAGTTCTTGGTAGACCAGCAGAGACTCGGACGTCTTCCACAAGTGTCCCACGTCACCTGCGAATGTCTGGATAACAAGATGCCGTCAGTGGGCGTGGCTATGCACAAGGGTGCGAGGGTTTGGGGGCGGTACCTTGGCATAGCTGGCATCCAGGTCCAGATCGTAGCGAGGCTGGACTTTGGGAGGACTCGCTGTGGAGACACAAAAACACTCATTGAGGCGAAGCTGAGAGAATTTGGTATAAGTGAGCGGGGTCACGTACGGTCCTCAAAAATGAGTCCCACGGTGGCGACAGACTCTCGGCTGACGAGCATGATGGGATTGTCCCTGGTGGTCTTGGGGAAGGTCTTGGCTTGGCGGTTCGGGTCCAGGACGAGGCGGCGGCCCTCGTAGAGGAGCTCCTGGTTGTGTAAAGGAATACTGGTCCTGCGGGACAGCAGCTCCTGGAACAGCGCCGCCCTGTGGAAACATGTGGTCAGGTGGCAGCGTGACGCAGAGGTGGAGCGACACCAGACGCTTACGTGTTGTACTCGTGGCTTTGAATAAGTTGAAGTAATAACCCAAGTGCAATGCACTTAAAGGCCTAAGTACACGATTGTAATGCAAAGTGTAAATACGCAAGTGTAACACATTTAGTTCCCCTACGACAAAGTGTTAGTAAGCAAGTGTAACACGTTCATGCACTGTTTGGAACTTTCTAACAGTTACATTTTTTAAAGCAAATAATAAAACAACAACACCGGCTAGCTTATGTTACCATTAGTGGTTTGACGGAACAAATTTGTTTGACAATTGTCTATATTTTTCACGATTACAAACTTTATATAACAACATTTTTTACCAGCCCGAAAAAATTGATTGGTGTTCACAGCACACTCACTCATCAACACATACACTCAGGGAGGGCAGGCGCACATACAAAAGCAGTCCAAGAGAAGCAACTAACAATTTACAGTCATGTTATTTGGATAAAAAATGTATTCCATGACAACTAACGCTAGCTATCCAAATTGTTATTATTAGCTAACAACACCTAAAGTTAATAAACATGCATGTGTGACGTACGTGTGTAGTTACGTCAATATGTGCGGGAAGCTGTAAGAAGACGGGATATATAGTGTGAAATACACCCTCTAAGCCAGGGGTCACAAACCTTTTTGAAACCAAGAGCTACTTCTTGGGTACTGATGAATGCCAAGGGCTACCAGTTTGATACACACTTAAATAAATTACCAGAAATAGCCAATTTGCTCAATTTACATTTAATAAATAAATCTATATATATTTTAAAAAATGGGTATTTCTGTCTGTCATTCCGTCGTACATTTTTTTTCCTTTCACGGAAGGTTTTTTGTAGAGAATAAATGATGAAAAAAACACTTAATTGAACGGTTTAAAAGAGGAGAAAACAGGAAAAAATTTAAAATTTAATTTTGAAACATATTTTATCTTCAATTTCGACTCTTTAAAATTCCAAAATTCAACCAAAAAAAAAGAAGAGAAAAACTAGCTAATATGAATCTTTTTAAAAAAAAATTTTTAAATAATTTATGGAACATCATTAGTAATTTTTCCTGATTAAGATTAATTTTAAAATTTTGATGACATGTTTTAAATAGGTTAAAATCCAATCTGTACTTTCTTAGAATATATAACAAATTGGACCAAGCTATATTTCTAACAAAGAAAAATCATTATTTCTTCTAGATTTTCCAGAACAAAATTTTAAAAAGAAATTCAAAAGACTTTGAAATAAGATTTAAATTTGATTCTACAAATTTTCTAGATTTGCCAGAATACTTTTTTTGAATTTTAATCATGATAAATTTGAAGAGATAATTCACAAATATTCTTTGTCGAAAAAACAGAAGCTAAAATAAAGAATTAAATTAAAATGTATTTATTATTCTTTACAATAAAAAAAATAATTACTTGAACATTGATTTAAATTGTCAGGAACGATGAGGAAGGAATTTAAAAGCTAAAAAGGTATATGTGTTTAAAAATCCTATAATCATTTTTAAGGTCGTATTTTTTCTCTAAAATTGTCTTTCTGAAAGTTATAAGAAGCAAAGTAAAACAATAAATGAATTTATTTAACCCAGTCAAGACCAAGTCTTTAAAATATTTTCTTCGATTTTCAAATTCTATTTGTGTTTTGTCTCTCTTAGAATTAAAAATGTCGATCAAAGCGAGACCAGCTTGCTAGTAAATAAATACAATTTAAAAAATAGAGGCAGCTCACTGGTAAGTGCTGCTATTTGAGCTATTTTTAGAACAGGCCAGCGGGCGACTCATCTGGTCCTTACGGGCTACCTGGTGCCCGCGGGCACCGCGTTGGTCAACCCTGCTCTAGGCATCTGAGTGAATGTTGCAAACAGCCCCCTTTAATGACTAAGTACACAAGTGTAGTGCACTTGTGTACTTAAAAAACTGAGTACAAGTATGCATTTAGTTAGTATGCACAAGTAATGCATTTAGTTAAAATCCTAAATACGCAAGTATAGTGCACTTAAGACCAAATTTAAGTATTCAAGTATAGTGCACTTGCGTACCTAAAAGGCTAAGTGTAAGTATTTAAGTGTAATGCACTTAAACACCTTAATGACTAAGTGTAAGAACACAAGTGTATGCACTTAGTCAAAAGTCTGAGTACGCCTGTTTAGTGCACTAAAGACACAGTGTACTGTAAGTATGGAAGTGTAATACACTTATGCACTTAAAATAAGTGTAATTCTTGATTTCCTCAGAAGGTGTCACCGCGATGCGTGATCGCCATCAGTCGTCCGTCAATCCCAAACGCCATTCTGTTGCGGCTCTGCCGTGCAGCAAAACAGCCCGGACTTTTTACCAATTCTCGCGAATCTGCGCATAATCATGTGATAAAGTAAACACTGAAGTAAACACCGGCGGAATGTCTTGAGCTTTGCCGTCCATCAATACCTACAGGCTGGCGCGTCTTTGATGGCAGTGACATGACTTGACGAGTGAAAAAGGCAACAGATCTGCCTTGGAGAGCGACTAGTTTCTAACAACGTAACATCCTCCCTGGCGAACGCTGTAAACACACAACTCCCACAAACCACGCCCCTGCTTCCAGCTTGCATTTGACACAGCACCCCATATGTGCACATAGCTGCCTAGAATATGCCTGTACAAGATTATTTATTTTGAACCTCCAGAATCAGCATTTGGGTCATCAAAGTGAAATTGCATCCCAAAACCTTCATGGACGTTTCAAAGTGTAAAATAAAACCACCCGGAAGACGGACTATTTCTTTTTGAAAAGTAAACCGGATCATTTCTTTGTTGTTTGTGAATGACTTCCTGACCAACGCAGGCAAATTTGAACTAAATTGATCCCCCCTGTTGCGGCGACCGGCAAAAACAGAAGCTCTGCGTATATTTAGTGCATGGATCAGGAACAGAAATGCCATGGCAGTGATGTCGCGCATGCTGTGGAAACAGACACATTGACTTGAACAAAAACAAAAATAGTCCATTAGTGTGGCGGTTACACAATGCAGCAGTGACCTGTCTTGTGGAAATCAGGGGGAGGAACGCGAGTGTATTACACTTATGCACTTAAAAGACAAAAAGTAAATAAGCAAGTGTAATACACTCATGCACCTAAAGAGACAAAGTGTAAGTATACCCTTACACACTTAAAAGACAAAGTGTAAGTACTAAGTCCAATACACTTATGCGACTAAAAGACAAAGAGTAAGTGCGCAAGTGTAATACACTTACACACTTGAAAGAAAGTCTAAGTAGGCAAGTGTAATACACTGTATTGCAAGTGTAATACACTCATGCACTTAAAAGTCAAAGTGTAAGTACGGAAGTGTAATACACTTAAGCCCCTAAAACAAAGTGTAAGTATACCCTTACGCACTTAAAAGACAAAGTGTAAGTACGCACGTGTAATACACTTATGCAACTAAAAGACAAAGTGTAAGTACGCAAGTGTAATACACATATGCACTTACAAGAAAGTGTAAGTAGTCAAGTGTAATACACTGTATTGCAAGTGTAATACACTCATGCACCTAAAGAGACAAAGTGTAAGTATACCCTTACGCACTTAAAAGACAAAGTGTAAGTAGTAAGTCTAATACACTTATGCAACTAAAAGACAAAGTGTAAGTGCGCAAGTGTAATACACTTACACACTTGAAAGAAAGTCTAAGTAGGCAAGTGTAATACACTGTATTGCAAGTGTAATACACTTATGCACCTAAAAGTTAAAGTGTAAGTACGGAAGTGTAATACACTTATGCACCTAAAAGTTAAAGTGTAAGTACGCAAGTGTAATACACTTAAGCACCTAAGACAAAGTGAAAGTATACCCTTACGCACTTACAAGACAAAATGTAAGTACGCACGTGTAATACACTTATGCAACTAAAAGACAAAGTGTAAGTACGCAAGTGTAATACACTTACGCACTTACAAGAAAGTGTAAGTAGGCAAGTGTAATACACTGTTTTGCAAGTGTAATACACTTATGCACCTAAAAGACAAAGTGTAAGTACGCAAGTGTAATACACGTATGCACCTAAAAGACAAAGTGTAAGTATGCAAGTGTAATACACGTATGCACCTAAAAGACAAAGCGTAAGTACGCAAGTGTAATACACGTATGCACCTAAAAGACAAAGTGTAAGTACGCAAGTGTAATACACTTACGCACTTACAAGAAAGTGTAAGTAGGCAAGTGTAATACACTGTATTGCAAGTGTGATACACTTATGCACTTACAAGACAAAATGTAAGTAGGCAAGTGTAATACACTGTATTGCAAGTGTGATACACTTATGCACTTACAAGACAAAATGTAAGTAGGCAAGTGTAATACACTGTATTGCAAGTGTGATACACTTATGCACTTACAAGACAAAATGTAAGTACGCAAGTGTAATACACGTATGCACCTAAAAGACAAAGTGTAAGTACGCAAGTGTAATACACTTAGGCACATTAAAAAAAAGTGTAAGTCCGCGAGTGTAGTACACTGTATTGCAAGTGTGGTGCAATGGGGGCGCTCACGTGTTGTACTCGTGGATGTAGACGTGGTGCAGCGTGGCCTGTTGCAGGCTGAAGACAAAGACCACGGTGCGGTGCAGGATATCGTTGGTCTCGGCAAAGAACTGGTCAAAGCCCCAACACTTTTCTTGGTCCGCCTCCAGGATGTTGGCCAGGACAGGCGTCAGCAGGCTCTGAAGACCCCTGAAAACAAGAAGCTCATTATGAGGTCCTCAGGTACTTGTCCGTGACAAGGGATCCTCACTTGGACAAGCTGCAGGAGACGGGCATTTCGGTGCTCCACTCGATCTTCCCGTTCTCACACTTCTGGTGGCCCGAGATGGTACCGGACGGCTTTTCTGTGATGATCTTGTACCTACGAGAGTGTCCGCTTGTTAGAATAATTATGTATACATTATCATCATAACTTTATGCTTAAAGTCCTACTGAGACCCACTACTACCCACCACGCAGTCTGATAGTTTATATATCAATGATGAAATATTAACATTGCAACACATGACAATACAGACTTTTTAGTTTAATAAATTGCAATTTTAAATTTCCCGCGGTGTGTCGTGTTGAAAACGTCCCGGTATGACTCCTCGTATGATGACGCGTGCATTTGACGTCTCGGGTTGTAGCGGACATTATTTTAAACCCCGATCCAAGCTATAAGTAGTCTGCTTTAATCGCATAATTACACAGTATTCTGGACATCTGTGTTGCTGAATCTTTTGCAATTTGTTCAATTAATAATGGAGAAGTCACAGTAGAAAGATGGAGGTGGGAAGCTTTTAGCCTTTAGCCACACAAACACAGCCGGTGTTTCCTTGTTTAAAATTCCCATAGGTGAAACTTTACTGTGGAACAGAATGGTCAAGCGAACATGGATCCCGACCACACGTCAACCGGCAGTTTTTGGTGAGAAAATTGTGGTAATAAGTCGTCTCTTACCGGAGACATCAGCGGAGCTTCTGTCCTGCTGCAGCTGTGTGACTTCCCTCAGAGACACTGCGGTCAACACACCCGTGGCCACACCCCTCCGACTTTCAGGTACTATTTAATCTCACTAAAACACTAGCAACACAGTAGGCAGATAAGGGTTTTTCCAGAATTATCCTTGTAAATGTGTCTAATAACATCTGAATCGCTCCCACTGCAATCGTCTTTTTTTTTTTTCCCTAGTTCTTCACTCTAAATTTCCTCATCCACAAATCTTTCATCCTTGCTCAAATTAATGGGGAAATTATCGCTTTCTCGGTCCGAATAGCTCTTGCTGCAGGTGGCTATGATTGTAAAGAATGTGAGGATGTGAGGAGCCCTACAGCCCGTGACGTCACGCGCACATCGTCTGCTACTTCCCGTAAAGGCAAGGCTTTTTTATTAGCGACCAAATGTTGCGAACTTTATCGTGGATGTTCTCTACTAAATCCTTTCAGCCAAAATATGGCAATATCGCGAAATGATCAAGTATGACACATAGAATTGACCTGCTATCCCCGTTTAAATAAGAACATTTATTTTCAATAGGCCTTTAAGGGCCGTTGATATAAATGATTGTCAATTGTGCTGAAGTGGTATTTTTGTATTTATGCAAGCTGGCAATCCAAAAGATTGCCAGTTGTTATCAGTGTTGTGTCTAGACTCGGCCTGCTGAAGGCCTAGGTTGAACACCGCCGTGACGCAGACAGAGCAGAGACAAGGCAATATGACCTGCGTCACCTCATTTTTATTTATTCTATAATCATAAATTGTATCCAACTGGAGTTGTTGATATTACCCACTTCCCTCAGCAACAGTGATGTGAAAGGGACGTTCCTAATAAATAGAGGAGGCGCACGGGCTTGACTTTTAGAACGTAGTTTGGATCTGTAACTACAATACGGCCCAAAACACGTGTCTCCTCATGAGCTAAATTGAACTCTGTCTCTGCATGATTCCTTGCTTCTTATCTGATTATTAGATGTCATCAGTGTTTGAACCTGACACCGCTAAACAACAACGGAGGGCGTTCCCAACATCAGCCTTACATCACTTCCTGGTTCCTGCGCGGGCCCTCAAAGGGTCGGAAAGGCAAACTGCCGGTGGCGGCGTGGTAGAAGGTGACGCCGATGCTCCACAGGTCCACGGTGGCACCGTACTTCTTCTGGTGGTCCTTCCTCAGCACGGCACGCTCGTACATGTCGGGATGCTGCGGCAGACACATGCTGGCTTTACCATGGATTGATGAAGGTGGACCCCGACTTAAACAAGTTGAAAAACTTATTGGGGTGTTACCATTTAGTGGTCAATTGTACGGAATATGTACTGAACTGTGCAATCTACTAATAAAAGTATCAATCAATCAATCAAAATGGCTACAAGATCCAACATTACTACTCCATGTGTGACAAGATGGCGTCCTCACCAAGTACTCCTCTGTGCCGTACAGAGACACAAACTGCTCGTCGTCTTCTAGCTCCCGCGCCGCTCCGAAGTCAGTCAGTTTGTAGACGGAGCGTCCATCCTCGCCGATGACGCGCATGATGTTTCCCGGTTTGATGTCGCGGTGCACAATGCCATACTCCCTCAGGTGGTTCATTCCCGCCACTGCGGGCGACCAATCAGAGAGCGGCGTCATGGTACCAACGCCAGGAGCACAACATGGGACCCGATGGCCATTTCTTACCGACATCGTGCAAGACGATGAGGAACTCATCCTCAGGAAGTCCGTAGGCGTTGGACGACTCCTCCAGTACGGTGTAGAGACTCCCGCAGGGACAGTATTCCATCACCAGAACCTTGTGACGCGTGTTGGACTGCAACACAGCACATTAAAGTCCTACTGAGACCCACTACTAGCCACCACACAGTCTGATAGTTTATATATCAATGATGAAATATTAACATTGCAACACATGACAATACGGCCGCTTTAGTTTACTAAATTACAATTTTAAATTTCCCGCGGAGTTTCTTGTTAAAAATGTCGCGTTTGTGACGTTATTGGTTGGAGGGGACATATTAGCTCAGCACCACTTACGGCTAGGGTTTCACGGTGGAAGAGGGGTTAATGCGTCTGCCTCACAATACGGAGGTCAGGCAGTCTTGGGTTCAATCCCAGGCTCGGGATCTTTCTGTGTGGAGTTTGCATGTTCTCACCCTGAATGCGTGGGTTCCCTCCGGGTACTCCGGCTTCCTCCCACCTCCAAAGACATGCACCTGGGGATAGGCCCCTCCCACCTCCAAAGACATGCACCTGGGGATAGGTTGATTGGCAACACTAAATGGTCCCTAGTGTGTGTGAATGTTGTCTGTCTATCTGTGTTGGCCCTGCGATAAGATAGCGACTTGTCCAGGGTGTACACCGCCTTCCGCCCGATTGTAGCTGAGATAAGCGCCAGCGCCCCCCGCAACCACAAAAGGGAATAAGCTGTAGAAAATGGATGGATGGGGCACTTACGGCTAAAAGTAGTCTCTTTTCATCGCATAATTACACAGTAATTTGGACATCTGTGTTGCTGAATCTTTTGCAATTGGTTCAATTAATAATGGAAGTGAAGTGAAGGGAATTATATTTATATAGCGCTTTTCTCTAGTGACTCAAAGCGCTTTACATAGTGAAACCCAATATCTAAGTTACATTTAAACCAGTGTGGGTGGCACTGGGAGCAGGAATTGATTAACGTGGACCCCGACTTAAACAAGTTGAAAAACTTATTGGGGTGTTACCATTTAGTGGTCAATTGTACGGAATATGTACTGAACTGTGCAATCTACTAATAAAAGTATCAATCAATCAATCAATCAATCAATCAAAGGTGGGTAAAGTGTCTTGCCCAAGGACACAACGGCAGTGACTAGGATGGCGGAAGCGGGCATCGAACCTGCTACCCTCAAGTTGCTGGCACGGCTGCTCTACCAACCGAGCTATACCGCCCCACTACTAATGGAGACTACAGAGAACAATGCTGTTGGTGGAAAGCGGTGGATTGCAGCTGCCTTTAGCACCGAGACACAGCCGGTGTTTCT
Organism: Nerophis ophidion; assembly: GCF_033978795.1. NCBI lineage: Eukaryota > Metazoa > Chordata > Actinopteri > Syngnathiformes > Syngnathidae > Nerophis > Nerophis ophidion. The sequence goes on from NC_084620.1 coordinate 4,314,294, forward strand.
TTATTTGTTGTGAAGCTTTAACACAGAGCGGTCAAGCGAACATGTTTCTCTACGTCAACCAGCCTGTTTTTGGATGGGAAAACTGTGATATATATCTTACCGGAGACATCAGTGGATTATGCCTCCTCCTGCAGTAGCGGTCAAAAAAAGGCAGCTGTGAGCTTGGCTCCTGGGCTTCTCTCTGAGATACTTGCATGTTCACCGCAGCCATCCGACTTTGAGGTATGTCTTTACAATCTCACTAAAACACTATTAAAACAATAAGCAGATAAAGGATCTTCCAGAATTATCCTAGTAAATGTGTCTAATTACGTTTGAAACGCTCACACTGCCACCGCCCGGAGCCGTCGGTTTTTATTTTATTTTTCTAGTCCTTCACTATCAATATCCTCATCCATTAATCTTTCAACCTCGCTCAAATTAATGGGGAAATTGTCGCTTTCTCGGTCCAAATTGCTCTTACTGCTGTTGGCTCACATTATAAACAATGTGAGGATCCCTAACACCGGTGACGTCACGCGCACATACTTCCGGTAAAGCCAAGGCTTTTTTATTAGCGACCAAAAGTTGCAAACTTTATCGTGGATGTTCTCTACTAAATCCTTTCAGCAAAAATATGGCAATATCACGAAATGATGAAGTATGACACATAGAATGGAGCTGCTATCCCCGTTTAAATAAGAACATCCCATTTCAGTAACGTCACATAATGCCAACGGGATGTACAAAGAAACGGACACACCTCCTCCTCCACGGCGAACAGTTTGACGATGTTCTTGTGGTTGAGTTTCTTCAGAACCTCAAACTCTCTCATCTGCACGTCCAACGGCCGAAGGAAGCTCAGGTTGTTGAACACTTTGACTGCGTACAGGTCGCCGGTTTTCTGCAGAGACAAGAGCTCTTAGTCAAGGACGCAGGCGGGAGGCGTGACCTCTGACCTCTGCGCAGGTGTCACCTTGTGTCTGCCGCGGTACACGTTGGCCGTGGCGCCCTGACCCAGCAGGTCGGAGATGAGCCACAGGTAGTTGGTGGTGCTCTGCATGGTCCTGAAGACAACATCATTACGTTATTCAAAAAGCAGCACGCCCACAGGACCTCTTGCCTGGCTGTCAATCACCCGCCTGTCATGACGTCACTATGGGGAAAATCCCGCGACAGGCCTAGACAACAAACACCTGCTTTTCTCGTATTCAAAAGATGAAAATAAACTGGAACATTGTGGCATTAAAACCAGACGTAATACTCTTTTATCCCCAAAGTCTCGGGAGAGCCGAGAGGTGGCGGCGCCTCGACAACAAAAACACAACCGAGGCGAGAACCATTCCGACGGTTTATTTCTGCTCTTTCGACGTTTTCTGCCAAACTACATCATACACGTCAACAAAGAGACCGGCTGTCACATATTCGGTACATTCACAGAGAAAGAAAAAAGGGTTTTGTTCCTCACTTTCATTTTAGTGTATACTCACCGTTTTGCTGCCAACAGATTCCGCTTCCGCTGTTGCCGGGTCACGTGGGAAGCGAGGACCAATCACCTGATGCTCACACCAAATTACCGTAATGCAGTTTCGCGGCTGCAGAGCTTGAGAAGTTAGTTATTTTAGTATCTTTTGGACATGTAATACTAGGGGTCACCAACACGGGGCCCGCGGGCACCAGGTAGCCCGTAAGGACCAGATGAGTCGCCCGCTGGCCTGTTCTAAAAATAGCTCAAATAGCAGCACTTACCAGTGAGCTGCCTCTATTTTTTAAACTTTATTTATTTACTAGCCAGCTGGTCTCGCTTTGATCAACATTTTTAATTCTAAGAGAGACAAAACTCAAATAGAATTTGAAAAAGACTTGGTCTTGACTGGTTTAAATAAATTCATTTATTGTTTTACTTTGCTTCTTATAACTTTCAGAAAGACAATTTTAGAGAAAAAATACGACCTTAAAAATGATTTTAGGATTTTTAAACACATATACCTTTTTAGCTTTTAAATTCCTTCCTCGTCGTTCCTGACAATTTAAATCAATGTTCAAGTATTTTTTTGTATTTATTGTAAAGAATAATAAATACATTTTAATTTAATTCTTCATTTTATCTTCTGGTTTTTTTTGGATGAAGAATATTTGCGAATTATTTCTTCAAACTTATGATTAAAATAAAAAAAACAAAGTATTCTGGCAAATCTAGAAAATCTATAGAATCAAATTTAAATCTTATTTCAAAGTCTTTTGGATTTCTTTTAAAATTTTTGTTCTGGAAAATCTAGAAGAAATAATGATTTGTCTTTGTTAGAAATATAGCTTAGTCCAATTTGTTATTTATTATAACAAAGTGCAGATTGGATTTGAACCTATTTAAAACATGTCATCAAAATTATAAAATAAATTTTAATCAGGAAAAATTACTAATGATGTTCCATAAATTCTTATTTTATTTTTTTTTAAAGATTCGAATTAGCTAGTTTTTCTCTTCTTTTTTGGGGTTGAATTTTGAATTTTAAAGAGTCAAAATTGAAGATAAACTATGTTTCAAAATTAAATTTTCATTTTTCTCCTGTTTTCTCCTCTTTTAAAAAGTTCAATTAAGTGTTTTTTTCATCATTTATTCTCTACAAAAAACCTTCCATGAAAGGAAAAAAATGTACGACGGAATGACGGACAGAAATACCCATTTTTTTGCACATGTATATTTATTTATTAAATGTAAATTGAGCAAATTGGTTATTTTTGGCAATTTATTTAAGTGTGTATCAAACTGGTAGCCCTTGGCATTCATCAGTACCCAAGAAGTAGCTCTTGGTTTCAAAAAGGTTGCTGACCCCTGTGTAATTCACTCACCTGTTTTTCAAGTAGAATACAATAAGCTGACAATATGTTCACCAGACAGAGTTAAAATAGTGTTTTAGTTTGTAGCAGCAGCACAGGGGTTAGTGCGTGTAGAACTCAGGGCTGTCCAAAGTGCGGCCCGCAGCTAATTATTTACCGGCCCGCCACACATTCTGCAAAAATTGCAAAATTGATAGTATTGCAAAAATAAAAATAAAACATTTAAAAAAAAAAAGTGGAATGAGGTGAAATCTAATGAGAAAAAGTGGCAATGCAGGCAGTTTTTTTCCCTTTTGTCTTTATTTTCTTTTTTTTCCATTTCTCAAAAAAAAAAAAGAACAAATAAATCTATGTTATAAAGCAGTGGTTCTCAACCTTTTTTCAGTCATGTACCCCCTGTGAACATTTTTTTAATCCAAGTACCCCCTAATCAGAGCAAAGCATTTTTGGTTGGAAAAAAGAGATAAAGAAGTAAAATACAGCACTATGTCATCAGTTTCTGATTTATTAAATTGTATAACAGTGCAAAATATTGCTCATATGTAGTGGTCTTTCTTGAACTATTTGGAAAAAAAGATATAAAAATAACTAAAAACTTGTTGAAAACTAAACAAGGGATTCAATTTTAAAAATGTCTCCACATAGAAGTAATCATCAACTTAAAGAGCCCTCTTTGGGGATTGTAATAGAGATCCATACATCTTCACAAAGAAAGAAATCTTTAACATCAATATTTATGGAACATGTCCACAAAAAATCTAGCTGTCAACACTGAATATTGCATTGTTGTGTTTCTTTTCACAGTTTATGAACTTACATTCATATTTTGTTGAAGTATTATTCAATAAATATATTTATAAAAGATATTTGAATTGTTGCTATTTTTAGAATATTTTAAAAAATCTCACGTACCCCTTGGCATACCTTCAAGTACCCCCAGGTGTACGCGTACCCCCATTTGAGAACCACTGTTATAATTAATTATTACTGAAATATTATCACTTTAAAATGTTTTATGTGGAAAAAATATTGCATATGTTGTGTGGTTGCCTTATAAAAACATCAAAGTTTTGACAAAAGAGCATAAAACAAACAAAATAGTTCAAACTTGAAATCGACAGATATATCGGAAGTTGATCTTGAAATTTAAGTGTTGAAAGTAAAAAATAACAACAAATAAAAATGCATCACTTTATGAGTGGGGAACCTTTCGGATCTCAAGTATATTTAGTAGGATTTTATTTAACTTTTCACTGTGATTACTCAAAAATATTAAATAATTAAAATCAATGGTGTCCTGCATTATTGATCTTTGAGGGCTTTAATTGCTAAATAAAGGAACTCTCCTGAAGGAATCAATAAAGTACTTTCTATCTATCTAAATACTGCATATTTCAGTTTTACAATAAAAAAAAAAAGTTGTCTTTGACCGAAAAGGCATAAAACCTTATTTGTTTTACTTTATATCAACCTCAAGTTGATATAGAGATTTACTGTAAGCATTACATTAAAAAAAATAATAATAAATTGACTTATTTTTAACATTTTAGTGACTGAGACCCTCTCTGCTCCCCAGGAGCCCTAAGGATTAAAAAAAAAAATCATATATTTTGTTATGGTTTGAAAATGAAAAATATTAAAATGGCCCTCGCATGCCTAAATTTTTCCGTGTGCGGCCCTCTGTGGAAAAAGTTCGGACACCCCTGGTGTAGATAGATAGAAAGTACTTTTTTGATTCCTTCAGGATATGTCCCTCAGAACAATTAAAATTCCAGCAGCAGTGTACAGAATTGAGATCGAATTTAAAAAGCAAATGATAAATAATCAAGGTATAAATGGAAATAAAATGGAAAAAATAAAAATAAAAAGCAATAATAACAATAAAAAATCCATCCATCTTCTTCCGCTTATCCGAAGTCGGGTCACGGGGGCAGCAGCCTAAGCAGGGAAGCCCAGACTTCCCTCTCCCCAGCCACTTCGTCTAGCTCTTCCCGGGGGATCCCGAGGCGTTCCCAGGCCAGTCGGGAGACATAGTCTTCCCAACATGTCCTAGGTCTTCCCAGTGGCCTCCAACCGATCGGACGTGCCCGAAACACCTGCTTAAGGAGGCGTTCGGGTTGAATCCTGACGAGATGCCCGAACCACCTCATCTGGCTCCTCTCCATGTGAAGGAGCAGCGGCTTTACTTTGAGTTCCTCCCGGATGGCAGAGCTTCTCACCCTATCTCTAAGGGAGAGACCCACCACACGGCGGAGGAAACTCATGTCCGCCGCTTGTACCCGAGATTTTGTTCTTTCGGTCATGACTCAAAGCTCATGTGAGGTGAGGATGGGAACGTAGATTGACCGGTAAATTGAGAGCTTTGCCTTCTGGCTCAGCTCCTTCTTCACCACAACGGATCGATACAACGTCCGCATTACTGAAGACGCCGCACCGATCCGCCTGTCGATCTCACCATCCACTCTTCCCTCACTCGTGAACAAGACTCCTAGGTACTTGAACTCCTCCACTTGGGGCAGGGTCTCCTCCCCAACCCGGAGATGGCACTCCACCCTTTTCCGGGTAAGATCCATGGACTTGGACTTGGAGGTCCTGATTCTCATCCCGGTCACTTCACACTCGGCTGCGAACCGATCCAGTGAGAGCTGAAGATCCTGGCCTGATGAAGCCATCAGGACCACATCATCTGCAAAAAGCAGAGACCTAATCTTGCGGTCACCAAACCGGAACCCCTCAACGCCTTGACTGCGCCTAGAAATTCTGTCCATAAAAGTTATGAACAGAATCGGTGACAAAGGACAGCCTTGGCGGAGTCCAACCCTCACTGGAAACGTGTCCGACTTACTGCCAGCAATGCGGACCAAGCTCTGGCACTGATCATACAGGGAGCGGACTATGTTCTGACACTGATCATACAGGGAGTGGACTATGTTCTGACACTGATCATACAGGGAGCGGACCGCCACAATAAGACAGTCCCATACCCCATACTCTCTGAGCACTCCCCACAGGACTTCCCGAGGGACACGGTCCAATGCCTTCTCCAAGTCCACAAAGCACATGTAGACTGGTTGGGCAAACTCCCATGCACCCTCAAGAACCCTGCCCAGAGTATAGAGCTGGTCCACAGTTCCACAACCAGGACGAAAACCACACTGTTCCTCCTGAATCCGAGGTTGGACTATCCGGCGAAGCCTCCTCTCCCGTACACCTGGATAAACCTTACCGGGAAGGCTGAGGAGTGTGATCCCACGATAGTTGGAACACACCCTCTGGTCCCCCTTCTTAAAGAGAGGGACCACCACCCCGGTCTGCCAATCCAGAGGTACCGCCCCCGATGTCCACGCGATGCTGCAGTCTTGTCAACCAAGACAGCCCCCACAGCATCCAGAGCCTTAAGGAACTCCGGGCGGATCTCATCCACCCCCGGGGCCTTGCCACCGAGGAGCTTTTTAACTACCTCAGCGACCTCAGCCCCAGAAATAGGAGAGTCCACCACAGATTCCCCAGGCACTGCTTCCTCATTGGAAGACTTGCTGGTAGGATTGAGGAGGTCTTTGAAGTATTCCCTCCACAACATTTGCAGTCGAGGTCAGCAGAACACAATCCCCACCATTGCACTGCTTACCTTTCCTGAGGCGGCGGATGGTGGTCCAGAATCGCTTCGAAGCTGGCCGGAAGTCGTTTTCCATGGCTTCCCCGGACTCCTCCCATGTCTGAGTTTTTGCCTCCTCAACCGCTGAAGCTGCACACCGCTTGGCTTGTCGGTACCTGTCTGCTGCCTCCGGAGTCCTATGAAGCAAAAAAGCCCGATAGGACTCCTTCTTCAGCTTGACGGCATCCCTCATAAAAAATATCTCAGTAAAAATAAGAACATAAGAGAAACAAGGCAGTAGTGACCATGATATGAAAATGTATTGCACTGTTTTTTTGTTGCAGTTTATTTCAGTATTCACTAAAATAATGTCTTGGGCTCAGGGTCTTTCCCGTGACTGGGTGGGTTCCCTGCTGGGTACTCCGGCTTCCTCCCACTTCCAAAGACATGCACCTGGATTGTTGATGGGCAATACTATTCTAAATTGGCTCTAGTGTGCAAGTGTGAATGTTGCCTGCCTGTGTTGGGTCTGCAATTAGGTGGGGACTTGTCCTGGGTGTACTCCGTCTTCCACGCGAATGCAGCTGGGATAGGTTCCAGCACTCCCACTATCCGGAGAGGGAAAGTTTGTAGCATACTGTATTTCTTTGAATTGCCGCAGGGCATATAGTATGCGCCTGCCTTGAATTACTGCCGGGTCAAACTCGTTTCGCAAAATAATTTGCGCATGATTAGTATTACCGCCTGGTCAAACTCGTGACCCCTGTCATCATATTCAAAATGGAGGCTGATTTCAATACCGGTAATTTGAAATCGCATAAAGGGAAGAAGATTACGAGCTATTCAGTAGGATTAAAGGTCCAAGCTTACATCACACTCAAATTTTTACTGCATGCCTTTGGTAAGTGCCGGAGTGAGAAGAGGTTTTAAAATAATTAGCGCATGCTTACCTTTACCGCATGCCTTTGGTAAGGGCCGGAGTGAGAAGAGGTTTTAAATTAATTAGCGCCCCGGCGGCAATTCAAGGAAATACGGTAATTCATTTAAAAGTGCTGATTAATCACACCAACACGGTGGTAAAATGTCACTCACTTTATGTCGAACAAAAAGACAACAGAAAATCAGCATTTGATGTTACAAGAGCTCATGGTGGCAGCTGTAGAGTCCATGTGAGAACAAACTGCTTTACAGAGTGGCAATGAAAGAACCAAATGTTGGTCACCTCCAGAGAAAGCTCAAAGATCCAAACCGCTCTCATTTTTTCCCCGTCCAAGAGACAAAAGTGCTTGAAGAACAAAATCATTTCTACATTTGGACTCTTTAAGCACCAACTTCGTCGACTGGGCCCGCACTGAGAGCACAAGCATCAGAGAATGCTCAAGTGCCCCACGTTGGAATCTTTGTCAGACAAATGACACGCAAACATTGGTACATAACATGAATGGAAGCCAACACTTATTGAGTCATCCAACAAGTTTGAAAGTAATGCTCGCTGACTTGGACCTCCTGCAAGGACACCAACTTTGCCACGGGTTGGGGCTGACCTGACCCTTCATTTCAGCAGACCTTAAGTCTTTCCACAGGTTTAATCGTCACAGCTGTTGAGATTGTCACATTAATGCTGGTGAAACTTAGTGTGCGTGTGTGAGACGAGCAGATTGTCGTGTGTAGAAAAATAGACGGAATGACAGCTTTACAATGTTTCTTCTTCCCGAGATAGCTTATACAAAAATACTTCCTGTCTCACTGCTCAGGCACGGCTTGGGAACGCTGAGCCACACGGCAGCTTTGGGACGTGAGCGAGACGCACATTTTGGTTTGGGTCCCGACGGGACGCTTTTATTGCGCTGTGCTCGCATCACATGGGTGCTAGCTCCACTCCTTTGGCGCGGCGTCCCAGGTGTGAAGAGGGCAGTTAGAACTGCGAGTGGGCGGAGCTGCTGATGGTAGATATTTGGCATGGTGTCCTTTAAGGCAACTTGTATGTGTGTGATTTTAATAAAAGCTTTTCTTAAAAAATGTACAAATGTCTTAATACAAACCTCTATGGCATCATCACTGTATAGAAAATATATAAATATGCTTTTCTCTTTTCAATGTACAAATGTTCCGCAGCCAGCCTGGCGTTTCCCATTTTTGACCTCATTTATGAACAATTCCTATTTACACTGAGGGGGCGGAGCTGCCATCTGTGCTCCTTGTGGCTCACGAAGAGTCCGTGCAGGGTGATGGTGGCGGCGGGTATAGGTGGTGCGAGTAGCTGCGTTCGGTGTAAGGCGACGGCGGGCAGCTCTCGCAGTTCTCCTCCGCCGACAGGTACTGGCTGCGTGGAGTCGGCGGAGGCGGGAAAGGCTCAGAGTCGTAGTTGAGGTCGCTGGTGTAGCCCTTGGCGGCGGCGCTAGACTTGAGCGGCACACGACGGCCCGGCGTGTAGTCGCTGTCGCACACGTCCGTGCTGCAGGGCGTGGTGGGCGGGGCAAAATGGCGGTACGTGTAGGGACGATAGCTGCGGGGCAGAGACAAGGTCGTGTGAGGAGGAACAGGAAGCAAGTGGTCTGTCAAACGCTGACAAGCGCTACCTGTATGATCTGTGTGTGGAGGGGCTGTTGGAGGAGTAACCCAACTCTACGGTGTACTGCGAGCGGACGGTGGCCGGAGAAGGAGGCGGGTTTAGAATCTGCCAATGGCCAAAACAAACTGTCACACACAAATATACTTGGTTTTCTGGAACATTGCTGGGGTTAGCAAGTCTCACCGTTGGGAAGTAGGCGCCCTTGGTGCTGGACGAGCTGCTGGATGAGGCCCCGGTGATGTGGGAGCGGTCGAAGGATGGCCCGCTGCTCCCGCCCATGATGCTCAGGGAGCCAATCCCAGATTTGCCTCCGGACATGCCTGACACATACGCATGCACTGACTGTTGGCGCTTTTTCGTTTTCAAGAGAAAACTGATCTGTGGTGCCGATTCTCACCTGGCAGCGAGCTGGTCAAGGAGCTGGGATGCGGCACATATCCCAGAGGCACTGATGACGGTCCGTGGACCACAAAGTCGTTGGTGACCGTCTCGCCGTCGTCCTTCATCTGGGGACAGAGGACGCGCTGGCACACAAAATAGACGGCGCCCACCACAAACAAGGCCATAACCACGCCCACGATGGAGCCAATGGTGTCGTTGGAAGGAGGTGGCTCGTCGGTGGCATCTAGGTGCACAGAAAAAGAGTGTGACACGTGCTCCACGCCAGGCGCAGCGTGAAGATTTTGTGCTTAGCTTACAGCAGCCGATCTCGTCCGAGTTGTCGGTGCAATCCATGTTGTTGTCGCACTTCTTGTGTTTGCCGATGCACTGACCATTGGAGCAGGTGAACTCGTCTGCGGGGCAGCGCACTGCGGCACAGACAGAAATAAAAGCATGAACGTATGTAAAGACCAGGGTCATGTGGTCACTGTCAAAGATGGCGAGCGCCTACCTTCACACTTGTGCTCGTCAGAGTTGTCCTGACAGTTAACCTCGCCGTTGCAACGAAGGCTCAAGTCAATGCACTGCTGGCTGTCGCACTGGAACTCGGATTCGGAGCAGACGGGACAGTCCACCTCGTCGCTACTGTCGTCGCACTCTGCGTAGCCATCGCAGCGCCATGCCTGAGGGATGCAGTCCACTTCGCCGGACCTGCAGGAGAACTGCTCTGGAGAACAGGTGGGTGGCTCTAAGAGGAAATAGGAACATAAGGGAGTCAGGGAGGCGTAATAATTGGCTGGGTTCATTCAACTGGGCAGCGCTCACCTCCGCAGGACAGCTCGTCTTGCAGCAGAACCAGGTGGACAGGACAAGAGCAACGGGTGGTCCCGTCACCCTTTACGATACAGATGTGAGAACAGCCGCCATTGTCCCACGTGCACGGGTGTTTGCCTGAAAGCAGCGAGAAGTCAGCTTGGCAGCCTTGCTTTAGTGCTTTACCTGGTGGGTGGCACTCACCATACTCCCTCATGTCCAGCTCGTGGACGGCGTGGATGTCACTTAAGTAGGCGATGCGGGCTTGGATCTTTGTGCGGCCCTCGCGGGTGACCTTATCGATGCGCTCGATCATTTGCTGTTGCTTGTCGATCCAGTAAAGATGCTTCCCGAACACCGTGAGGCCCACTGGCTGCAGGATGTTGGAGTCGGCTATGACGATGCGATTTCCGCCTAAAGAGAGGAGGCGGCAGGGACAAAAAAAAAAAAAACAAGGTTGTCGGGCCAAAAAGCTCAGGAACTAAGGCAACAAAATGGGTGAGGAACTGAAGGGTGAGGCAAGGGAAGGGAAGGAGGAGTAGGACAGACGTTAATGAGCAGGACATCAGGTCAGATGTCATTCAAATTTAAACTCAGCTGACAATTTACTAATTATCTGCAATGCTCAAACCCTCCTGAGGGTGGCGCCAGTCTCTGCAGACTTCAAGAAGTCAAACCAGGACAAAAAGTTGTTCTTGCCCCACCAGGATCTCTTTGAGGCTGTTTAACACTGCCAGCGGCCTGTGTGGGGCGCCAGAGAATCACTGGAATGAGGCGCGCGTTAGGCATCGTGTCGCCGACCTCCACTTTTCCTGCCTCAGCTGAAGTGAGGCCACACGACACACATACCTGACAGGTCGCTGCTCTCGATGCGCCGCAGGTCAGAGTCCACCCAGAACAGCTTCCCCAGTTCGTTGTCAATGGCGAGGGCGACAGGCTTGCCCAGTCCGCTGAAAAACAGAACCTCCCGCTCTGTGCCGTCCAGCGCTGCCCGCTCGATGGTTGGCGAACGCTCCAGCAGGTTGGTAAAGTACATGTACCTATGACACATAAGACATGAGTCTTCATCATCATCATCATCATCATCATGACTGGATGTGTTTGTTTCTGGAATGTTGGAAGGAAGCGGAACATCTGCAAACTTCATCGCTGAACCACACAGATTACTGCACGGACCTCGGCCCGAAGGAAAGGCTGCAATTATGGTTGCAAACAAACGACTTGGCAGCGACGAGAGCGAGAGAATAAACAAGAAGAAATGAAGAGAAAACAAAAAGTCTTTTTGGCGCGCAGAGAGGGGAAAAAAAAGTACCTGCGAGAGAAACATATGAAAGTCTTTAAATGTTTCCTGGAACTCGCACAAATCTGGCAGAACAGTAAAAGCTCCTGGAGAGGTGTTAGCATGCCAATCTTTCCGTCTAGAAATCCACGCCTCCATCTTTTCTTTCATCCCTAAACGCCAAATGAGCTTCACGTGTGACTATGTAACCTGTGCTACAAAAGGAGGGAGACACCCACCCTCTCTCTGGGTTGACCACGATGGCGCGGGGCTTGTCGTGTGCCCCTCGCAGGACCACGCCAACACGGCCGCCGTCCGTGCGAGTGACGTTGATGACGTTGGTGACCTCGCTGGTCCAGTAGATAAAGCGGCTGTAAATGTCGATGCTTAAGTCGTACGGCTGCAGGCCCTGACTGGGCCCGGCCGGTGAGCCCGACACCACAGTCATGCTCTGCGAGAGAAAGGCCGCACGTTAGAATGTCACAACTATTGACTCTTTTTTCCCCCGAATCAGTTTCAAACCCACCTGGTTCCCGTCCTCCTGAGCTCGGCGGATTACGTTCTGCTTGGAGTCGATCCAGTAGAGCTGTTTGTCCAGCGGGTCATAATCGATGGCGCGAACGTTCCTTAGGTTGTGGATAGGCAGTATTATATCGGGACTCTGCTGCTCGTCAATCACCATCCGATTAATGGCCGTCTTTTGGCTGAACAGCAGGAAGGACGTGGGCGCTGTAAAGACAGACATGTTTACAGCCAAGCACACCAAAACACTGGCCTGCACTGAACGCAGGGAAGGCGGGGCTTCTTACCGCTGCAAGTCTTGTTGTCATAGTTGAGCGAAAAATGGGCGGGACAGCCGCATACGAAGCTGCTGACAGGAACGGCGAGGCAGAGGTGCGAGCAATGACCGTTGGTTGAGGCGCAAGCGTTCCAGCCGCCCTGTCGGGACGAGTGAAAGACCAGGATGTCCATGACATAGTCCAGGTGGCCCTGGATGATGGTACGGTTCTGTCCGCTCGTCTTGTTGGCACGTTCGATGCTGCGCTGGCTCCAGTCCGTCCAATAGATGTAGTCCTGGTACTGGGTGAGGCCAAAGGGGTGGGGTAGGTCATCGGCTATCACCTCTCGGCCCTGACCTGCAAAAACACACACACAATGTTGAACATAAATCAGCAAAGTACGAGAGCAAAATCAAAGAAACTATTAGTGGCTTCAAAAATGGGAAAAAAAAAAAAATACAAAAACAAGCGTGCACACACGCACACACAATGATCCAGATTGACTAATGCTAAGAGGCTAATAAAAAACAGGTGTTAAACTCTTCTTCATTTGGGTGGAGGAATATTTTCCTTCTTCAGAGTGGCAGGCCAAAAGCTGAGGACAGAAATTTGGTAGTGTTCTGCATGCCAAGAAATTAAAGTCCAGAACAGGGGTAGGGAACCTATGGCTCTAGAGCCAGATGTGGCTCTTTTGATGACTGCATCTGGCTCTCAGATAAATCTTAGCTGACATTGCTTAACACAATAAGTAATGAATAATTCCGCTAGTAATCACAGTATCAAAAATAACGTTCAAAATATAAAACATTCTCATGCATTTTCATCCATCCATTCGGTTTCTACCGCACCTGTTCAAGAAGTCTGATTAATGTTAAGAAGTATTTTATTTATTTTTGGTTAGCCTCAGAATAACAATGTTATTACAAAGAACAAGACACTTATTATACTCTAAAAATGTTGGTCTTTCTTAAAAATGCATGCATATAGTTGTATTCGGTGTTTAAAAAAAATAATTATATGGCTCTCACGGAAATACTTTCAAAAATATTTGGCTTCTATGGCTCTCTCAGCCAAAAAGGTTCCCGACCCCTGGTCCAGAAGGTTTTGGGATTATTATGATGCGTTCAGCTTATCGCAGCACCAAGCAAACAATCTGAAAATACCCGTCATATCAATTCCTTGACATGGTCGTAATTTTTTTAAGTTCACTAAGCATAATAAACGTAAAATTTTTAATTTTGCTACTACGGATAATTTTATCAAAAAATCCTTAAAACAGCCTACTACCTATAATATAGGCTTTTTAAACAAAAAATCATTGTCTCCCAAAACGTTATTAGTTATTGAGGTCATTAGAGAAAACAATCTTAACGTCATTGGTCTCAGCGAAACCTGGCTTAAACCATACGACATTTTTGCACTAAATGAGGCTTCTCCTCCTAACTATACGAATGAGCATATTGCCCGTCCCCTTAAAATTGGGGGGGGGGGGGGGGGGGGGTTGGGGGGGGCTCGCACTGAAATACAACGAAAACTTTAACCTTAGTTTTAACCTAAATAATAAATATAAATCGTTTGAGGTGCTCACTATGAGGTCTATCACACCGCTGCCTTTATACCTGGCTTCTATCTACCACCTTCCTGGGTCCTATTCGGACTATATCAGTGAATTCTCAGAGTTCGTTGCTGATCTAGTGACACACGCCGATAATATAACTATAATGGGGGACTTTAATATCCATATGAATACTTCATCGGATCCACCGTGCGTGGCGCTCCAGACTATAATTGATAGCTGTGGTGTTACATAAATAATAAACGAACGAGTGATAGTTTAATAACTAATAAACACATGCTTACCTTAGCTAAAGCTAAATATTACTCAAATCTCATCCACCTTAATAAAAACGATCCTAAATTTTTGTTTAGTACAGTAGCATCACTAACCCAACAAGGGACTCCTTCCAGTAGCTCCACCCACTCGGCAGATGACTTTATGAATTTATTTAATAAAAAAATTGAACTCATTAGAAAGGAGATTAAAGACAATGCGTCCCAGCTACAACGGGGTTCTATTAACACTGACACGATTGTATATACGGCGGATACTGCCCTCCAAAATAGTTTCTCTCGTTTTGATGAAATAACATTAGAAGAATAGTTACGTGTAAATGGAATAAAACAAACAACATGTTTACTTGACCCACTTTCTGGGAAACTTATCAAGGAGCTCTTTGTATTATTAGGTCCATCAGTGCTAAATATTGTAAACTTATCACTTTCCTCTGGCACTGTTCTCCTAGCATTCAAAAAAGCGGTTATTCATCCTCTCCTTAAAAGAACTAACCTCGATCCTGACCTCATGGTAAACTACCGACCGGTGTCTCACCTGCCCTTTATTTAGAAAATCCTTGAAAAAATTGTTGCAAAGCAGCTAAATGAACACTTAGCGTCTAACAATCTATGTGAAACCTTTCAATCCGGTTTCAGGGCAAATCACTCCACGGAGACAGCCCTCGCAAAAATGACTAATGATCTATTGCTAACGATGGATTCTGATACGTCATCTATGTTGCTGCTCCTCGATCTTAGCGCTGCTTTCCATACCGTCGATCATAATATTTTCTTAGAACGTATCAAAACACGAATTGGTTTGTCAGACTTAGCCCTGTCTTGGTTAAACTCTTATCTTACTGACAGGATGCAGTGTGTCTCCCATAACAATGTGACCTCGGACTATGTTAAGGTAACGTGTGGAGTTCCCCAGGGTTCGGTCCTTGGCCCTGCACTCTTCAGCATCTACATGCTGCCGCTAGGTGACATCATACGCAAATACGGTATTAGCTTTCACTGCTATGCTTATGACACCCAACTCTACATGCCCCTAAAGCTGCTGATGACACCCAACTCTACATGCCCCTAAAACTGCTGATGACACCCAACTCTACATGCCCCTAAAACTGCTGATGACACCCAACTCTACATGCCCCTAAAACTGCTGATGACACCCAACTCTACATGCCCCTAAAGCTGACCAACACACCGGATTGTAGTCAGCTGGAGGCGTGTCTTAATGAAATTAAACAATGGATGTCCGCCAACTTTTTGCAACTCAACGCCAAAAAACGGAAATGCTGTTTATTGGTCCTGCTAGACACCGACCTCTATTTAATAATACAACTTTAACATTTGACAACCAAACAATTAAACAAGTCGACTCGGTAAAGAATCTGGGTATTATCTTCGACCCAACTCTCTCCTTTGAGGCACACATTAAAAGCATTACTAAAACGGCCTTCTTTCATCTCCGTTATATCGCTAAAATTCGCTCCATTTTGTCCACTAACGACGCTGAGATCATTATCCATGCGTTTGTTACGTCTCGTCTCGATTACTGTAACGTATTATTTTGGGGTCTCCCAATGTTAAAGTTAAAGTACCAATGATTGTCACAAACTCACTAGGTGTGGTGAAATGTGTCCTCTGTATTTGACCATTCCCCTTGTTCACCCCCTGGGAGGTGAGGGGAGCAGTGGGCAGCAGCTGTGCCGCGCCGGGAATCATTTATGGTGATTTAACCCCCAAAGCCAACCCTTGATGCTGAGTGCCAAGCAGGGAGGCAATGGGTCCCATTTTTTGTAGTCTTTGGTATGACTCGGCCACTATGCCACTGAGTAGGTTGTCTATGTCTAACATTAAACGATTACAGTTGGTACAACATGCGGCTGCTAGACTTTTGACAATAACAAGAAAGTTTGATCATATTACGCCTATACTGGCTTCCTGTGCACTTAAGATCTGACTTTAAGGTTTTACTACTTACGTTTAAAATACTACACGGTCTAGCTCCAGCCTATCTTGCCGATTGTATTGTACCATATGTCCCGGCAAGAAATCTGCCTTCAAAGTACTCCGGCTTATTAGTGATTCACAGAGCCCAAAAAAATTGCCCACATATGCGGTCCTCTCCAAGGTTTCTCATAGTCACCATTGTCGACGTACCACTGGGGTGAGTTTTTCCTTGCCCTTATGTGGGCTCTACCGAGGATGTCGTCGTGGTTTGTGCAGCTCTTTGAAACACTTGTGATTTAGGGCTATATAAATAAACATTGATTGATTGATTATTTTGACTGCTGGACTGTGTTTTAAGTGTATTCTCATAAAAAATATTGTTTACCGAGCATGTTGGCCGACTCAATCAGCGTCGTGTCCAGGTCGGTCCAATACAGGCGGCGCTCGGCGTAGTCGATGGTAAGTCCGTTGGCTCGGCCCACATCTGCCACCAGAGTGATGCGACCTGTGCCGTCCATTGCCGATCGGTCGATCTTTGGCTTGCCGCCCCATTCAGTCCAGTACATGTAGCTGAAGAGGAAGACCAGAAGCACATTTTTAGTAGTAGTAAAGGATTTATATTTCAAATTTTTCCAGAGACCCTAAACGCTTCAGACTAAAACCCATTATTCATTTAGTCCACATTCACATATTAGTGCTAATAAGATTAATTTGGGCATAGACTAACAGAAAGTGCTCCAACAACCTCTACGACAACCAAAAACATTCTCGGGGTGCACAATAAATATCTGAGGAATAAATTAATTATGATATCATCTCACCGATAAATCAGATAACAGAACAACAGAAAAACGCTCCATTGAGGTGAAATTACCCGTACAGTCCTGCAAGTGAGTTAGGATGAGCAAATAGTGCTCCTTTCTCCTATGTGCCGTGCTGTAAGCATGAACTCATTGTAAACAAACATGGCATCGATTGTGTGGGACTTCTTCACTGTTTCAGAGGAAGACCATTCATGTGCCATCTGCAACAAATGTTCTGCACACAATCCGAAAGAAGGGGAAAAAAAACTTGGTGCTTGAAGACAATAAATCATATCATCCACCTGAAATAATAGCACAGCTACGACGGTATTGTGTAAGCCTACGGAGATGCCTGCTGCTAAAGAAGCTACCAAAAGTCAGGCACAAAGAAAGGCCCGGGGCTTGTTATTTCGCCGCAGCGCTTGCAAAGTGCAAAACATTTGCCTTAGAACGATCCGAGGGCTTAATCTGTGATTACATCATGGAAATGATGGTGCTGTAAGACCAGCCCTTTACCATCGCTGAAAGATACTCGTCTTTGTCAGGACAAATCTACAGGTACAGTTCGTCAAATCCAACTTAAAGTCTTTCATACCTCCAGGTGTGCACAAACTACACTTTAATCTATATTTTAAAAAAATAGATGTTATCCAAATAGGGCTTGGAGCAGGAAGTTATTTATTTCAATGTTGGCTTGAAAAAAAACAAAAAAACATATACACTATATGCATCCATTTTCTACCGCTTATTCCCTTTTTTGGGGTCGCTGGTGCCTATCTCAGCTAATATATACAATACATAAATATGAATATATGTATACATACACACATACGTACATATATACACATATACTGTATATCTCTAAATCCATATCGCTATAAAAATATTTATCTATAGAGATATCTATACACACACACACATAAACATACAGTATATACACATGCATAAATCCATATGCATATATACAGACATATCCATACATTAATACATACATACACATATACAGTATGTATATACATATATATACACACACACACACACACGTGTATATACACAGCCATTCATTAATACATACATACACAGTACGTATATACATATATGTATATATACACACGCGCATATACTGTATGTAGATACAAATATACATATATATATATACACATATGTACTGTATATGTATATATATGTACATATATATATATACACATATATGTACATATAGAAATATATGTGTATGTATATATACGTGTGTGTATATATACACGTGTATATATATATACACATACATGTATATATATCTATATACATACATACACACACACACAATGTATATATACTTATGTATATATACATGTATATGTACATATAGATGTGTATATATATACACACACACACAATGTATATATACATATGTATATATACACACATATATATATATACACACATATGTGTATATATACATATATACACACATACTATATATACACACATGTATATACATATGTATATACACACACACATATACATGCATACATATATATATATACATACACACACATATATACATACACATATATACACAGTCACACAAATATATATACACACACATATACACATATATATATATATATACATATATATATATATATATATATATATATATATATATACATATATATATACATACATATACATATATATATGTATATGTATATGTATATATATATATATATATATATATATATATATATATATATATATCAATCAATCAATCAATCAATGTTTACTTATATAGCCCTAAATCACTAGTGTCTCAAAGGGCTGCACAAACCACCACGACATCCTCGGTAGGCCCACATAAGGGCAAGGAAAATATATATACACGTGTATATATATATACACATACATGTATATATATATATATATATATATATATATATATATATATATATATACACATATATATATATACATATATATATTATATATATATACATATACACGCGCAGGCAGGCACGCGCACGCACACACATCACCCCTAAGACATTCATTAACCTTTCTACACCAGTGTTGGTAGCACAGGAGGCCAGTTGGTTTAAGTGTCTCAATCACAACATCCACATGCGATGCTAACCCTTCAGCAGGGTCCAAAGCCAGAGCCCTTGGACTATCCAAATCTTTCCAGACCAGGACCTGCCGATGCTGCCCGTCCAGTTTGGCCACCTCGATGCGGTTAGTGCCAGTGTCTGCCCAGTACAGGTTCTTCCCCAACCAGTCTACAGCCATCCCCTCTGGATAGTCGAGACCAAACTCCACCACATGTTCGAGGGCGCTGCCGTTCATGAAGGCTCGGCTGATAGTCTGGGGGCAGAGGAGGGGTTAAAATTGAGGCTTGGGCCAATTGTGCCCATCAAACAAACAAATATGTTTCACCTTCAGAGTAATGTCTGTCCAGTAGATGCGGTTGTCCGTGACATCAAAGTCTAAAGCCGATGCCTCCTTGACGCCAGTGAGCGGGATGGCCACATTGTTGTTGTTGGTCTCTAGTGAGATGCGGCGAATGTCGGTGTGGCGGGAGAAAAGCAGGAAGGCCTCGGGGACGATACAGGTGCGCATGTCTGCAATGAGCTCGAGACCGATGGGACATCCGCACTGAACACCCACAGGTTTAAACAGGCACAAGTGGCTGCAGCCGCCATTGTTGTCTGCACACGGGTTGGTACCTGCCAGAGAACATATGCAGCGTCATTTTCAACACACTGTATAACATTTTGTCCACCTGACAGAGCGCACGGCACTTACCAAAGGCCTTGAGCACGTACGTGGCCTTGAGGCCCATCAAGTCCGGAAGCTGGTCAATGATGATCTCCCGCTCGGCCGTGTGCTTGTGGACACGCTCGATGCTGCGTCGCTGCCAGTCAGTCCAGTAGATGTAGTCGCCAAGCAGGGTGAAACCGAAAATGTGAGGAAGTTTGTCCTCCACCAAGACCCGTCTCCCTGTGCCATCTGTGTTCATCATCTGTAAGATTGTTTCATTGACCGTCATGAATGCTGCTGGATTCCGCTCTATTTGCTTCCCTGCAGTACCAAACGCAACATATGGTGGGCACACTTCTCATTGCTCTTAAACACGTCACCATCTTCCTTGCAGGTAACTTGACTAAAACGTACACATGTACGTCACGTTCAGGCTTTGATTAAGCCGTATGGTGAAAGCCTCCGATGTGACACGTGCATGTAACATGTCATGTACTATGCAAAATATATACGGAAACTTAGGCCTTGATAAGTCAATTAACTGACAATAAATTAAAATTAAGCCGGTAATTTCCAGTGTCGATATATCGGCATGTGCATGCTTCAAGAGCATTCACGCTTTTCGCCGCTTTCAACAGCTAAGCGCAATTGTGCCATAGCTGAATGAAAAGAAGGGGGTGAATTATCTCGTTCCCATTAGGTGTCTTAAAATCTTTGTGTGGCGAGGCGGGGGCTCTGGCCGGCTAGCATCACAGAGTGCAACTAGTTAGCATGAAGCAGGTAACATGGACAAAACGATCACAAAACCAAAATTTCACCGCACCAGTGTGGGAATATTTCAGTTTAAACCCTTGGATTCTTCATTCGGAATCTGCGAGACTTAAGTTTGCATTTGACCTGTTAATATATCTGCTTATAATGTAGTGTTTATATTAATACTTTGCAATTGTTATTAAAAAACGGTTCAAACTTGATTGTTAGTTAATTGTTAGTACAACTCTACCTCTGCCGACATGTGTAATATTCACGTGCAACTTTGTCAATACTTTATTTAGCAATTTTATTTATTGTTTTTTTTGCATGTACTTGAGCCCACTGCACTTAAATAATGAATTCTCAAGTCTGTTACAAAATACAAATGTACTTTTATTTTTCTCTTTACCATAAGCAACAGGTTTTTAGTACCAACTGTTTAAACTTGAAATGTAATAGTCTCTTGTTCACAAGTGAAATTACAAGGTACTCGTACTGCAACATTCCATGACTGCAAATGGGATTATGGTATTGTTTCTTCAAGTATTATAATAGTAACAGTAAATATTTAAATGCTCTAGGTTTTTCCGGCTCACATGAGGACAGTGCTGCGTGTGGGGAGATGAAGATGTAAACAAAAGCATGTCCGAGTTACGGCTGCCGTATCTGTCTTAATAGTGACCTTGAACCACATCTTACAACACTCCCAGGCTGTGTTCACACTGCAGGGTCGGATGTCTAATTCGGATCTTTTTTGTCAAAATCCAATCTTTTTAGTGGCCGTTCACATTACAAAAAAAAATGTGATTTCTATTGTGAATGCAATCAGTCCCTCTTGCGGACTGATTTCATGACGGCGCACGCACTGCAATGTTTAAAGAAGTAAAAACGGCTTCAGCTCTGGTGCTGGCTTCAGTACTGCCGCTTTTGTGGCAATTTCAAGGATTTTGTGCAATCAAAGTCAACATTTTCTGCTCCATTGTCAACTATTTATTTTGTAGCTGTCTATTTTGGTGAATAACTATGACGTCTATCGCTAATTGATGACGCTGTGATCAGATGAATGCGACCAGAGCCCGGGAGCGTTCACATTGAGAACGCATCGCATTTATATCCGATTTATTTCCACATAACAAAGGGGTTCGGGTCTGATATGAAAAATTCAGAATTGTACTGTTCTTCCAATTGACATGAAAAAAATCAGATACAGGACGTGTTTGGACAAAAAAAATGGAATTGACCTGCAGAGTGAACAAGACCACAGTTACAAATGTAACCATTAAAAATAACAGTTTCAGTAAGGACTGTAACGATTAAATCAGTTACAAAAAAGCTTACAGCTATATTATGTTATACTGCATGTTCTCCCTGTGACTGCGTGGGTTCCCTCCGGGTACTCCGGCTTCCTCCCAACTCCAAAGACATGCACCTGGGGATAGGTTGATTGGAAAACACTTAATTGACCCTAGTGTGTGAAGGTTGTCTGTCTATCTGTGTTGGCCCTGCGATGAGGTGGCGACTTGTCCAGGGTGTACGCCGCCTTCTGCCCGAATGCAGCTGAGATATGTTCCAGCGCCCCCCGTAACCACAAAAGGGACAAGCGGTAGAAAATGGATGGATGGATGAACACAAATATAAATACAAATATAATCAACTGTTTTTGCTAATATTTGTAATGAATTGAACTCAAAGATCTAAAACTTTTACTAAATACACAAAAGACGTATTCCTCTCAAATATTGTTCACAATTCTGTGTAAGTAAGCATTTCCTCTTTGCCAAGATAATCCATTGCACCTCACAAGTGTGGCATATCAGCAGGCTGATTAAACAGCATGATTATTGTACAAGTGTGACTTAGGGTGCCCACAATAAAAGGCCACCTGAAATGTGCAGTTTTGCTTTATTGGGGATCTGGTGGGGTCAGAGTAGTATCTGGTGTAACCACAATTTACCTAATGCAGTGCATCACATCTTCACATCAAGTTGTTGATTGTATCCAACTCCTCTTCAATAGCTGTGCCAAGTTCCTTGATATTGGCAGGAACTTAAACATGGTGATGAATACGCCGATCCACAGCATACCAAAAATGCTCAATGGGAGACATGTCCGGTGAGTATGCTGGCCATGCAAAAACTGGGATGTTTTCAGCTTCCAGGAATTGTGTACAGATCCTTGCAACATAGGGCCGTGCATTGTCATGTGAACGGAACAACAGTGGACCTCAGGTTGTCGTCATGGTATCTTTGTCCATTCAAAATGTCATCAATTAAATGCACTTGCGTTCGTTGTTCTTAACATACGCCTGCCCATGCCAAAGTCCCACCCCCAACGTGGGCCACGCTATCAACAAACCGCTCTGGACAGTGAAAACCGGGATTCATCCGTGAAGAGAACACCTCTCCGAAGTAACAGACACTATCGAATGTGAGTATTTTCCCACTCATGTTGGTTACGACGACAAACTGCAGTCATGCCGAGACCTCGGTGAGGACGACAATCATGCAGATGAGCTTTCCTGAGATGGTTTCTCAAGGTCTGTGCAGAAATTATTTGGTTATGCAAACCAATTGTTGCAGCAGCTGTCAAGGTGGCTGGTCTCAGACAATCACGGAGGTGCATCTGCTGAATGTGGAGCTCCTGGGCTCGTGTGGTTACACCTGGTCTGCGGTTGTGAGGCCAGTTCGATGTACTGCCAAATTTTCTGAAATGCCTTTGGAGACAACTTACGGTCGAGAAATGAACATTCAATTCACGGGCAAACAGCTCTGGTGGACATTCCTGCAGTCAGCATGCTAACTGCCCGCTCCCTCAAAACCTACGACATCCGAGGCATTGTGCTATGTGACAAAACTACACATTTTCAGTGTCCTTTTACCTGTGCAACAATCATGCTGTCTTGATATGCCACACCTGTGAGGTGGGTGAATTATCTTGGCAAAGAAGATGTGCTCACTAACACAGCTTCAGACAGATTTGTGAACAATATTTGAGAGGAATAGGTCTTTTGTATAAATAGTAAAAGTTTTAGATATGACTTCAACTCATGACAAATGGGAGCAAAAACAAAAGTGTTGAGTTTATATTTTTGCTCAGTGTACTTCGATTAATCGTTTAATGAGTAACTAAAACAAATGTAAAAAATAACTATATAAGCGGACATTGTTTCTGCACACTCACTGCAATAAAGCGCACAAGGGAGTGGTGCTGTGTGGGTGCCATTATTTGTGTGGTGGCAAACAGCAGAGTTTTTTTTTTTAAATATTATTCATCCACACATGTTAATTTCAATGTTGTTGACGCTTTTGTTAGAAAAAAAAGAAAAAAGGTTATGGCAAGCAGAAAAATTATTCACTAGATTAATCAAACAAAATAATTGATGTATTACTCGATTACTATGGTAAATGGTATGTACAAACCCCGTTTCCATATGATTTGGGAAATTGTCTTAGATTTAAATATAAACGGAATACAATGATTTGCAAATCATTCTCAGGCCATATTCAGTTGAATATGCTACAAAGACAACATATTTGATGTTCAAACTGATAAACATTTGTTTTTGTGCAAATAATCATTAACTTTAGAATTTGATGCCAGCAACACGTGACAAAGAAGCTGGGAAAGGTGGCAATAAATACTGATAAAGTTGAGGAATGCTCATCAAACACTTGTTTGGAACATCACGCTAATTGGGAACAGGTGGGTGCCATGATTGGCTATAAAAACAGCTTCCCAAAAATGCTCAGTCTTTCACAAGAAAGGATGGGGTGAGGTACACCCCTTTGTCCACAACTGCGTGAGCAAATAGTCAAACAGTTTAAGAACAACCTTTCTCAAAGTGCAATTGCAAGAAATTTAGGGATTTCAACATCTCCGGTGCATAATATCATCAAAAGGTTCAGAAAACCTGGAGAAATAACTCCACGTAAGCGACATGGCCGGAAACCAACATTGAATGACCGTGACCTTCGATCCCTGAGAGGGCACTGTATCAAAAACCGACATCAATCTCTAAAGGATATCACCACATGGGCTCAGGAACACTTCAGAAAATCACTGTCACTAAATACAGTTGGTCGCTACATCTGTAAGTGCAAGTTAAAGCTCTACTATGCAAAGCGAACAACATCCAGAAACGCCGCCGGCTTCTCTGGGCCCGAGATCATCTAAGATGGACTGATGCAAAGTGGAAAAGTGTTCTGTGGTCTGACGAGTCCACATTTCAAATTGCTTTTGGAAATATTCGACATTGTGTCATCCGGAACAAAGGGGAAGCAAACCATCCAGACTGTTATCGACGCAAAGTTAAAAAAACAGCATCTGTGATGGTATGGGGGTGTATTAGTGCCCAAGGCATGGGTAACTTACACATCTGTGAAGGCACCATTAATGCTGGAAGGTACATACAGGTTTTGGAACAACATATGCTGCCATCTAAGTGCCGTCTATTTCATGGACGCCCCTGCTTATTTCAGCAAGACAATGCCAAGCCACATTCAGCACGTGTTACAACAGCGTGGCTTCGTAAAAAAAAGAGTGCGGGTACTTTCCTGGCCCGCCTGCAGTCCAGACCTGTCTCCCATGGAAAATGTGTGGCGCATTATGAAACGTAAAATACGACAGCGGAGACCCCGGACTGTTGAAGGACTGAAGCTCTACATAAAACAAGAATGGGAAAGAATTCCACTTTCAAAGCTTCAACAATTAGTTTCTTCAGTTCCCAAATGTTTATTGAGTGTTGTTAAAAGAAAAGGTGATGTAACAAAGTGGTGAACATGCCCTTTCCCAACTACTTTGGCACGTGTTGCAGCCATGAAATTCTAAGTTAATTATTATTTGCAAAAAAAAAAATTAAGTTTGAGTTTAAACATCAAATATCTTGTCTATTTAGTGCATTTAATTGAATATGGGTTGAAAAGGATTTGCAAATCATTGTATTCTGTTTTTATTTACATCTAATACAATTTCACAATAAAAAAATAAAATAAAATAAAATAAAAACAGAATACAATGATTTGCAAATCCTTTTCAACCCATATTCAATTGAATGCACTAAATGCACTAGCCGGAGGTCCTGCAGTCTTGGGTTCAATCCCAGGCTCGGGATCTTTCTGTGTGGAGTTTGCATGTTCTCCCCGTGACTGCGTGGGTTCCCTCCGGGTACTCCGGCTTCCTCCCACTTCCAAAGACATGCACCTGGGGATAGGTTGATTGGCAACACTAAATTGGCCCTAGTGTGTGAATGTTGTCTGTCTATCTGTGTTGGCCCTGCGATGAAGTGGCGACTTGTTCAGGGTGTACCCCGCCTTCCGCCCGATTGTAGCCGAGATAGGAGCCAGCGCCCCCCGCGACCCCAAAAGGGAATAAGCGGTAGAAAATGGATGGATGGACAATTTCACAACTCATATGGAAACAGGGTTTGTATTTATATAGCACTCTACTCCACCTGCATGATACCCAGAGTGCTTTACATTGTACGTCACATTCACCCATTCACACACTGATGGCGGAAGCTGCTATGCAAGGCGCTAACCACAACCTATGAGGAGTAAGGTGGGTGAGGTGTCTTGCCCAAGGACACAACGGTTGTGACTAAGATGGCGGAAGCTGGATGCGAACCAGGAACCACAAGTTGCTGATACAGCTACTCTACCATTTGAGCCTCACCGCCAAATATTAAAATGATCTATAGCTGCAACCCGAGTTTCAGTCCATGTTTACATTGCATGATCAAAACGTAGCGTGGTTCCCTTTGAGCAGGTGAACGAGCCACCGAGCAAGTGGGGATGTAAATCCTTGTCAACAAAATTTGCAATGGCCTCTGTTACTGAATTTTCATTGCCTGCTGAAAAATGGAGTGGTGTTGCTAAAAAAAAACCTTAGTTTCTTGTGTTTTGCCCTGGGTGGCTTGTTGTTGGAAGTTAGTATTAGCATCGTGTGATACTGCTGCTCCACTCACAAAACTCGTAGGTGTGCAGGGTGGGTCTAATCGATATCATGCAAGGCGAAATTTAAAATACATCGATCTATAACCAATAATATCCTTTTTTTTCCCCAAAACTTAGCCCTACTCAGCACTTTGACACACCATGTTTGCTGACATCACTGCATATAGGAGTCTGTCCACTATGTGTTGACGCACACGTCCACAGGAGAGACAAGCCTCACACAAGTAGTGTACATATGTGGTCAGTGTAAATATAAAATCCCGTTTCCATCGCCAGCTAAAAGTTCTTCTCTGGATTGGGAATGTTTCACCACAGTGTGGCGTACTTTCAGATTCTGCTTCTATTCTAAACACAGCCGACCGCAGCTGGCGTGCGGGCCCCAATCGGAACCAGATGTGCTCGAGCTGAGGGAGGGAGGTCTGAGCAACACCAGAGGCGGGGAGGGGGTGAGGCGGGGTCACCACACAAGAGAGAAAGTAACGAGCGTAAGAGGGAGCACGCAACAGTCTCACTACCCTACACACACACACACACACACACACACACACACACACACACACAAACTAAAATAATGTTTAAAGTTGCAAAACACTCCATCAATACATTCATTCAGATAGAAGAACCACCCACCTCAATCATGTCAGTCTTGGCGTCCCCCCAGTAGATCTTGCGTTCTTCATAGTCGAGCGCGAGGCCGTTGGGCCAACCCAGAGAGGTATTGACCATCACCACTCGCTCCATCCCGTCCAGGTCAGCACGCTCAATCTTTGGGACTTCGCCCCAGTCAGTCCAGTACATGTACCTGACACCAACACAAGGAAAAGATGAGGTCTCTATGTGCAAAAAACGAAAAAAAAGGAATTAAAATTTCCCACTCACCCAGCCACCGGGTCCAGGACGATGGCTCTGGGCTCGTCCAGGTCTTCAGAGATCAGGATCTTTCGCATTGTCCCGTTGAGCCTGGTCACCTCGATCCGGTCGGTGCCGGTATCGGTCCAGTATAGATTCCGGGCGATCCAGTCAACCGCAATGCCGTCTGGGTGGTTGACCTGCGACGTGACTACAAATTGGGCGTCGCTGCCGTCAGGTAAGGAGCGGCGGATGGCCTTGACGTCGTCATCCGTCCAGTAGATGTAGCCCTCAACTGGGTCGTAGTCGATGGCGATGGCGTGACGGATGTCATCCACCTGCAGGATGATGTCGGTGAAGTCGGGCGTATCCAGAGAAATGCGGCGCAGGTCTGTTCGTCGAGCCAAGAGCAACATTCGAGTGGCACCTGCACACGAAGGCACAGCTTGTAAGACGTCCACGCATAGACAAGGTCGATGCAGGGCATCGTAGTTCCTGTGATGCTCGAAACATTTGAAATCCAAATATTACACACACACACACACACACACACACACACACACACACACACACACACACACACACACACACACACACACACACACACACACACACACACACACACACACAAATGACAGCAAGTTGCATGATGTGATGTGGTGTGTGTGTGTGTGTGTGTGTGTGTGTGTGCAGCACAAAGAAAACAAAGTCACAAAGCTGTGAGAGGCCCACGTCAACAATGGCGCCGCCACGTTTCAGCACACACTCATTTAAGGAGCTCAAATAGTTCAGCTCCACTAGTGAAAGGCAGCATTGTCTGCGGTAGGAGCACGTGACCCCACCTTCAACAAAAGCCCCCCTTCCTGCGGGCCAGGGCACTGAAGCAAAAAATGTAAATAAAAGGAGATGGGAGCGTCCAAGCTGCCATTCACCCAAACAACCGCCCAGTGGTGGGGGGAGGGGTCATTTTGCTGAGAATGATGATGCTTCCTCCTTTTGGGAAAGCAGAAAATACTCTGCAAATGTTTTTGTGTTCTGTGACGTACTTTAAGAAAAATGTGAACCAAACTTTCTGAAGTCCACAACATTTCTTCCCCTTGTACTTTTTAGCAAACGAGACAAGAAATGTAAAAGTCATCAGCGCCCATCACATTCACACTTCAACCTCCCTTAAGGAGATTCAGAGTCCCAAGACCACACTTGGATGCTCTCAATACGGACAAATGTATTGAAATTTGTCTCATTACAACCATGTTAAGTCTGCAACATTTGGCTAGTGTGAGCCCACTGATCTGTGCACAGGCACGCCACGCTTCCCCTCCTCTGGCACGATTGGAAGAGCTACTGTATGCCCCAGCAACATTCCATACACACGTGCAACGCAGCAGCGTCAAAGAACGACAGATGCTTGCAGGTTAAGAATGATAGCGGAATTCATAACAGAAATTAAATACTTCTGTTTAGAAATTAAATACAGAAATAAAAAAATCCACAGGTTAAACCCAGAGCACACCCTTTTAGTCACGACTACATTGCCAGTCATTTAATTTGTGCGGTAGCTCTTCCCGCAAATACTTATTGACAGTGGCAAACTTGTACAAAATAAAAAGGCATAAATACTCTTGATAACACTAGAAATAATCTATAAAGTCAAACAGATTGTAGTCAAACATCAGAATGGAAGTGCTGGGGCAAGTCAATGTATGAATGACTAACTGCGTTTACGCAGGCCAACAGGGGCCAGAAAAGGAAGGGAGATCTGATGGTACGAATCAAGGGTACACAGTAAATAGACAAGATATGAGGAATTATGACATCCAATAAGTCTAATAACATTTAAAAATAGCTCCAATAAAAATAATCAATCAAAGTTTATTTATATAGCCCTAAATCACTAGTGTCTCAAAGGGCTCCACAAACCACAACGACATCCTCGGTACAGAGCCCACATAAGGGCAAGGAAAAACTCACACCCAGTGGGATGTCGGTGACAGTGACAATGATGACTATGAGAAACCTTGGAGAGGACCGCATATGTGTGCAACCTCCCCTAAGGGACCAAATAAAAATAAACGCTCCAATGACGTGAGATTACCTGTACTATGCTGTAGGTGGGTTAGTCTGATGCAAATTTAGCATTACTTTTTTTCTTGCCCGTCCTGTTGTAAACTTCCATTGAATTCATTGTAAATAAATATGGCGTCGATCGTGTGGGATTTTTACAGAGGAAGGCATTTTGAGTGCTATTTGCAAAAGTCTACTGCAAACATTCCACAAAGAAGGAAAATAAAAACATTGTGGTTCAACACATCAAACCTCATCAGCCACCTGAAACACCAACATCACTCAGACTGTTTTGAGAGCCTACCAAGACGCCTGCACTGCTCAAGAAGTTGCCCCTATGCCAGCCACAAAACAAGGTGTGCAAAATGTTCAATCTAAATTGTAAAATAATACAAATAAATAAGTTATCAGTTATCTGTATTGGCCTAAGCATCTTGAAAAAAAATATTGTGCATTCGTAAAGAAAATCAAGCCAGTCCAGTTGCTCTGATTTAATTTCTCAGATAAAAAGTGCAATTAAAAAATGTTTCAAAATAAAAAATTTTCTCTGATTAACTCGCTAAATCAGGGGTCGGCAACCTTTACCACTCAAAGAGGCATTTTGACCCGTTTCACAAAATAAAAAAGACAATAGGCGCCACAAAACTCTTTTGAAATTTAAAATTAATTAACACAGCATAAAGAGGTTTTTTTTTGCTTTGTGCTATGTGTAAACCAGGGGTCTTAGACACCCGGCCCGCGACCTTTACATGAATTCCGCTTGACAGCATTACACTTGTCAGTCAACCCTCCCAAATTTTCCGGGAGGTTCCTGAATTCTCAAAGCAACTATTCTCGCGAATAACTGCTGATGGTCACTCAGATAACAATAATAAGGGCGTGCTATGAAGCCTCTGCCTTTGACGCCTTCTATAACATGTACAAACAGCTTGCCAGCCCAGTAACATGTTGCATGTGGCTTCCACTAATGGGTGTGCACAACTACAAGGCATAGTTGTTCAACAGCCATACAGGACACACTGAAGGTTGTGATGTAAACAACTTTAACACTCTTACTGATATGCGCCACACTGTGAACCCACACCAAACAAGAATGACAAACACATTTCGGGAGAACATCCTCACAGTAACACAACATAAACGCAACACAACAAATACCCGGAATCCTTTGGATCCATGACTCTTCCTGACTATATTATACACCCCGCTAGCACCAAAACCCACCCCCCCCTCCGTGTGTCGGTTGAGGTGGGCGGGGTTGGGGGTGCGGGGGTGTTGTATAATATAGTCAGGAAGAGTCATGGATGCAAAGGATTCTGGGTATTTGTTGTGCTGCGTTTATGTTGTGTTACTGTGAGGATGTTCTCCCGAAATGTGTTTGTCATTCTTGTTTGGTGTGGGTTCACAGTGTGGCGCATATGAGTAAGAGTGTTAAAGTTGTTTATATCACAACCTTCAGTGTAACCTGTATGGCTGTTGACTAAGTATGCCTTGCAATCTCATACGTATGACAATAGAAGCAGCGAAATGCATGCGTCCGGCCGGCACACAGATAGCATGGTGTAAAGGCGGGCGCGATGACATGTTGTAGAGGACGTTAAAAGTAAAGCCATCACGGCACGCCCTCAATATTGTAGTCAGAGTGAAAATCGGAGAATGTTAGCCCCGAATGATGTCCGGGCGAGGCACCAAAATGCGGAAACGGGGGGTCGGCGATTATGCAGCTGAGCCACGTCAGCGTGGGCAAAGAGCCGCATGCGGCCCCGGAGCCGCGGGTTGCTGACCCCTGCGCTAGATAATAATAACAGCAGCAATAATAATAAGTGTTTCAGCGTGGGACAGTAGTCCACTCACCGTCTCGGCAGGTCATGGAGTCCTGGAGCAGCTGGACCCCGGTGGGACAGGCACACTGGTAAAAGGGCTTGTCAGGTGACAGCAGGCAAAGGTGAGAGCAGCCACCATTGTTCAACGAGCACGGCGTGTTGGCTGCGTGTCACGAGAGATGAATAAAATAGTTAGACAACTTCACTACTGCGACGAGGACATATCTGCGACCACAGGCAAACTTACACTGGACCTGTCTCTTGGGACTGAAGACGTGGATGTCCATGGGCGAGAAGATGTCCGAGTGGACAACGCGCTGTACGTCGCCATTGTCTTTCATGCAGGAGTGGATGGAGTGCGTGTTCCAGTCAGTCCAAAACAGCGTGTCCTCATACAGGGTGAGGGCAAAGGGATGAGGCAGCTCTCCTTTCACCACCACCGCCCTGAAACAACATGAAACGGGCATCAGCGCGCGCACAGCCACGCACACACGCACGGTGCTGCCCTTTACCTGTTGGTGCCGTCCAGGTCACAGCGGTGGATAAAGTTGTGCTTGGCGTCTGCCCAGTACAGTTTTTGCTGGTTGTAGTCCAGCGTCAGCCCGTTGGGCCAGTAGATGTCTCTATCGATGATTATGGAGCGATTGGTCCCGTCCATCCCGGCTCGCTCGATTTTTGGAACCTCCCCCCAGTCAGTCCAGTACATGAATCTGTGTGGAGACAACCAACAGGAAGTGATGAAGAGGTTGTTGTAATGGGGTGGCCATCAACAAGACTCAAAAAACATGCCCATTGACAGGCAACCACAAAGACAGAATGTGACACTTTGTAGTCGCCCATGGCGCTGGTCGGTGCGGGTCGCAGGTGTATTAGAGAGCATCCACTGACCCACATAGGCGTTGTGGTTTCCTGTGAAACTTCCGTAAAACACTATATTTCCCACAATCCTTGCCTGTTGGTAACATTTGTGTAGGTCATGGCGTACTCCAAAGTTTTGAAATAAAGAGACATGAACAGTTTATACGGCCATCAAATGTTACAAGAGATTAGGAAGGCGAGTATTCTGCAAAAGTAGTACTCGCCACCGGCTGCTCCGAGAAAAATCTTGTAGCCAATCATCAACAATGGGCCTGTTTACACTGAACACCAAATCTGATTTTATTTGCCCTCAAGTGACACGGATCTGATTTATTGCTAGTTTAAAAGTTTCAAAGTGCTTAAAATCTGATCTTTTGACATCAGATTTACCCTACATCAGAAGGTTTATTGTTTATTGAATGGATCCCCATTAGCTGACGCCAAGGCAACCGCTAGTATTGCTGGGGTCCAGAGCATACAAAATAAAAATACAAAGAATACATACATTACCAAACATTATGCAAAAGAAAAGTACAACATAAAATAAAAAAGCTAGTTGAACTCAGTATTACAAATTCACGTCATGTGGGCAGCTGCAATAGGTATATCTTCAAAGCTGTCTTGAATGACAATTTACTTTGTGAGGGATTAATGTGAGATGGCAACCGATCCCCAAAAGATATAAATCCATAAATGACTATGTTTGAGGATATTGGTTCTGGGAGCAGGAAGTGCCAAATAGCCATTGCTGGCATTCCTAGTGTCATGAATATGTGTGTTAGTTGATTTTAAAAACTGTTTGTAAAAGTAATCTGGTGATTGAGCTAACATGGTAGTTCTAAAGAACATAAGGAGACTACAATGCACCTTTTGTTCAACAGATAACCAGGATCAGCGTGAATGCATATATGAAATATTAGTGCACAAAGAACATTTAAGCACCGGTCTAGCTGCTCTGTTCTGAACAAGTGGCAGTTTGTTCAGATCAGACTTAGTCGTAGCGGACCATATTATAGGACAGTAATGAAGATGACAGAAAAGGAGGTAGTCCTGAATCCAATTGGAATTTGATTTTTTTCAAATGTGACTGCAGTCTAAAGGTAATCTGACCTACGTCAGTCGTGTGCACTGGAGAGACGAAGTTGACAGCGGAAATGGATGTTTCATAACAACAACCGGTTTCGATTTCTTATTTAGACGACCAAATTTTCGGTGCATCACTTGTCAATAGTGCACAAATAATATGCTATATGTAGTATATGAATATGGATTTTGATTCTGAAGAAATAGTGATTGTTGAAAGACCGGAATTGACGCTATGGCGCATTAGCTTACATGTGAGTTGAAAAGTAAAGCTCCTGTTATGCAGAGGAGACTGTGTCTCCTCTGCATAACAACCAGAAAAAGATTGCAACCTCCCAAATATATTACGCTATATACATCCATTCATACATTATATCACTTTCATTTACTTTTACGTAAAAACACATTTTTAAAAGTGCAGCAGCAGTGAATTCCTCCCGGTCAACTTACTTTGATATCACTTTATCAAGGTGCGCATGCAAGTAATGTCGAGGCCACATTGGGGACTGTCTGATAAAAGTCACATTTTACTTGGAGTGTATACAGTGAGGCGGAAAAAAAATCAGATCTTAAACAATTCAGATTTGGGGTACTTTGGCGTGCTTTGTAAACATAGTCAAAGTCTCAGAAGTGAGGAGTGGTAAACATTCCATTTATTCTTTGACCTGATTTTGATCTTTTAATACATTTTGGTGGATCGGTGTCACATAAAATTCGGGCCAATATTAAAAACATAGCAAATGCCAACGACAGCGAGACGTTTGTAACAAAGAAAATAATTTTCAGTGCTTTAAACAAAGGCATAAATCAATCTCGTTACCCTGCGTAATGACAATAAAGCTGATTCTGAAACTAAAGACTGCACGGTGCAAAGTTTCTTTATAAAAGAGCAGAACAACAGACTATGGTTGTATGGTGTACCGGTATTAGTAAAGTATCGCGATACTAATGACTCATTTTCGGTACTATAGAGCCTCTGAAAAGTACCTGTCCCCCATTCCCACGCGCCCCCGTCAATTTTTGTGGTTCCTTTTAGTTAGAAAACTATCAAAATCATTTTAGTACCAGTACCAGTACTAAAATATTGGTTTGGGGACAACTCTACAACAAACTTATTCCAGCATCTGAAACGTTATTATCAAGCAGAGTGGGGGAAATGCAACCCTCTACGGGGCGGACAAAACTGAAACAATAACAACAACAACAACAACAAACTCCACCTAAGAAGCAGCTTACTGTGTTGGAATCATTTACACAAGATACCCTGTATGAAGAGAAAGGAGAACAATGCGATCTTTTAAGCAGTTGCTCTGCACATTTACACCAGACAGCTTGTGTGTGCTGCTGCAAATCTCTCACGGAATTACAAAGCATTTAATCAATTATTTCAAGACAGAAGTTATTAGTTTGCACTCCATTAATCAGATGTAATTGTAATCCTATTTAGTGATTATTGGTAGCTCTATTGATTTACTGCAATGTTACATTTTTCATTTACAGAAGCATTTTCTTCAAGACAGAAGTTTTAAGTTTGCAATTTATTATTGTCAATGTTGCAGATGGTTATTTATTTACATGCAATGTACAATGCTACATTTTTGTCTACAGAAGTATTTGATTTAAGCAGAAGTATTGCCTCTTAGAGGAAGCTCTTAATTTTGTTATTTGAAAAATATTGCATAAAAAGTACAATTTATATCAGGTCTAAAAAGAAAAACATCATTGAAATTAGAATGTTGCTCAGAGTAAGATGTCTTTTTTGACGACAAAAAAAAAAAAAGCAAAATTAGTTTAGAATCATGTCTGTCGTTTGTATTAATTGGTATCTTTAAACAGTAGCCTATATTGCCCAGGCCTACCGAGCTGTGTTGTGACAAGTGAGCGCAGTTAGAAAATGTGAACTTTTCTTCGTGTATGTTTTGCCACAGTATGTTTGAGCCCATAAAGGTGACAATGGGTCAACATTACGTTCATCTCTCACTGTGGGGGCTACTGCTGCGTCCGCAATACTACTTGCCTTAATTATCTTTAATAGCTCGGCGTACTGCATCAACTACAGACCTGCCAAAAATGTACTGGAGATGGTAGGAGTGTAATGGTATTGTAGATACCGCGTTTTTTAGGTTTCAAAGTCTTCACAATAATACTGTGACGCCTGACTAGGGCTGGGTGATATGGCCTGTTTTTAATATCTCGATATTTTTAGGCCATATCGCGATATACGATATATACTACGATATTTTGCCTTGGCCTTGAATGAACACTTGCATATAATCACATCAGTATGATGATTCTGTGTCTACATTAAAACATTCTTCTTCATACTGCATTAATATATACTACTTTTAAACTTTTATGCAGAGAGGGAAATCACAACTAAGTCAATAGACCAATAGTGTATTTATTAAAGTTATTAAGCAATGGCACAAAAATGAATGTCTTTTCCCAAACAGAAAGTGCAAGATTGTCAAAGACATTTTAAGTGTCAAATAAAAATGAGCTGCATAATAGGATATCAAATAGTATTCGTCCTTCAAGGCCTACGGAAACCCACTAATACCAACCACGCAGTCTGATAGTTTATATATCAATGATGAAATATCAACATTGCAACACATGACAATACGGCCGGTTTAGTTTACTAAATTATAATTTTAATTTTCCCGCTGAAAACGTCGCGGAATGATGACGCGTGTTTGTGACGTTATTGGTTGGAGGGGACATATTAGCCAGCACCACTAGCGGCTAAAAGTTGTCTCTTTTCATCGCGCAATTACACAGTATTCTGGACATCTGTGTTGCTGAATCTTTTGCAATTTGTTCAATTAATAATGGAGAAGTCACAGTAGAAAGATGGAGGTGGGAAGCTTTTAGCCTTTAGCCACACAAACACACAGTGTTTCCTTGTTTAAAATTCCCGGATGTGAAGCTTTACTATGGATCAGAGCGGTCAAGCGAACATGGATCCCGACTACATGTCAACCGGCAGTTTTTGGTGAGAAAATTGTGGTAATAGGTCGCCTCTTACCGGAGATCGGCGGAGCTTCTGTCCTGCTGCAGCTTCGTGACTTCCCTCAGAGACTGGCGTCAACACACCCGTGGCCACACCCCTCCGACTATCAGGTACTATTTAACTCACTAAAACACTCGCAACACAATAGAAAGATAAGGGATTTCCCAGAATTACCCTAATAAATGTGTCTAAAAAGATCTGAATCGCTCCCAATGCAATCGCATTTTTTTTAAACTATATTTATTTTTATTTTTTTTAGTCCTTCACTATCAATATCCCCATCCACGAATCTTTCATCCTCGCTCAAATTAATGGGGAAATTGTCGCTTTCTCGGTCCGAATAGCTCTTGCTGCTGGAGGCTCCCATTATAAACAATGTGAGGATGTGAGAAGCCCTCACACGGGTGACGTCATCGTCTGCTACTTCCGGTAAAGGCAAGGCTCTTTTATTAGCGACCAAAAGTTGCAAACTTTATTGTCGATGTTCTCTACTAAATCCATACAGCAAAAATATGGCAATATCGCAAAAATGATCAAGTATGAGACATAGAATGGACCTGCTATCCCCGTTTGAATAAGAAAATTTAATTTCAGTAGGCCTTTCACTATGTGGTAGGTTTCTCCGGACGTTATGAAATTCTCTTCATTCTCTAGCGAGTGACTTTTCAAAAGATGCTACATATTAGCAGTAATGCTACTTTTTATAGCAACGCTTTTGCCCCACACTTGATACATTACGGTTGTCTGTTCGACATATTCCCACTTGAAGCCGAACCACCACCAGACGATAGACCCCCTCCTGTTTTATTGGGAATTAAGTTTTCCTTCATGTGTTACCAGATGCGCACCTTCTTTCTCTCGTGTTAACACTCGTACGGCTATGTTAGCATCACAGCTAACGCTACCCAGTCTGCTACCTCTCTGCTGGGCGACGGCGTATACGTATGTGAGGTATGACGTGACAGTATGTGACGTGTGTAAGTTTGTGCGCCTGCTTGTCTGTGAGAAGGAGAGACAGGAAAGAGTGAGAAGAGCCCGGAGCTAAAAGCAACTACGTGAGAATGTATACTTGAATATTACGATATAGTCATTTTATATATCGCACAGAGACAAACCCTCGATATATCTTGTATATTGATATATCGCCCACCCCTAGGCCTGACAGTATCAAACAAAAACTTGTGAGTGTAATTTCTGGCCGGCGCTTTATTGTTGGCAGGGCCAGAAAATAAAGTAAATCTCCCAGAATCCTGTGCGCAGCGCAGTGTGCCAAGGTGGGGGGCGTTGAACGCCATAAGCAGGAAGTGAAGTGTGTTCGCAGTCGATGAGAAGAAATGTTTTTTTGGGACACTTCCTGAAAATTTTAATCAAAATCTATCCGTAACTATTTGAGTTACGTTGCTAACAAACAGACAAACAAATCCTGGAGAAAAAATCACCTCCTGGGAGGAGGTAACAAAGTCTACATTCTGCAAAGCAACACTTTCGTCTACATAAATCCTCAATCCATCCATGTATTTTTTTCACCATTTGTTTCTCTCAATGTCGTGGGGGGCCTGGAGCCTATTGAACTGCACTCAGGCAAGTTGCCTCCTCATAAACTGTCATTCTGAAAAGATATTAGAGGTCAGCGAAGCCAAGCATCAGTTTGTGAGGTATTCACACTATTAAAAGGTAAATTATTAGTAGGTCTGTCAAAGTAAACGCGATAAAGTATTAACTATAAATTCCAATAATGGCACAAATTTTTTCACAAGCGATAAACGCACACGCATCTTTTTTTAACCTTGAGCGGTGCCGTAGTGGGAGAACTTGGCTGCAGGTCACTTGCTACTGATGAGCCACAGGCGAGCAGAAATGGACAAACAAAAAGCTATCTTATGGAAATATTAGGTTCAAAGCCATGGCAAGTTGTTCTCCCGGCAAGAAATTAATCTTTTTCGCCCTGAGGAGAGACAACATCCCTGCAGCAAACGCCTGCTGCTCGCGGCGTTCAAGTGGGTGGTGCTTCACTTCCCTGTTCGGATTACGGTTAAGGTGATAACATAACATTTAGATTGTTACTGTGACTGATTTAGTAAGTAAGATGACTTAAAAGCTCAACCTAAACAAAAGATAGTCGCCAGGAAGTCGAAAGGAGACTTTTTTTTTCATTGCCAACAGTCGACCCCACATCAAAACATGTTAAGACATTTTCTCATATGAATCCCTTTTCTGGCTTCAAAATAAAAGCGCTACGCAATACAGTCTTGCACTACGATCATGCTTTGTCAAAAGGGATGGACACCGGATCCGCTACTTTATTGGCACTGACCGAAACTACCGGGCACAGATTCAAGTAAGATCCAGCGGTGCCATGTTTTGGTGCCTGGGTTGCGCATGATGTTAAAGTACCAATGATTGTCACACACACTCTAGGTGTGGCGAAATTATTCTCTGCATTTGACCCATCACCCTTGATCACCGCCTGGGGGACGAGGGGAGCAGTGGGCAGCCGCGGTGGCCGCGCTCGGGAATGATTTTTGGTGATTCAACCCCCAATTCCTACCCTTGTCACGTCTGAATTAGTTAAAGTTAAAGTACCGATGATTGTTACAATTAGCACCTGCGAGTTGCGAGTACTACATCAACGGCGAGGAGGTGGAGAGAGTCAGCTCCTTCAAGTTCCTCGGCACCCTCATATCTGCTGACCTGTCCTGGACCCAAAATACAACTGCGGTCATCCGGAAGGCCCAGCAGAGACTCCACTTCCTGAGGGTGCTGAGGAAGAACAGACTGGAGAGGCAGCTGATGGTGACCTTCTATCGCTCGGCTGTCGAGAGCCTGCTGACGTACTGCATAACAGTGTGGTACGCCAGCTGCACTGAAGCAGACAAACAGGCGATTCAGAGGGTCATAAAGTCTGCACAAAAAATCATCGGCTGTCCCCTGCCCTCCCTGAAGGATTTACACAACTCCCGTTGCCTCAACATAGCAAAAAACATTACCAAGGACAGCACACACCCTGGCTTCCACCTGTTTGACTTGCTACCATAAGGCAGGCGCTACAGGTGCAGAGCCAGAACAAACAGGCTCAGAGACAGCTCCTTTCCCAAAGCTGTCACCATGTTGAACTCTAACTTAAAATAATAATAACTCACCCGTATACAATATCATGCCCTAATACCCTACTGTGCAATACTACCCTTCGAGTGCAATACGTCCGACATTGATTGTTATTTATTACTTCGGTACTCTTGTCTTGTTCTGTATATTGTACAGTATTTTGTATTTTGTACTTCTATAGTGTTTTGTATATTGTACAGGATTGCTTATTATTTGTATTGGATAGTAGTCTATTTCAATTGTTAGTTTTTCCTTTTTACCTCTTATGTCATTTATTTCACCCCATATTTGTTCCCACTACCGCAACTTAAGTTGGAGTCTTTAATCTCGTTATATGCAAATATAATGACAATAAAGTTCATTCTATTCTATTCTATTCTACTTGATAGCACTTGAGAAAAGCAGGTGATTTCGAAGCGGATAAATAAATAAATGTTACATTTAAACATTTTAAGATTTCATTATCACACAAACACTTTTTACCACATGAACACACAAAAGTACCAAAAATTGGTATTGTTGAGTACCGTATCGATTCCCAGATCAAAGGAGTACCGTATCGATTTAAATGTGAAAGTTACTCATCCCAATTCGTCAGAGAGGTTTTGTAATGTTATTCTGTGATATTTGCACCTAAAAAATTATAGTACACTAGTTGAGGAACATATGTGTAAATTATTTTATAACATATTTTGGTCGAGTCGTCAATTACAGAATGATTAGATGGCTGAATATACAATTTTATCAATTGATAAGGAAGGTTCAAACCTTGCCATGCCGAGATATGAAGACCATTAACTTGTACAACATGTAATGTACAGCGGTAGAAAAAAGATGGATCGATATTACCAAACATCTTTGACAATTACAGCATGGTCGTAACAATCCACATTCTGTGTTATTTATGTGTGGAACTGTTCTTTAAAAACATGAAAGTGTAGCTCCTTCTCCGAACGAAAGTGCTCCTAAAGCCGGAATACAAATTCTGTTTTTATACAAAATCTGGCAAGACCCCAACACACAGTAGGCATCTTTAAAAGCCTTATCCCTGCAGCTATAGCCACCCTAAACAGCAGGCCCGGCCGACCTGTCTGACAAGC
Source organism: Nerophis ophidion (assembly GCF_033978795.1). Lineage (NCBI taxonomy): Eukaryota > Metazoa > Chordata > Actinopteri > Syngnathiformes > Syngnathidae > Nerophis > Nerophis ophidion. The sequence goes on from NC_084620.1 coordinate 4,354,481, forward strand.
CTGTAAATGTGTTGTTGCTCTCATTGTCATGTAAGATGTGTTTTTGCTAGTTTTGTCAGTGATGTGTAATGTTTATTGTCTAAATGTATGGTCAGTGAAAATGAATTTCCTCACCGGGACCAATGATTTTAAATCTAATCTAATCCAATTTTTTTTTGTATGAATGTCATTAAATCATGGTTGTTCTTTTTGTGATGAGATGTTTATAAAAGCATAAAGTGTCAAATACATTTCATTAAAGAAAATTAATTGTCCGTTCATGGTGTTAAAACTTGAAAATCATCTGTCTAGGGCACACTTGTTAATGATGAAAAATCATGTACATCTGCGAATAATCATGATGAATTTTGAGTTAACTATGAACAATGTGATTCATCTCAATTAAATATTTGAATAGTTGGACAGCCCTCGTTATTAGTTAACTTTTCTGAGAAACAGGATTTTCCAGACTGATGCAAACATGTCCACAGTGGAGAACATTGCTTATCAGAAAGCAAAAGTTGAAAGACACAAATGTGAACATGATTGTTTTGCACTGGATATTTACATTGTCACTCTAAAGCAGTGCTTCTGAAATATTTTCTGTTACACCTCACCCCTACAAAGAAGAAAGTATTTTGTGTTCCCCCACTCTCCGCTGGGATAATAAATAGTATAATTTGTCTATTAATTGTTATAGCTATACCTCTGCATAACATTACAAGCTCATTAACATTAAAGGACACAACACACCAGCCTTTCCTCGTCTCCCACCGTAGTCACAGTGAAGCAAAGTGCTACCTATGCTTCATCATATTTTGGTACGGCAAAAAAAGCATGTTCCCCGAGGTCACACGCGCCCAACCGTTACAAAAACCTGTTCATTTTAAGAAGCGGTTTTCAGTGAATGAATTGCTCGAAATTGCTTCTCATTTTTAAAATGATTCCCTTAACAATTCTTGCGGGTGGGAATGTCAGACTAAGGCTGTGCGATGTATCGAGATACGATATGAATCGCGGGTTTGTCTATTTGCGATATAGAAAATGACTATATCGTAATATTGGAGTAGACGTTCTCACGCAGTTGTTTTTAGCTGCGGGCATTACACTACAGGCTCTCCTCGCTCTTTCCTTTGTCTCCTTCTCACAGACGAGCAGGCGCACATTCTTACATACGTCACATACGTACACGCCCTCGCCCAGCAGAGAGGTAGCGGTGTGGCTAACGTTAGCTGTGATGCTACCGGGTTATTGTGAGAGAAAGAAGGTGCGAATCTCGCAACAAATGAAGGAAGAATTAATTCCCAGGAAAAACAGCACGGGGCCCATCGTCTGGCGGTGGTTCGGCTTCAAGCGGAAATATGTCAAATAGACAACTTTAATTTGTCAAGTGTGGGGCACAAGCGTTGCTACCAAAAATGGCATTACTGCTAATATGTAGCATCATTTGAAATGTCACCTGCTAATAACTTTAATAAATACAGTTTTGGTAAATTGACTTAGTTGTGATTTCCTTCTCTGCATGAAAGTTTAAAAGTAGCATATATTAGTGCAATATGAACAAGAATGTTTTAATGTAGACACATAGAATCACCATACTGCTGTGATTATATGTATCCAGTCTTCATTCAAGGCTAAGGCAAAATACAGAGAAATATATCGTATATCGCGATATGGCCTAAAAATATCACGGTATTAAAAATAGGGCTGGGCGGGCTGGGCGATACATCGATATATGCGATATATCGCGGGTTTGTCTCTGTGCGATATAGAAAATGACTATATCGTAATATTCGAGTATACGTTCTCACGCAGTTGCTTTTAGCTGCGGGCATTACACTACAGGCTCTTCCCACTCCTTGTGTCTCCTTCTCACAGAGTGTAAGCGCAGGTTCTTACATACAACACATATGTATACGCCCTCGCCCAGCAAAGAGGTAGCAGTGTGGCTAACGTTAGCTGTGGTGCTAGCGGGGTGTTGCTACGAGAGAAAGAAGGTGCGAATCTGGTAACAAATATAGGAAGAATTAATTCCCAAGAAAAACAGCACGGGGCCCATCGTCTGGCGGAGGTCCGGCTTCTAGTGGGAATATGTCGAATAGACAACTTTAATTTTTCAAGTGTGGGGCACAAGCGTTGCTATAAAAAGTAACATTACTGCTAATATGTAGCATCATTTGAAAAGTCACCTGCTAATAACTTTAATAAATACAGTTTTGGTAAATTGACTCAGTTGTGATTTCCCTCTCTGCATGAAAGTTTTAAATGAGCATATATTAGTGCAGTATTAAGAAGAATGTTTTAATGTAGCCACATAGAATCATCATACTGCTGTGATTATACGTATCAAGTGTTCATTCAAGGCTAAGGCAAAATACCGAGATATATATCGGAGATCGCGATATGGCCTAAAAATATCGCAATATTAAAAAAAGACCATATCGCCCAGCCCTAGTGTGAATGTTGTCTGTCTATCTGGTTGACCCTGCGATGAGATGGCGACTTGTCCAGGGTGTACCCCGCCTTCCGCCCGAATGAATCTGAGATAGGCTCCAGCACCCCCCCTATCCCCCACAACCCCAAAAGGTACAAGCGGTAGGAAATGGACAGATGGATGGCATTCAGTATGCTTCCATGCACTAAATGAGTCTGAATTCTCAAATAATTTGTTTTTTTCTATTTTCACACCTACATATGAAGTCCCAGTTTCCATGCTCTCTTTCTAATGAGACTGTTGGCCATAAGCTGTGTGCCTCTAGTACACTAGGGGCAATCGAGATCATTTCAGCTAGTTTCGTGAGAATATAGTGAGAATATAAATAGCAGAAAACATTGCTATGTGCTATTAAACTAGTTGTAGTAGCTTATTGGCTTAAAACATTTTTGAAGCTAGCGGGGCTTCACAAACAGTATTTTCCAAACTGCAAAAAAAAATGTCCACAGTAGAAAACACTGTTGCTCAGAAAGTAAAAGTTGAAAGACACTAAACTGAACACTTTTGTTTTACACTTGTCACTTAGGATGTTTACAATGTTACTTTAAAGACACTCAACTGTTAATTTTTATTTCTAATATTTGCTTGAAACAGTGGATGTTCCTGCATTATCCTTTGAACTTAAAATACATAGTAGTGATATATGAGTAGAAAATGTTAGCATTATGTTTGTGTTCAATCACAGTGTGTTTATCCTAAAAAGTCCTACCACTTCATTTTCAACCACACTAATACAGCCTTGATACCGTGATAATATCGTACCATTAGATTGATATCGTTAAATCTAATACTAGTGATGCACCAAAAATGTGGCTATCGAAAGACTTTGATCACCGAAACAGGATATTGTGATGACATAACCAAGATCAAGACGATTGGAGTGAAAACAGCATGTCTGCATTATGGACATACAGTACATTAATACAGTATACCCAAGATACACACGGTAAGAGAGCTACAAAATGTGCAAATATTAAAAAGGACGGTGGATCTCTTTCAAAGACAGAAATAGCGCCGCGCGCCAGTGTCGGCGATAAGACTGAGGCACGCCTGTGTGGCAGGCAAATCGCCCACATCTTGGCTCCGGCGGCTCTTTCGGTCATGGTACACTCCCAGCCCTGCTTTGCACTCCAGCCCGACTGACCGAGCTCTTAAAGCCAATCCTTGTCCCGAAGTAATGGATCTGTGATGGATATGACTTGGGGACTTCTCTGACCCGCCTTGTTCAAACACGCCAGAGGCTGTTTACCATAGAGACCTGCTGGATGCGTTGGCGATTGCTTTAAGAAGGCAAGAGAATCTCAGCTTCCTTTAAAATTTCACAAAAAGTGGTCGACTATGTAATTTTGTATTTACATTTCCATCCCTCCATCCATTTTCTACCGCTTGTCCATTTTGGAGTCGCGGTGGGTGCTGGAGCCTATCTCCGCTGCATTCAGGCGGTAGGCGGGGTACACCCTAGACAAGTCACCACCTCATAGCAGGACCAACACCGATTGAACTAAAATACATTCAACTTTCTTAAGAATCAGCTACTTTCACATCAGCTGACGCGACCTTCTTTTTATGCATCTTTATTGCATCGCATTAAGTCAAAGTTTAAAGTTAAAGTAGCAATGATTGTCACACACACACACACACTAGGTGTGGTGAAATGTGTCCTCTGCATTTGACCCATCCCCTTGTTCACCCACTTTGGAGGTGAGGGGAGCAGTGGGCAGCAGCGGTGCCGCGCCCAGGAATCATTTTTGGTGATTTAACCCCCAATTCCAAGGCTTGATGCTGAGTGCCAGGCAGGTATGTAATGTGTCCCATTTGTATAGTCTTTCACAACATACCGATCTCAGGGTGGACACTCTAACCACTAGGCCACTGAGTAGGTGAAACAATGTTACAGCCGAGTGCCGATTGACTTAAATGGGGGAGCATTGAGTGGGTTGTTCTACTGTAGCAAAACTGGACAATCATTGGATAAATGCTCAGGTTTGTCCCGCCTACTGACACTGAGCATCTCTGGAAGTGATTAAGACGGGGGCTCAGCCTCGTGACTGAAAAGTGGGCTCGGCTGACCTGGATGCCAGACTTCTGCATGATGATTGGATGATCTGTCTGAGGCTGAATCCCTTTTTGATTAATAGCAAAATGAGCAAATCGGCAACCTAGAAATATATTGCACCGCCACAGAATTATTAAACTTTCATTCCGTTGTTCTGTGTCGATATAGAGGATTTCACAATCATGTAAGTCAGTGGTTCTCAAATCGGGGTACGCGTACCCCTGGGGGTACTTGAAGGTATGCCAAGGGGTATGTGAGATTTTTCAAAAATATTCTTAAAATAGCAACAATTCAAAACTATTTTAGAAATATATTTATTGAATAATACTTCAACAAAATATGAATGTAAGTTCATAAACTGTGAAAAGAAATGCAACAATGCAATATTCAATGTTGACAGCTAGATTTTTTGTGGACATGTTCCATAAATATTGATGTTAAAGATTTCTTTTTTTGTGAAGAAATGTTTAGAATTAAGTTGATGAATCCAGATGGATCTCTTTTACAATCCCCAAAGAGGGCACTTTAAGTTGATGATTACTTCTATGGGTAGAAATCTTTATCTATAATTGAATCACTTGGTTTTTTTTTTTCAACAAGTTTTTAGTTATTTTCATATCTTTTTTTCCAAATAGTTCAAGAAAGACCACTACATATGAGCAATATTTTGCACTGTTATACAATTTAATAAATCAGAAACTGATGACAAAGTGCTGTATTTGACTTCTTTATCTCCTTTTTTCAACCAAAAATGCTTTGCTCTGATTAGGGGGTACTTGAATTAAAAAAATGTTCACAGGGGGTACATGACTGAAAAAAGGTTGAGAAACACTGCTGTGGCGTAACCCACTACGCCGTGCCGCCTCTTAAAGGTCTGCACAAGCCACAATGACATCCTCGGCTCAGATCCCACATCAAAGAAAGAAAAACTCAACCTAATGGGGACAACGAAAAACATGGAAACTAGGGCTGGGCGATATGGCCTTTTATTAATATCTCGATTTTTATAGGACATGTCACGATACGCGATATTTACAGCATCTCAAAATGTTGCCTTAGTCTTGAATTAACACTTGATGCATATAATCAGACCAGTATGATGCTTCTGTGTGTCTAAATTAAAACATTCTTGTTCCCTCCATCCATCCATTTTCTACCGCGTGTCCCGTTCGGGGTCGCGTGAGTGCTGGAGCCTATCGCAGCTGCATTTGGGCGTACTGCATTAATATATGCTAATTTTAAACTTTCATGCAGAGGGGGAAATCACAACTAAGTCAATTTACCAAAACTGTATTTATTAAACGGTTATTAACAGGGGCACAAACATTCATGTCATTTCAGAAAAAAGTGACTGATTGTCAGACATTTTAAAACAAGCTATTAGTGCACTTTTGTGCATGTCACTAAGATGACATATCAAAACATTAAATAAAAGTGCACTTTTTGTAAAGAACACCACTACAATATTTAAAACAAATAGTGCACTTTTGTGCATGATGTCACACAAGATGGTTAAACTGTAAAACAAAAATTAACTGCATAATAGGAAATCAAATACTGTATGTCCTTCGCTTTGTGGTAGGTTCCTGCGGACGTTATCTCCTTTTGTTTTTGACTATTTTTTTTCATACGGTGTTGACCTGGAAATGGAAGACACCAGCCTCAATTGGGTCAGTGCTGGTAGTTTCGGCATTTTGTTGGGTGTGGCACCAGCCGGAGATGTTGACATGCAGAGTTTCAAGCCCTCATTCTCTAGCGGGTGACTTTTCAAATGATGGTACGAATTAGGAGTGCTGCTACTTTTCGTAGCAAAGCTTTTGTCGCATACTTTACATATTACGGTTGTGTATTCAACATCTTCCCGCTTAAAGCCAAACCACTGCCAGACAATGGACCCCGTGCTGTTTTGCTTGAGTATTAATTATTCTTCCTCCATTTGTTAACAGATTCACACCTTCTCTCTCTCGTATTACCACTCGCACCGCTCCGCTTGCACCACCTTTTACCATGAATTGATTAACGTGGACCCCGACTTAAACAAATTGAAAAACTTATTGGGGTGTTACCATTTAGTGGTCAATTGTACAGAATATGTACTGAACTGTGCAATCTACAAATAAAAGTATCAATCAATCAATCAAAACCTGCCACAGCTGACGTTATCCATGCCGCTACCTCTGTGCTCGGCCAGGGCGTATGACTTTGCACGCACGACAGCATGCGACTGTGTAACAAGGTGCGCTTGTTTTAGTTCTCTGTCAGAAGGAAAGACAAGAAAAGCCTGTAGTGTAATGCCTGCAGCTAAAAGCAACTGCGTGAGAACATACTCGAATACTCACGAAAATAGTCATTTTCTATATCGCACAAAGACAAACCCGCAATATATTGAGTATATTCGATATATCGCCCAGCCCTACTTGTAATCTAGGAAGGGGCCACATATGTGTATTAATTACTTTCCTTAAAGGCCTACTGAAAGGAGATTTTCTTATTTAAACGGGGATAGCAGGTCCCTTCTGTGTGTCATACTTGATCATTTCACGATATTGCCAGATTTTGGCTGAAAAGATTTATTAGAGAACATCCACGATAAAGTTTGCAACTGTCGTAGTTAAGAGAAAAGCCCTGCCTCTACCAGAAGTCGCAGACGATGACGTCGCAAGTGTGGGGGCTCCTCACATATTCACATTGTTTGTAATGGGAGCCTCCAACAAAAGGTGCAATTTGGACCGAGAAAACGACAATTTCCCCATTAATTTGAGCGAGGGTGAAAGATTTGTGTTTGAGGGTATTGATAAAGACGGACTAGGGGGAAAAAAATATATAAAAATAAATAAATAAAAGTAAAAAAGAGCTAGACGAAGTGGCTGGAGATAGGGAAGTCTGGGCTTCCCTGCTTAGGCTGCTGCCCCCGCGACCCGACCTCGGATAAGCGGAAGATGATGGATGGATGGATGGATGGAAAATAATAAAACCAAATGCATTGGGACAGATTCCGATGTTTTTAAACACATTTACTAGGATAATTCTGGGAAATCCCTTAGCTTGCTATTGTGTTGCTAGTGTTTTAGTGAGTTTAATATTACCTATTAGTCGGAAGGGTGTGTCCACGGGTGTGTTGACGCCAATGTCTCAGGGAAGTCGACGGCACCTGTACGGACGGCCCAAGCTCAGCTTTTCTCCGGTAAGAAGTGACTTTTTAACCACAACCTGCTGGTTGACATTCGGTTGGGATCCATGTCCGCTCTGATCCATAGTAAATTTTCACCTCCGGGAATTTTAAACAAGGAATCACTGTGTGTTTGTGTGGCTAAAGGCTAAAGCTTCCCAACTCCATCTTTCTACTGTGACTTCTCCAATATTAATTGAACAAACTGCAAAAGATTCAGCAACACAGATCTCCAAAATACTGTGTAATTATGCCACACAGCTAAATGCCGACGACATTTAGCTGTGTGTGTGCGTAGCGCTCATACCTCCTAAAAACCCGTGACGTCTTGCGTACACGTCATCATTACACAACGTTTTCAAGACGAAACTCCCAGGAAATTTAAAATTGTAATTTAGTAAACTAAAAAGGCCGTATTGGCATGTGTTGCAATGTTAATATTTCATCATTGATATATAAACTATCAGACTGCGTGGTGGGTAGTAGTGGCTTTCAGTAGGCCTTTAAGTTTTAGCATAATAATACGTCAGTTTAGGTTTTTCTTCACCAGTCTCTCTTCCAGCCAGGATGTGCTAGCGTCATGTCACGTATTAGGCTCAATTCGAACACCCATTCTTCCCCCGTTTTTGCCTTCACTCATTAATATTGCACGTTTATGTCAATCAAAAGCCATTTGAATTATCCCTACACCATCGAATGCGAGGAGAAAGATGGCAAAACCAGAAACCCAGAACAGCGTAAGTAATTAATGATTTTCATAATAATGACACTTGTGGTTTTAGTCAGACATCAAGCCTCTGCTACTGCAAGTAAATATTGGCTTCAAACACAAATACACAGTGAAACACAATTTACATAGCGCAGGCTGATGCGCCCAAACAAAACGGTCTTCTTAAGAACGACAGGCAAAAGAAAATAAAAAGGGCACAAGCAAAGCTGAACATCGCGTGCAACGGCATCTTGAAAGTAAACAAACATCTGTCGCATCTGCCTTATGTCACTGCTGGCAAACGGCGAGAGTTGATGACATAGCGAGACTCGAGCGACGTGCGTATGCACACGGGCGTATTTGCAATACTTCGCCCAGGCACTAGATGCTAGAGCCAAGGGGAGCCTTTGTCTGTTCTTTGAGAACATTCTGACATTTATTAAAACTTGTAGCTGAAATAGGCACCAGCGCCCCCGCATCCCCAAATGGAATAAGCGGTAGAAAATGGATGAATGGATGTAGGTTTTTATATCATACAATTTAAAATCTTGACTTATTTTCAAATTTTCTATTCTTATGCAGAGGGCATATTGACATTGTTTTATTTTGGAAAAAAAAAAGTTAAAAACTAGGGCTGTCAAGTGATTAATTTTTAAAAATCAGATTAATCACGATTAATAAAAGGTAATATTGCTGGCATAAATCACATTTGCTTGAGAAAATCCTCCAATATTTGGATACAAATGCAATTTGGTAGTCAGAATGTCATTTATGAATATTTTTTTAATTTTTTACTGAACTGTAAGTAATTGATTTTCTCAAAACTTGGTGACAGTAAGTACAATATGGTGAGAATTAAGTGCAAATTTTGAAAGTCTGCAATATTATAGCAAAATTGGTACAGATGAACAGTATATTAAAAAGATAATGTGATAAGGACACTCGTAAAAAACTTTACATTACGCACCATTCACTCTTCATTAGTTTATTTAGCACGTTTTTTAAACAAACGTAAGCTGTTTTTCATTTTGTTGATGCAGTTGGATCTGGAGTGACGTGTTGCGCTGTTATAGTGAAGCCAAAAGAGTGAGTGTATGCGTGTGTTTATGTGTTTGTGTGTGTAAGGAGGTGCCTTAATGCGAAGCCAGTTTGTTGACAAGAGATGTGACAGTAGGGCTTTGCGATATACCGGCATTATAGGAAATACAATGTATCTTAGAAAGAAATATATATTTGAGAGAATACCGCCATATCGGTATCTTTTGATGTGCGTTTATAACGGCTGGTGCCCCGCCGTCAGAGTGGCCCAGCAGGCACCGTTGCTGAGGAAGGGTCCACAGCGCTGATTAATGCTGAAAAGTACACACATGTTTTGGAGCCACATATGTTGCCATCCAAGCAACGTCTTTTTCATGGACGCCCCTGGTCATGTAAGCAAGACAATGCCGAGCCACATTCTGCACACGTGGCTTCTTGGTAAAGTAATGCGAGTACTACTCTGTCCTGACTGTAGTCGAAACCTGTCTCCCAGTGAAATGTGTGGCGCACTAGGAAGCGTGAAATATGACAACGGAGACCCAGAACTTTTGAACAACTTGACCTGTACATCAAGCAAGAATGGGAAATAATTCCACCTGAAAAGCTTTAATAATTGGTCTCCTCAAGTCCCAAACGTTTACTGAGTGTTGTTTGATTGATTGATTGATTGATACTTGTATTAGTAGATTGCACAGCTCAGTACATATTCCGTACAATTGACCACTAAATGGTAACACCCCAATAAGTTTTTCAACTTGTTTAAGTCGGGGTCCACGTTAATCAATTCATGTTAAAAAGAAAGGCCATGTAACACATCACTAAAAATGCCCCTGAGGCAACTTTTTTGCAATGTGTTGCCACCCATTAAATTCTAAAATAATGATTATTTGCAAAAAAAATAAATATTTAGTTTCTCTGTTCGAACATTAAATATATTGTCATTGGAGTGAATTCATCGAATATAAGTTGATAAGGATTTGCAAATCATTGTGTCTGTGTTGGCCCTGCGATGAGGCGGCGACTTGTCCAGGGGGTGCACTGTCTTCCGCCCGTGTGCAGCTGAGATAGGCTCCAGCACCCCCCACGACCCCGTAAGGGACAAGCGGTAGAAAATGGATTCTGCTTCTATTCATGATGTACACAACGTGCTAATTTCACTGGTTTTTGGTTTTGTACATATACGCATACATTTACATACACATATACACACACAAACATATACATATATACACATACATATAAACATAAATATCAGGGTTTCCCCTTAAGGTCATTGAATGTAACGCGCCGCCACAACATTTTTATCACAGCCACACCTTGGAAATATGTTGTTTTTTTTAATTGAAAACAAATGAATGTCTGGAGCGTTGTCAGTAGAGCTGGGGAAATAATAGATTTTTGATGCATTGCAATTTGGACACAGATGATTATAGAATCGATTAGTAAACATCAATAATTGATAATCGATTTATTTAGTGTCCATCCATCCATTTCTACCGCCTGTAATGCAGACAGTTCTAAAATTTGACTGACTGCAACAAGCCACCGCACCAAGACGAGCGCCATTATTTTAGGGCACTTATGTTCCAGTTTTGCACACATTTTTATTAATTTAATAATTGTGGGAATTAATTGAACTGTTTCTTTTAGCATTTTTTTTTTTTTTAAGTTGCAAGTGATAAACGCTTATTTAGTGAAAGAAAAATAAATGTGAAACTGCATCTATATACTGTACATGTAAAAGATGCATCAATAATCGATTTGTAATCAAATCCTAGGTTCTGAATCGTAATCAAATTGTGAGATGGACGTAGGGCTGGGCAATATATCAATATACTCGATATATCGCGGGTTTGTCTCTGTCCGATATAGAAAATGACTGTATCGTGATATTTGAGTATACGTTCTCATGCACTTGCTTTTAGCTAAGGGCATTAAACTGCATGCGTTTTTCACTCTTTTTTGTCTCTTCTTCTGACAGAGACTTAAAACAAGCGCACCTTCTTACACACCTCACATACTGTCACGTGAGCAACGTGATACGCTCCCGCGGAACAGTGTGGGTGGTAATACGAGAGAGAGAAGGTGCGAATCTGGTAACAAATGGAGGAAGAATTAATTCCCAAGAAAAACAGCACAGAGTCCATCGTCTGGCGGCGGTTTGACTTCAAGCGGGAATATGTTGAACATTTACGTGTTGCTAGAAAAACTAGCAGCACTGCTAATTCTTAGCATCATTTGAAAAGTCACCCGCTAGAGAATGAAGAGTCCTTCAAACTTTTCATGTCAACATCTCCATTCGGTGCCACACCCACAAAATGCCGAAGCAACTATTTCCACATCTACACCGTAGGACATGTACTATTTGATATGCAGCTCATTTTTATGTGACACTTATTGAAATATCTTGTGTGACATCATGCACAAAAGTGCACTTTATTTGTTTTTAACTACTATAGGGGCGTTCTGTACAAAAAGTGCACTTTAGTGTTATTTTGATATGTCTTCTTAGTGACATCATGCACAAAAGTGCCCTAATAGCTTGTTTTAAAATGTCTCTGACAATCTTGCACTTTCTGTTTTGAAATGACATGAATTTTTGTGCCACTGCTTAATAACTGTTTAATAAATACATTTGTGGTCAATTGACTTAGTTGTAAATTCCCTCTCTGCATGAAAAATTAAAATGATCATATATTAATAAAGTATGAACAAGAATGTTTTAATGTAGACACATAGAATCATCCTACTGCTGTGATTAATTAAGTGTTAATTCAAGGCTAAGGCAAAATATCGCGATATGTATCGTGTTTTGTGACATGGACTAAAAATATCGAGATATCAATAAAAGGCCATATCACCCAGCCCTAGGTGGACATGATTTTTATATATATTTCGGATATACCCGCGAACAGCCAGCTCCAAAACGTGCGAATATTAATCCAATCCACTTTATTTGTATAGCAGATTTAAACATATGTTTTCAAAGTGCTGCACAACAATATTAAAAACAATATTCAAATATAATCCTTAGCTCCAACAATGACTGAATAAAAAAATAAAAGCAATATAAAAACAATATAAAAATAAATATGATTAAAAACGATTTTAAAGAGTAAAACCAATTAAAACAATAAATAGAAATCAACATTTTAAATAACACAGAAAATACAGAGGACCACACAAGAGGACAGTGGAGGCTTTTAAGAAGAGAAAGTCCAACTCGAGTAACAGCGCGAAGCAAGTGTGACGTCATGCTCGCTGCAGCCCTCTTCTTATTCAGGGACATCGAGGGACAGAAGTAGAGTCTCTAAACACGAGTACATTTTATAACTCCAGAATAAGATGCTAGATTTGTTGCTAGTTGTTTTGGATTTTAAGTCATTACAAGTCAGTAAACCCCTGAAAATTGTCAAAGTGTATTGTACAAAATACAGCAACTATTGAAACTATGTCAAAATGATACAAAAAAAGATGTTAATACTAAATCATATAAAACAGATTTGTTTTAAAATGTATGTATACATTATTTTTTAAATCATCGTCATCGTAAATTATGCAAATTACTCCATGTCGTCATGGTGAACACGCCCATAACCACGCCCCCTGCCACAAGTATCTTGGCAGTTTAGGGGAAACCATGTGTGCCTGCGTGTTTATATACAAATAAAAACATACATTCAAAGACAAAACTGTCAGGTTTGTGTTGTAAGTATGATATTATTAATTAGAAAAGTTTAACTTTTTCTCATTACATTACAATTTTTGCTCATTTTTTTACATTTTCACGGTTGTTCTTTTTCGACAATAACCTGAGGGCCAACAAAACTCTTCTGAGGGCCGCAAATGGTCTCCCAGACCGTACTTTGAGCACCCTGGGAGTAAACGGTTTCCACCCAGTCTTTATTTTTGCTTGTGATTGGCGTACCGATAACGCCTCCATGCCAGAGAAAACTGGTTTCTAATCGCATAATCTAACTGTGACAATCCATGTTCAGATTAAGATGTTTCCATGTTTTAAATAAATCTTATTTTTGATGAATTTGATTAATTTAGTGCAGGAAAAACGTACTGAGTTTTGAAGGTAGAATGCTTTCCAAAATGCACACGTCATACTTCATTCCCATCAACCCTTCACAACATCTTAAACACACACACGAACAAACTGTGCCAATTCTAATCATGTCTTAGCAACAAAAGGTTCACTAACAACTACTTAAACATGTGATTTATCTAGCATTTCTATCAAGGGTGACTCCTGAAAAACCTGTTCAGCTTGTTGCTATGGTGACCACTTGTCTATGATGCCAGTGTTGTCCACTGGGCTACAATCTACCTGCGGCCGTGGGTTGCAAGGTGTGTGCTAAATGAGGTTTATATTGTATAATTGATGATTGCATAGAATAACAGGTAGCAAAACACAGACAAGTCCTATTTTAACATGTTCATGAGCGAGGTAACTCATTAGAAATGACTGACCATCTGGGTTCCGATCAGATGGGGAAATAAACTTTCGTTGTGGACTTTGAAGTGACACACATTGACACAACAAGATTGTGTTATTTTTCGGTTATCTGTTGTCTGTCTATCTGTGTAAGCCCTGCAATGAGGTGGCAACTTGTCCAGGGTGTACTCCGCCGACCGCCCGAATGCAGTTGAGATAGGCTCCAGCGACCCACCGCGACCGCGAAAGGGACAAACAGTAGAAAATGGATGGATAATGCATTAAACTCTCTATGAAATGAATATCAATATAACCAATGTCAAATGTACTTGTATACAGTAAGTGTCAATTACACCAGTGGTTCTCGACCTTTTTTCAGTGATGTACCCCCTGTGAATATTTTTTTAATTCAAGTACCCCCTAATCAGAGCAAAGCATTTTTGGTTGAAAAAAATTGATAAAAAAGTAAAATAAATAAATAAATGATAAATGGGTTGTACTTGTATAGCACTTTACTACCTTAAAGGTACTCAAAGCGCTTTGACACTACTTCCACATTTACCTATTCACACACTGATTGAGGGAGCTGCCATGCAAGGCGCTAACCAGCACCCATCAGGAGCAAGGGTGAAGTTTCTTGCTCAATACAGCACTATGTCATCAGTTTCTGATTTATTAAATTGTATAACAGTGCAAAATATTGCTCATTTGTAGTGGTCTTTCTTGAACTATTTGGAAAAAAAAGATATAAAAATACCATATTTTCCGCACTATAAGGCGCACCGGATTACAAGGCGCATCTTCAAAGAATGGCCTATTTTAAAACTTTGTTCATATATAAGGCGCATAGAATAGATGCTACAGTAGAGGCTGGGGTTACGTTATGCATCCTTTAGATGGAGCTCCGCTAAAGGGAATGTCAACAAAACAGTCAGATAGGTCAGTCAAACTTTATTAATTGATTACAAACCAGCATTCTGACAACTCCGTTGACTCCCAAAATTAATAAACAGACATTTTACTATTTTCCCCGATTCAATAAAAACGTCAAAAACAGTCAGATACTGTTACGGTAAATCAAACCTTAGTACAATCACAATATAGTAACACTCGAAATAGTGCAAAGCAATAATATATCAATAACTCAACGTTGCTCAAACTATAATGTCCCACAACACAACACAAAAAATAAAAATGTAAAGCTCACTTTATTAAGTTATTCCTCATCCACGAATCCTTCAAATTCTTCTTCTTCAGTGTTCGAATCAAACAGTTGAGCAAATACGGCATCCAACATTCGTCTCGTCGAAGTCGTCATTAAAAGAGTCAGCGTCGCTGCTGTTAATGTTAGATTCTCTCGCTGCTGCTCTATTCCTGTGTTGTACAGTGTGACTGATCGCCTTGAGTTTAAACTCGCCGTAAGCGTGTCTCTTTACATAAACACACAGAAACGGCACGCCTCCCGCAGTCATATATCCCAGCATGCACCGCGCACTTCTTCTTCTATGAGGGAAAATAGGGTAGGAGGCTGCTTACCGTAGTTGCGAGACCTCTTGTGACATGTTTAACTCGGACACTGAAGAAAAAGAATTTGAGGGATTCATTGATGAG
Organism: Nerophis ophidion; assembly: GCF_033978795.1. NCBI lineage: Eukaryota > Metazoa > Chordata > Actinopteri > Syngnathiformes > Syngnathidae > Nerophis > Nerophis ophidion. The sequence goes on from NC_084620.1 coordinate 4,369,981, forward strand.
GAATAACTTAATAAAGTGAGCTTTTCATGTTTATTTTGTGTGTTGTGTTGTGTGACATTAACGTTTGAGCAACGTTGAGTTATTGATATATTGTTAGTGCTTTGCACTATTTCGAGACATCGTTAAGGGAGTCAGTGTCGCTGCTGTTGTCTAGTGGTTCAGTGACAATTCCTGCTTTCCTGAAGTCATGTCTCTTAATAGGAGCCATTTTGGGGTCTTTACATAAACACACGAATGGAAATGAAACGGCACGGTCTGGCGCAATCATATATCCCAGCATGCACTGCGCGCTTCTTTTCCTACTGGGGAAAATAAAATCGGCGGCTGCTTACCGTAGTTGTGAGACCTGTTGTGGCTCAATATTGGTCCCTATATAAGGCGCACCGGATTATAAGGCGCACTGTCAGCTTTTGAGAAAATGTTAGGTTTTTAGGTGCGCCTTATAGTGCGGAAAATACGGTAACTAAAAACTTGTTGAAAAATAAACAAGTGATTCAATTATAAATAAAGATTTCTACACATAGTAGTTATCATCCACTTGAAGTGCCCTCTCTGGGGATTGTAATAGAGATCCATCTGGATACATGAACTTCATTCTAAACATTTCTTCACCAAAAAAAGAAATCTTTAACATCAATATTTACGGAACACGTCTACAAAAAAATCTAGCTGTCAACTAGGGCTGTGCGGTATTGGCGTTTATTAATATCGCAATATTTTTATGCCATATTGCGATATACGATATATATTAGGATATTTTGCCTTGGCCTTGAATGAAGACTCGATGCATATAATCACAGCAGTATGATGATTATATGTGTCTACATTAAAACATTCTTCTTCATACTGCATTAATATTTGCTACATTTAAACTTTCATGCAGAGAGGGAAATCACAAATAAGTCAATTGACCAAAACTGTATTTATTAAATACTCTTTATTCTCTCACGGGCGACTTTTTAAATGAAAGAAAAAATTAATAGTGTTGCTACTTTTTTGTAGTAACACTTCTGCTGCATACTTTGCATATTGCTGTTGTCTGCTGAATATCTTCCCGCTTGAAGCCAAACCACCGCCAGATGATGGATCCCCTGCTCTTTATTTTGGGCAATTATTGTTCTTCCTCCATTTGTGATCAGTTTCGCACCTTCTCTCTCTTGTAGTGTCACTCTGCTCTGCTCGACCTGCCTCAGCTAACGTTAGCCATGCTGCTACCTCTCTGCTCGGCGAGAGCGTGTGACGCTAGACGCGCGACAGTATGTGACGTATGTAAGAAGGCGGGCTGGTTTACGTCTCTGTGAGAAGGAGAGACGAGAAGGAGTGAGAAACGCCAGTAACGTAATGCCCGCAGCTAAAAGCAACTGTGTGAGAACATATAATCGAATATTACAATATCGTCATTTTCTATATCGCACAAGGGCAAACCTGCGATGTATCGATATATCGCCCAGCCCTACTGTCAACACTTAAAATTGCATTGTTGCATTTCCTTTTACAGTTTATGAACTTACATTCATATTTTTTAAAAGTATTATTCAATAAATATATTTATAAAAGACTTTTGAATTGTTGCTATTTTTAGAATATTTTAAAAAAATCTCACATACCCCTTTCCATACCTTCAAGTATCCCCAGGGATACGCGTGCCCCATTTGAGAACCCATGAATTACACTACAGTATTTGCAGTTTAGGCATGATAGCTGATTGATTTAGCAGTCAGATACTATTTACTAAATAAACAAAGCGGATACAAGATACGGTATATCAGAACATCAAGAAAATATCATATATTAGGGCTGCACGATTAATCTAAATCGTATCGACATTGAGGTTTTAATTAATGCTGTAAATAACCGCAAGACGCTGAGGCTTTTTTTTCTCATCAGAATTGAGCCTCGCATTTGTTCGTCTGTCGCTTCAAACTGAAAGAAACATGACTTTCTTTTTACATCGCTCTAATCACGTGAGCGCATTTAACAGTGGAATTAACTGAACAGAGTGACCCCTCTTTTCAGTCATTAACAATCTTTGTCTCGGCGGAGACGAAAGCGGGGCACTGCCGCCAACACACTCACAGTAAAGAGAGCCTCACGGTCCCCCAGTCAGTAGTGCCGCAAAGTAACACAATTACGCGGAAAAAATACAATTACAAAGCCAAATGTCCCATTGTGGAATATTTTAGCTTCAAATCGAATGAGCAATATGAGCCCATTTACACGGACGAACGAGCATGATTGCAGTCGTGATCTCTTGCTAACAATAAGCAGAAAGACAACGTCCACCTCTTTTTTTCCATCTGGGAAAAAACATACACATTAAGATGTTCAATATCTATGTAAATTAATATTTTGCACACACAAATTAATCAATTTTATTTGTTGCATATTTTTTTAGAATAACAAAGCCTTCCGCCCGATTGTAGCTGAGCTAGGCACCAGCACCCCCCGCCATCCCAAAGGGAATAATCGGTAGAAAGCGGATGGATGGATGGAAGTTATTTAACTTCCAATAACAGGACAATCATCAACAATTCTATGTAATGAGAAATAAGTGTATATCCTCTTAAATGGTTATTTGCATTATTATCATTATTAATAGAATATAGTATGATTATATTATAAACACTGTGTAATTTGCTCTAATATTTATTCAATTAAAGAGCATGATGTTGACAAATTATCTGAATCCGTCTGCTTAAAAGCAAAATATTTTTCAAGTAAATTATTGGATATTGTTCTAATGTGTGGCACCTTGAGACAAAAATAAGTTAATCAACAGTCTAAAAGTAATATGTCTTCCTTTACTGGTTATTTTTGCAGTTTTGTGCATTTTTGTGTATAAAATATAATAATTGCAAATATAAATCACAATTACAATTACGCTTTTTCTCCAAGTCGGACGGTCCTATCACATATGCTACAAAAAAGCCATTAATCCTATAAAGCAGGGAAACGTCAATCAATCGACCCCTAATCAGCATCGGACGATTTCTGTGAAAGTACGTAGTACATTTGCCGATTAATGTCTTTCAATGTCAATCACCTCTGGCTGATTCTTTATTCATTTTTGATCCCCAAGCTGAGAGAGGTGGCGATCCGCTCCACTAAGTTAATAACCATCACCTCCATTGGGGCAAATGGATTCATTTTTTTTGTATCTTAAGTAGCATTATCACTGGAGGACGAGGCTAAACATGTTACACATCAAGTAAAAGTAAGCCGGGATCAGACATGTTGATTGCTAAGCTAACATAAAACAACTTGAGAAATAAGTACATTTTAAGAAGTGTGGATGGAACGACATTACAGCAGAAAGTAAGCAGTTATTAACAGGAAAATAAAGATGAACAAAAACCTACAATATAACAACTCTAGTGGTCTGTTGCTGTGCAGCAGCCTGGCTGACAAACTGTTGGTGTCAATATCAAGGGTAGTATCAGTATGTGATCAATACTAGAGTGATTTTTTTGCAAAAATATATATTTTTTGCTCTTTTTTATGGACAAAGGAGAACTCAAAGGGCAAAAACTAAAGGATTTAAAAGAGTAATATAGTTTTTAATTGTTTTTAGTTATTGTGCACTATTGACTTTTGTTTTATGTAATAAAATAAAATAGGGAACTAGTTTGAATATCATGTTGATATTGTTACATTGTCAAAAGCATTTATCATAAATGTATATGTTTTAAACTACAGATAATGTATGTGAAATTCTTAGTTATGGATGACCAGCGTAAAACCCTGATCAGAGCATTCCTCATTCAAATAGATATGTTACAAAACTAACAGGTACAATGACTTCTGCACCAGTATAGAGCGTTGACGGTGACGTTTACGCAAAACCGAAGGCAAAAAAGACACTTTCATAAGTACAACGTCTCCACAAGACACTCACTGCATAAATGTGCATAAACATGGAGAATTCCTAACAGGTAGTAACAAAACAATTTGTAGCCGTCAACCACACTTAAATGATGTATTTGAAAGACTGGTTGCACAACACACACACAGTTAGGAACAGCACCACAACCTGTGTGTGTGTGAGTGTGTGCTAGCATGCCTTGAATAAAAACAGACAAATGTTAAGGTTCTCCCCATAGGTAATCAAGTAACAGCTGAAAGGAATCGTGTTAGCTTTGTTATTAATGAAGACAAACATTGCAAGCTCATTTCCCTTTCCAGTTTACTCTCCACATTCCTGAGCTCAGATGATGGCTTTCACAGGACTAGTACTCCGGACCTTGTAACCCGACCTTACGGTGCACTTTTTCACGTCAACGGTTGACTTGAGTGTTTCAATGTGTTGATGGGGGTATCCGAAGAACGTGCATGCAAGTTAACAACGTTTTTCTCACACCTTCTTGACTCGCACTGACATTAGCGTGCATGTGCATTGACACTGTTGTATCCAAGCTTGCGGTCATCCTTTCATCCATGTAAGGACTGACACACTCACCCTCGTGCCGGGTCCAGGGCGATGGCTCTGGGCTGGTCCAGCTCCTGCCAGAACAGAACTTTCCTCAATGATCCATCCAGCTCGGACACTTCAATACGGTTAGTTTCCGAGTCGGTCCAGTAGAGTTTACTGCCCAGCCAGTCGCACGCCAATCCGTCTGGGGACGCCAGCCCGGGGACCACCGTCTGAATGACGCTGCTGCCCGACTGGTTGAAAACGGTGCGTTTGATGGCCTCCTCGCTCACGTCGCTCCAATAGATCAGACCCATAGAGTACACATAGTCCACGGCGGCGGCATCCTCCAGCCCCCCCACCACTACAGTGGCGTTGGCCTTGTCACGGGCCGCGTCCACTAGCCGCAGGTCCCGCCGGTTGGCGTACAAGAGGAGCGGCACACCTGAATGAAAACAATGTTTAATGTCATCTTTCACACCAAACTCATCCTAGCAACTTTCACTTGTTGAAATGCTTTGGTAAGATGTAAAATTAAATCAACCTACCGTCAAAAAACTTTCGCAAAAATAAAGCAAGACATCTGCAATTGTCTTTGGTTCCACACTACCCATCCACACACACAATCTATATATATATGTACACACACACACATTATATATATATATATATATATATATATATACATACATAATTGTATATATGAAAATGGATACACACACACACACACACACACACACACACACACACACACACACACACACACACACACTGCAGGCCAAAGGTTTGGACACACCTTGTCATTCAATGCGTCTCATTTTCACGACTGTTTACATTGTAGGTTGTCACTGTAGGCATCAAAACTATGAATGAACACATGTGGACTTATGTACTTAACCAAAAAAGGTGAAATAACTGAAAACATGTTTTATATTCTAGGTTCTTCAAAATAGCCACCCTTTGCTGTGATTACGGTTTTGCACACTCTTGGCATTCTCTCGATGAGCTTCAAGGGGTAGTCACCTGAAAAGGTTTTCACTTCACAGGTGTCATAGTTTTGATGCCTTCAATGACAATCTACAATGTCATGAAAATGAAGATAACACATTGAAATGAGGTGTGTCCAAACTTTTGGCCTGTACTGTATATATACATTTATACATACATATAGCATCATAGTGACATAGTATAGCTCGGTTGGTAGAGCGGCCGTGCCAGCAACTTGAGGGTTGCAGGTTCGATCCCCGCTTAAGCCATCCTAGTCACTGCCATTGTGTCCTTGGGCAAGACACTTTACCCACCTGCTCCCAGTGCCACGCACACTGGTTTAAATGTAAAAATTAGATATTGGGTTTCACTATGTAAAGCGCTTTGAATCACTAGAGGAAAAGCGCTATATAAATATAATTCACTTCAACTGACTTTTACAACACTGACAAAGTTACTTGTTGACTATCTTGCACTTGCAATACACAAATTAGTAGTTAGCATAGGACTGAAACGATTAACTTATGTAACAAGATGGAAGAGATTAAATGTATATGTAAAGTTAACAATGTCAAGTGTTATTATTCTTTTTGCAAAAATAAGTGTAAGTATAACTTTGACTTTTTATGCATCTGCAACTACACACAATAATTATGTCTAACCTTACTTTATGTGCAATAAATACCTCAATCTTGCACCTTTTTGATCACTGCTCATCTGCTTGCATGTTATCTTATTTTAAAGAGTACTCTGTCAAACATGTCATGTTGTAAATTGTCACTATCTGTGGACACGTTATGTCGTAAAGACCTACTGAAAGCCACTACTACCGACCACGTAGTCTGATAGTTTATATATCAATAATGAAATATTAACATTGCAACACATACCAATACGGCCGGTTTAGTTTACTAAATTGCAATTTTAAATTTCCCACGAGGTATCCTGTTGAAAACGTCGCAGAATGATGACGCTTATGTTGACGCGTGCTTGTGACGTTATTGGTTGGAGCGGACATTTTATCGCAGCACCACTCACGGCTAAAAGTCGTCTGCTTTAATCGCATAATTACACAGTATTTTGGACATCTGTGTTGCTGAATCTTTTGCAATTTGTTCAATTAATAATGGAGACTATTATGAAGAATGCTGTTGGTGCAAAGCGGTGTATTGCAGCTGCCTTTAGCAACCAAAACACAGCCGCTGTTTCTTTGTTTGTTGGGAAGCTTTAATATGGAACAAAGCGGTCAAGCGAACAGTTTCTCTACCACATGGCAACCAGCAAGTTTTTGGATGACAAAATTGTGATATTAAGTCGGCTCTTACAGGAGACTTGAGCGGAGTTTGCATCCTTCTGCAGCTGCTGTCAAAAAGGCAGCTGTGACTTTCTTGGCTCCTCCATATGGCTTTCCTCAGAGACACTGGCGGTCACCGCAGCCCTCCGACTTTCAGGTATGACTATATAATCTCACTAAAACACTAGTAACACAATAAGCAGATAAGGAATTTTCCAGAATTATCCTAGTAAATTTGTCTAATGCTGTTAGCATTTCACCAATCTCGCGCACTTTGCAAATTATATGGTGTTTCCATTGTGCGCAAGCAATTTGCAAGCATATCGCAAGACGAGATTTAAGACAAGATTTTGTGGATAGTTTAGTCAGTAACCCTACATTATTATATTTTATAAATAGTAAACCAAGTTATGGTAGTAGTTTAGTCAGCAGTTTAGTTGTGGATGTACACTGTATAGTGGTTAGGGTTGGACTGATTTGAGGGCAATACTCAGTTATATTGTCCCGACTTCAAATGAATAGATTTACATAAGTATTTAATAAATTATTTTGACACCAAAAACATGTATTTGCGACCATTGATTTGCAAAATGTGCACCACACATTATTCAAACATATAGCTGGAAGCAATTTGCAAAAAGATTGCTCATTATACAAATCGCTCACATTGGTATTGTGCCTACAACAATAACATCTGAATCACTCCCACTGCCGTCGCCATTTTTTTTCCCTAGTGCTTCACTCTAACTTTCCTCATCGACAAATCTTTCATCCTCGCTCAAATTAATGGGGAAATCTTCGCTTTCTCGGTCAGAATCGCTCAAGCTGCTGGTGGCTATGATTATAAACAATGTGAGGAGCCTAACAACTCGTGACGTCACGTGCACATCGTCTGCTACTTCCGGTACAGGCAAGGCTGCTAGGGGTGTATAAAATAGTCAGGAAGTGTCATAAATACAAAGGATTATGGGTATTTGTTGTGTTGCGTTTATGTTGTGTTACTGTGAGGATGTTCTCCCAAAATGTATTTGTCGTTCTTAATTGGTGTGGCTTCACAGCGTGGTGCATATTACTAAGAGTGTTAAAATAGTTTATATCAGAACCATTAGTGTACTCTGTATCACCCAGTATGACTTGCAGTCGTGTGCGTGTTGCTGCGGAAGCCACACACAACATGGTGCTGGACTGACAAGCAGGTCGCACATGCTGTAGTAGGCGACAAAGTCAATGGCTTCATAGCACGCCCTAATTCTTATTATCTGGGTGACCGCCGCCAGTCATTCAAGAGAATATTAGCGTCTCCTATTGTCTTTTTCGCTTTATGACACGGGTCTTAAATGGCTCTTTGAATGGCAAAGGATACCGATCCCAGGACCATGTATATCAAATATTTTCGGAAGGTTCAACCGCCACCCGCCCGAATTTAATTAAAATCTATTTTTTCGTCATGTCAACCGCCCGACCCGCGGTTTATCCGCGAACTCCGCTGAGACCGCAAACCGCGCATCTCTAGTGGGGGCTCCTCACATATTCACATTGTTTCTAATGGGAGCCTCCAACAAAAAGTGCTATTCGGACCCAAAAAACGACAATTTCCCCATTAATTTGAGCGAGGATGAAAGATTTGTGTTTGAGGATATTGACAGCGACAGAATAGAAAAAAAAAAAAAAGATTAAAAAAAAAAACGCAATAGCATTGGGATGTTTTTAATCACATTTACTAGGATAATTCTGGGAAATCCCTTATCTTTCTATTGTGTTGTTAGTGTTTTAGTGAGTTTAATATTACCTGATAGTCGGAAGGGTGTGTCCACGGGTGTGTTGACGCCAATGTCTCAGGGGAGTCGACGGCAGCTTCATTGACTGCCCAAGCTCAGCTTTTCTCCGGTAAGAAGCGACTTTTTAACCACAATTTTCTCACCGAAACCTGCTGGTTGACATTCGGTCGGGATCCATGTTCGCTTGACTGCGCTCTGATCCATAGTAAATTTTCACCTCCGGGAATTTTAAACAAGGAATCACCGTGTCTTTGTGTGGCTAAAGGCTAAAGCTTCCCAACTCCATCTTTCTACTGTGACTTCTCCAATATTAATTGAACAAATTGCAAAAGATTCAGCAACACAGATGTCCAAAATACTGTATAATTATGCCGTTAAAACAGACGACGTTTAGCTGTGTGTGTGTGCAGCGCTCATACTTCCTAAAAACGCGTGACGTCTTGCGTACACGTCATCATTACACAACGTTTTTAAGACGAAACTCCTGGGAAATTTAAAATTGTAATTTAGTAAACTAAAAAAGCCGTATTGGCATGTGTTGCAATGTTAATATTTCATCATTGATATATAAACTATCAGACTGCGTGGTGGGTAATAGTGGCTTTCAGTAGGCCTTTAAAGCCTTTTTTGGGTTATTCCATGATGGGTAAAATTTAAAAAAAAAAAACTTCGAAAAATAAAATAAGCCACTGGAAACTGATTTTTATAGGTTTTAACCCTTCTGAAATTGTGATAATTTTCCTCTTTAAATAAGACAATCTCATTTCAGTAGGCCTTAAAAGGCCTACTGAAAGCCACTACTAGCCACCACGCAGTCTGATAGTTTATATATCAATGATGAAATATCAATATTACAACACATGCCAATACGCCTTTTTCAGTTTACTAAATTACAATTTTAAATTTCCCGGGAGTTTCGTCTTGAAAACGTAGTGTAATGATGACGTGTACGCAAGACGTCGCGCGTTTTTAGGAAGTATGAGCGCTACACACACACAGCTAAATGTCGCCTGTTTTAACGGCATAACTACACAGTTTTTTGGACATCTGTGTTGCTGAATCTTTTGCAATTTGTTCAATTAATATTGGAGGAGTCACAGTAGAAAGATGGAGTTGGGAAGCTTTAGCCTTTAGCCACACAAACACACGGTGATTCCTTGTTTAAAATTCCCGGAGGTGAAACTTTCCTATGGATCAGAGCGCGGTCAAGAGAACATGAATCCAGATCAAATGTCAACCAGCAGGTTTCTGTGAGAAAATTGTGGTTAAAAAATCGCTTCCTACCGGAGAAAAGCTGAGCTTGGGCCCTCCATGCAGCTGCTGCCGACTCCCCTGAGACACTGGCGTCAACAAACCCGTGGACACACCCTTCCGACTATCAGGTACTATTTAACTCACTAAAACACTAGCAACACAATAGAAAGATAAGGGATTTCCCAGAATTATCAGAGTAAATGTGTTTAAAAACATCCGAATCCGTCCCAATGCAATCGCGTTTTTTTTTTCCCTAGTCCGTCACTATCAATATCCTCAAACATGAATCTTTCATCCTCACTCAAAATAATGGGGAAATTATCGTTTTCTCGGTCCGAATAGCACTTTTTGTGCATTACAAACAATGTGAATATGTGAGGAAACCCCACACTTGCGACGTCATTGTCTGCGACTTCCGGTAGAGGCAGGGCTTTTCTCTTCACACAGACAGTTGCGAACTTTATCGTGGATGTTCTCTACTAAATCCTTTCAGCCAAAATATGGCAATATCGCGAAATGATCAAGTGAGACACATAGAATGGACCTGCTATCCCCGTTTAAATAAGAAAATCTCATTTCAGTAGGCCTTTAAGGCCTTTTTTCGGGATATTCCATGATGGGTAAAATAAAATTAAAAAAACTTCGAAAAATAAAATAAGCCACTGGGAACTGATTTTTATTGGTTTTAACCCTTCTGAAATTGTGATAATGTTCCCCTTTAAATAAGATAATCTCATTTCAGTAGGCCTTTAAAGGCCTACTGAAAGCCACTACTACCCACCACGCAGTCTGATAGTTTATATAACAATGATGAAATATTAACATTACAACACATGCCAATACAGCTTTTTTATTCTACTAAATTACCATTTTAAATTTCCCGGGGGTTTCGTCTTGAAAACGTCGTGTAATGATGACGTGTACGCAAGAAGTCACGTGTTTTTAGGAAGTATGAGCGCTGCACACACACACAGCTAAATGTTGTCTGTTTTAACGGCATAATTACACAGTATTTTGGAGATCTGTGTTGCTGAATCTTTTGCAATTTGTTCAATTAATATTGGAGAAGTCCCAGTAGAAAGATGGAGTTGGGAAGCTTTAGCCTTTAGCCACACAAACACACGGTGATTTCTTGTTTAAAATTCCCGGAGGGGAAAATTTCCTATGGATCAGATCGCGGTCAAGCGAACATGAATCCAGACCGAATGTCAACCAGCAGGTTTCGGTGAGAAAATTGTGGTTAAAAAGTCGCTTCTTACCGGAGAAAAGCTGAGCTTGGGCCATCCATGAAGCTGCTGCCGACTTGCTTGAGACATTAGTGTCAACACAACAGTGGAAACACCCTTCCGACTATCAGGTAATATTTAACTCACTAAAACACTAGCAACACAATAGAAAGATAAGGGATTTCCCAGAATTAACCTAGTAAATGTGTCTAAAAACATCTGAATCACTCACAATGCAATCGCTTTTTTTTTTTTTCCCTAGTCCGTCGCTATCAATATCCTCAAACATGAATCTTTCATCCTCGCTCAAAATAATGGGGAAATTATCGTTTTCTTGGTCCGAATAGCACTTTTTGTTGGAGGCTCCCATTAAAAACAATGTGAATATGTGAGGAGCCCCCACACTTGCGACGTCATCGTCTGCGACTTCCGGTACAGGCAGGGCTTTTTTCTTAACACCGACAGTAGCGAACTTTATTGTGGATGTTCTCTACTAAATCTTTTTAGCAAAAATATGGCAATATCGTGAAATGATCAAGTATGACACAGAGTGAACCTGCTATCCCCGTTTAAATAAGAAAATCTCATTTCAGTAGGAGCCAGATGAGGTGGTTCGGGCATCTGGTCAGGATGCCACCCGAACGCCTCCCTAGGGAGGTGTTTAGGGCACGTCCAACCGTTAGGAGGCCACGGGGAAGACCCAGGACATGTTAGGAAGACTATGTCTCCCGGCTGGCCTGGGAACGCCTCGCGATCCCCCGGGAAGAGCTAGACGAAGAAGGCTGGGGAGAGGGAAGTCTGGGTTTCCCTGCTTAGGCTGTTGCCCCCGCGACCCGACCTCGGATAAGCGGAAGAAGATGGATGGATGGATGGCATTTCAGTAGGCCTTTAAAGACGTTTTTCGGGATATTCAATGATGGGTAAAATTAAAAAAAAAAAAACTTGGAAAAATAAGATAAGCCACTGGGAACTGATTTTTATTGGTTTTAACCCTTCTGAAATTGTGATCATGTTCCCCTTTAAATAAGACAATCTCATTTCAGTAGGCCTTTAAATCAATAGTTCTACACTCATGTTAATTTGTTTAGCAAATCCATTGAATATTATGCGCAACTACAATAAAATAATCTTGTGCAGCGAGTAAGTGTGGTCTAAAGTCCACAGGGGTGTGCACAACTGTATATATAAAACAAAAAAGTTGGAGAAGAAGCAGCTTGTGGGACGAGCAGGAATATTTTCCACTTATATTGGCTAAGACGATGTTTGTGGGGTTGAGCTCGTCGTGCTCCAGCTGCACTAGCCTTGAGATGCTAACTAAGGTTAGCTTGGCTCGGAACAAACTAGACTGGGCCCAACGGCGATTAATCCCAGTCACGCCACTTGTGCGCAACACTTGGGAGAACCTTGACGCCAGGGTCCGCCATAAGGAGAGAACAAGTATGGGAGAAAAGCTTTAGGAGAAACTCACCTTGTACGAGAAAACAAAAAGTAGAAAACAACAGCGTCCGCAACACGACACCCATCTTTCCCCCTTTTCCTGGCCCTGGAGCCGCGTCTTCTTTCAGCGCTCACTTCCCATCTCGCCCGCCGCTCTCCGTCGGCTTAAAATGTGCAGTTTAGCAACACGTTGCTCGGCCAGCAAAGTGTTTGTTTGTAGAATTATTGCACTTCCATGCTGGCTGGGAAGATTCCTGCTAAGTGCGTCGCTCCAACTCTCCAAGCTCACATTGTCCTGCTGCACCTCTGCTGTATCCCTCCGCTAACACCTCCTCCTCCTCCGCCGCCGCCGCGCTATTGTCGGCCATTGAATTGGCAAATATAATGATACAACACACAAACACCACGCATCTTTCACCTTTAAATGTAGAGTTGAGAACGGGGAAATCCATCCTGGATTGGAAGAATGAGACACTCGCTTATCCAGAGGCAAAGGCAGTCACATTCCAAAGGGACTACTTTCTCTCCCAGTTTACAAACAGGAGATCCAAATGCCAACTTGCACTAAACATGTCGACTAACGTTACATTATTGTTATTATTATTACATTTAACACTATTATTGCATTGCATATACAAACATAATGCTTGGTCAATTTGGTTATAATCCAGGAGGTGAGGTGTATATTATTATTATTATTATTTTCTCTGTTTCTATTTTTTGGATTGTTTCATTACATTTTGATGTTTTTTTTGGTTTAAATCAGTGTTTTTCAACCACTGTGCCGTGGGAGATTGTCTAATTTCACCTCCATCCATCCATTTCTACCGCTTATTCCCTTTTGGGGTTGTGGGGGGCAATATCTCAGCTACAATCGGGCGGAAGGCGGTGTACACCCTGGACAAGTCGCCACCTCATCGCAGGGCCAACACAGATAGACAGACAACATTCACACTCACATTCACACCATCCATCCGTCCATTTTCTACCACTTATTCCCTTTTGGTGTCGCTGGCGCCTATCTCAGCTACAATCGGGCGGAAGGCGGTGTACACCCTGGACAAGTCACCACCTCATCGCAGGGCCAACACAGATAGACAGACAACATTCACACTCACATTCACACCATCCATCCATCCATTTTCTACCGCTTATTCCTTGTTGGGGTCGTGGGGGGCGCTATCTCAGCTACAATCGGGCGGAAGGCGGTGTACACCCTGGACAAGTCGCCACCGCATCGCAGGGCCAACACAGATAGACAGACAACATTCACACTCACATTCACACCATCCATCCATCCATTTTCTACCGGTTATTCCCTTTTGGGGTTGCGGGGGCGCCGGCGCCTATCTGAGCTACAATCGGGCGGAAGGCAGTGTACACCCTGGACAAGTCACCACCTCATCGCAGGGCCAACACAGATAGACAACATTCACACTCACACCATTCATCCATCCATTTTCTACCGCTTATTCCCTTTTAGGGTCGCGGGGGGCGCTGGCGCCGATCTCAGCTACAATCGGGCAGAAGGCGGCGTACACCCTGGACAAGTCGCCACCGCATCGCAGGGCCAACACAGATAGACAGACAACATTCACACTCACATTCACACCATCCATCCACCCATTTTCTACCGGTTATTCCCTTTTGGGGTTGCGGGGGGCGCTGGCGCCTATCTCAGCTCCAATCGGGCGGAAGGCGGCGTACACCCTGGACAAGTCACCACCTCATCGCAGGGCCAACACAGATAGACAGACAACATTCACACCATCCATCCATCCATTTCCTACCGCGTATTCCCTTTTGGAGTTGCGGGGGGCGCTGGCGCCTATCAGAGCTACAATCGGGCGGAAGGCGGCGTACACCGTGGACAAGTCGCCACCTCATCGCAGGGCCAACACAGATAGACAGACAACATTCACACACTAGGGCCAATTTAGTGTTGCCAATCAACCTATCCCCAGGTGCATGTCTTTGGAGGTGGGAGGGAGCCGGAGTACCCGGAGGGAACCCACGCATTCAGGGTGAGAACATGCAAACTCCACACAGAAAGATCCCGAGCCTGGATTTGAACCCAGGACTGCAGGACCTTCGTATTGTGACCTATTTGGGTAAAAAATATTTTTTGCAAACCAGTAATTATAGTCTGCAAATGATGTGTTGTTGTTGGGTGTCGGTGCTGTCTAGAACTCTTCCATATCAGTAGGTGGCAGCCGCTAGCTAATTGCTTCGTAGATGTCGGAAACAGCGGGAGGCAGCATGCAGGTAAAGAGGTTTCTAATGCTTAAACCAAAAATAAACAAAAGGTGGGTGCCCCTAAGAAAAGGCATTGAAGCTTAGGGAAGGCTATGCAGAACCAAACTAAAACTGAATGGGCTACAAAAGTAAACAAATACAGAATGCTGGACGACAACAAAGACTTACAGTGGAGCAAAGACGGCGTCCACAATGTACAACCGAACATGACATGACAATCAACAATGTCCCCACAAAGACGGCGTCCACAATGTACAACCGAACATGACATGACAAGCAACAATGTCCCCACAAAGACGGCGTCCACAATGTACAACCGAACATGACATGACAAGCAACAATGTCTTCACAAAGAAGGATGAAAACAACTGAAATATTCTTGATTGCTAAAACAAAGTAGATGCGGGAAATGTCGCTTAAAGGAAGATGTGAAACTACTACAGTGAAATACCAACAAAAAAAAAGAGAAAAAGCCACCAAAATAAGAGTGCAAGTGAAGTGAATTATATTTATATAGCGCTTTTTCTCTAGTGACTCAAAGCGCTTTACATAGTGAAACCCAATATCTAAGTTACATTCAAACCAGTGTGGGTGGCACTGGAAGCAGGTGGGTAAAGTGTCTTGCCCAAGGACACAACGGCAGTGACTAGGATGGAGAAAGCGGGATTCGAACCTGCAATCCTCAAGTTGCCAACCGAGCTAAACCGCCCCAAGACAAGAAGTTAAACACTACACACAGGAAAACAGCAAAAAAGTGAGAATAAGTCATGATTTGATGTGACAGGTGGTGACAGAACACCTACTTTGAGACAAGAGCTATAGTGGTGCATGCTTGCTTATGCTTTAAGGTCATATCCAACAATTGCAACAACCACATTTTACTGTTAATTTCTGTTGGGGGTGTGGCTCTGCATTTTTTCAACGCAAAAAATGTGCCTCGGTTCAAAAAAGGTTGAAAAACTCTGCACTAAACATGTTGACTAACGTTACATTATTAATATTATTACATTTAACACTATTATTGCATTGCATATATAAACATAAAGCTTGGTCAATTAAGTTATAATCCAGGAGGTGAGGTGTATATTATTATTTTCTCTGTTTGGTTTATACTTTATGAAGTTTTGCACTTATTGTGTTTTTTGATTGTTTCATTACATTTGGATGTATTTGTTGGTTTAAATGATATTCTTGAAGCAAGACTATGTATTATGTCAAAGGGGGCAGGAAACTATAATATTTTTCTTCATCCTGCTCCTTTTCGGGCCTTGTTGTGTGAATTTAAATGGTATAATCGAGGTGGATCAATGAAAATGCACATAAATAAAAATAAAAATTAAATGAATTAAATAATCAAAATATTGTCGATGCAAATGAGAAGTTGCTGCAATAACTTGCCTTTTTCCACTTTAAGGTCAAATGTGTCCGAAGTGTAATTAGACACAAACTGTTCCTGCAAAAAAATCACATTTTTAATAGTTACAAGAAAAAACACCAATTTCCAAACTTCTGCATAAGCGTCACTAGACAACAAAACCAAAGCAAATTTGGATTGAACCTAGTGAAAAAAAAATCAACAAAACACCCAAAATAACACAATAACAAAGTGTGATGCGGCCTGCTGCTGCCACCTAGCGGACAGAGCACGCTGCAGCAGCTTCATATAAACAAGTAGCAAAATAGTGCACGGAAAAAAGTGCACGGCCAGTGTGCTTAACTAGGAAAAGTGTCATTATCCTTAACGAACTATTAGTATTTGAAATGATGCACGTTGCATTTCTGAAAATACACAAGATAGAATAGTTGATAGTAAATAATTCCTCCATCTTGAAAGTGTGAAGTACAAAAAGACATGCAGGTGACATAATGTTTAAAGCCTTAATTAACTAAATCAATTCAAGCTATGATTAACTTAATTAAATTCAAATAATTAAGTTGATCAAAGCTTTAATCAATTTAATTAAGTTGATTAAAGTCTTAATTAAGAAGCTTCCTGAGTTTCACAGGACCTAAGTATTGCTGTTCCCTCCTTCCGTCTTTGCAGTAGCATGATGGAGACGCCGCCTCATATTGATCTTTGATTGGGATGATGTCATGTATCAAAAAGGTGTGCAAAAGGTGGCCACGCCCCTTTAGGCCCTGCAAAAGATTACACGTCGTAGTGCAAGTCATTGAGCTCCAGTCTGGTGTAATGGCGTCTGTCGAACGACTCCATCGCCTTACGACCACCAACCGCTAGCGCCAAAGATACCACGGCGATGGCTACGACCATAAACGCCACCACACCGATTCTTAACGCCCCTTGTGCCGCTGTTGGCGCTTTGCCCCGAGTGTTGCCCGTGTTACGGAGGGTGGGGGGAGCTTGGACGTCAATGTGGGGGACGATGACCACGTTCTGACTTGTTCTGCCAGCATACGCTGACATCGTGCTCGAAGCCACAGTCCTGCCGGGAAGGGGAGGAGGAGGTGTGGAAGGGGCCTTTGTAGTCAAAGCCATTGTGATGGGAGGACTTGTGGTTGAAGTAGTAGTGGGAGGAGCCACAGTCGTAGTAGACCTGGTCATGGGAGGAGCCATGATCAAAGTGGTAGTAGTCGAGGTGGGACCAGCCATGGTTGTAGAAGGTGGAGTTGTAGCAGCCATGGTTGTAGAAGGTGGAGTTGTAGCAGCCATGGTTGTAGAAGGTGGAGTTGTAGCAGCCATGGTTGTAGGAGGAGCCACTGAAGTAGTAGGAGGAGCCAAACTGGTGGCGGAAACAGTGGTAGGAAGGGCAGCAGAAGTCGTAGGAGGAGTCAGAGTAGTAGCGAGCACCTCCTCGGACGTCGTGGTAGAGTGCACCGTCACAGCATGACCTTTTCCTTTTCTGGTTGTTTTATTTTGCTTCTTGCTCGTCTTGTTTGGTCTTTTTGTGGGTGTGGCCTTTACTGCCAGTGTGGTGGTTGGCGCTGCGGATGGAAAAATGGGCGTGGCAGTGGCTTTGGGGGTAGGTGGCGTGGTAGAAGAGTGTGTTGTCGTGGTGGTAGGAGGCGGTGGAGCAGTGGTGGTGCTGGTTGTCATGGAAACAGGCCTGATGGTGGCTGGATGAATCATGCCTAAGAAGAAGCCATCACTTTAACACAACAACCGGATTAAAAATACCACAAAGCATCAATGGCATCGATTTGACCACCTTTGTAGATGTCGTAGGTGCGAACACCTGACTGAGCCATCAGAGGACAGGCCTGCTCGGTGGGACAGTGGAACAGGAAGCAGTTGTCTTCACCGCCGGTCTTGTTGCCGTTGAAGACGGCCATGTTGCACTTGGCACCTTTACAAACAGGAAGTGACGTCATAAAGCAGGGGTCGGCAACCTTTACCACTCAAAGAGCCTTTTTGACCCGTTTCACAAAGTAAAGAAAACAATGGGAGCCAAATAACTCTTTTGAAATTTATACTGAAATAATACTGCATACAGAGTTTTTTTGCTTTGTGCTATGTATAAACCAGGGGTCTCAGACACACGGCCCGTACCTTAATATGAAAATGTAATGTTAGTGCGGCCCGCGAGTTTAATATGAACTCCGCTTGACAGCGTCACACCTGCCAACCCTCCTTATTTTCCTGGGAGTTCCCCGAATTTCAGAGTAATTATTCTCTCGAATGTACGCTGGTGCTTACCCAATGAACAATAATAAGGGCGTAAAATGATGGCACTCAACATTTTGTACAAATAGCTTGCCAGTCCAAAGAATTGTTTGACGAGGCTATTGCAGACACACGTAACAGACTGCAAGGCATCCTTATTCAACAGCAATACAGGTCACACTGAAGGTCACTCTTACTAACATGCGCCACACTGTGAACCCACAACAAACAAGAATGACAAACACATCTCGGGAGAACGTTCGCACTATAACACAACATAAACACAACAGAACAAATACCCAGAATCCCATGTAACCCTGACTCTTCCGGGCACATTATACACCCAGCTACCACCAACCCAACCCCACTCCCACCCATCCATCCGTGCGTCGGTTGAGGTGGGCGGGGGTGTAAATTGTAGCCCGGAAAAGTTAGGGATACATGGGATTCTGGGTATTTGTTCTGTCGTGTTTATGTTCTGTTATAGTGAGGATGTTCTCCCGAAATGTGTGTCATTCTTGTTTGGTGTAGGTTCACAATGCGGCGCATATTAGTAAGAGTGTTTAAGTTGTTTACATCACAACCCGCAGTGTGACCTGTATGACTGTTGACCAAGTATGCCTAGCAGTAGCGTATTCGTTCAGGGAGAGGTCGCATCAAAAATGTGACCGGCCGGACGGCCGACACGCGCACAGATAGCATGGTGAAAATCTTGGCGCGATGACATGTAGAAAAGGTGTTAGATAACACCTTTGAAGGCATGCCTTCAAAGTTAATGTCTGGGTGAAAATCAAAAAATGATAAGCCGGGAGATTTCTGATAGAGACACTGAAATTTGGAAATCTGCCGGACTTCTCCGGGCGGTCGGCAAGTATGCGGCTGAGCCACACTGGAGTGGTCAAAGATGCGGCTCCGGAGCCGCGGGTTGCCGACCCCTGTCATAAAGGGACCGAGCGGCGCTGACGTCATTTGAACTCACCTGGCTTGACCTGTTGAGAGCAACAGGCCAGAACACAGTCCTGCTCCGAGTGGACCACGCGGGTATCCATGGCGCTACCGGTCACGTTGAAGGCCAATCGGACATTGACAATGGCGTTCTGGTGCTGTCTGGAGAAACATGTGTCTGGTTCCGCCCGCAGAACCACAACCACAACCACGAACAGGCCAAGTGTCCTCACAAGGGGAGCGTGCAGCGTCAGAGTCATGGTGGTAGAAAGTCCACTAAAGTTCTAGCAGGTCTTAGAACTGCTGACAAAAAGACAACGGTAGTGGCATTAGCATATTGTTTGTTTGTGAGGAGCAGGTACTTACAAGCTCGCACAAGTAGGTGTGTGGATCAGAAGAACCATGGAGTAAAAATAGAACATCTCGAAGATTCTTTCCTTTTTTTTTTTTTTTTTTAGACCAAAGGGACCTGCAGGAAGAACTCACCACAACAAGCAGTCCTCCTTCTGAACCAAAAGGAACATTTCAGTCCAAAGTCCACAAAACAGGACTTTAGTCGGACATAAATAAACCTTATCTAGCGAACAAAACCGGTTCTGTTTGTCTTAATTACAGAGCTTAAATGGACCTTGTATCAGAACATCCATTCCAGTGAATGTTTGATGAATATGTGCCGCAACGCTATCATGACACAATGTAAAATACAAATAAACATTATATATTGTAACGAAATTATGAAATGATACGGCTAGTGCTAATCTGGCTAGCTTCCTTGTAGCAAAGAACTATACTTTAAAAACATTAAAACGGGCTTTTTCGGTACCGGCATTGTTCCCACACCGACAATTAAAAGCTAAACAAAGGTTTGAATAAAGCCAGCATGACAACAAATGAACAATAGGACGATAAAATAGCTGCTTTGTCTTAACTGTTTCAAATTAAACGACGCTTTTGGGCTCGTTAGCCAGTAAACGTAAACGCATCATGAACCATCCAACATCGGTACCGCTTCTGGTTCCGACTCCTAACGCACCTGCTGGTTCTTCAGGTCTTCTTCACAGAGGTTCCACCCCCGGGAGCCGAGCATCCTCCATCCCAAGCCCACTAACATTAACTGTCTGCCGGATGGAAGCAGCTAGCTTTAACCCGATAACGGCGTCGCAGGACGGGAAACGGAGAAGACGGCACCGAGCCCACCAGCAGCTGTTCGTCGGGGCGTCTGGATGAAGAAGCACCTTCCAAGCTGGTTGGTACCGACCAGCTGACCCATTTTAGTCTTTGTCCTCTGGGAGGGGGGAGGGAAGCTGGAGGTATTCGTAAACGTGTGGGCCGGCCCACTCGTGCAGGAACACGCACTAAAATGTATTTAATAGCGCCGCCAATCTTTGGCTGTCCCACGATTCCATTCAATATCGATTCTTGGGGTGACGATTCGATTCAAAATCGATTTTTTTTTTCAATTCAACAATGATTTTTTTCCTGATTTAAAAGGATTCTGTATTCATTCAACAGCAGGATCAACCTCAGTTTGCTGACATGCAAGCAGATTAGTAGATTTTTTTGGAACTCTTGAACGCATCATAATTAAATTATCCCCTTAACTCCCCCCAAAAAGGATTAACTAGCTGGAATAAAAAATACAATAAAACATACATCCAAAAATCTGGACGCATATGCAAAAGCGCAAAATATTTATCTGTACAGTAATCTATTTATTGATATCCTCACCTTATTGCTTTTTTTTATCCTGCACTACCAAGAGCTAATGCAACAAAATGTTGTTCTTATTTGTACTCCATCCATTTCTACCGCTAATTCCCTTTTGGGGTCGCGGGGGGCGCTGGCGCCTATCTCAGCTACAATCGGGCAGAAGGCGGGGTACACCCTGGACATGTCGCCACCTCATCACAGGGCCAACACAGACAGACAACATTCACACTCACATTCACACACTAGGGCCAATTATCCCCAGGTGCATGTCTTTGGAAGTGGGAGGAAGCCGGAGTACCCGGAGGGAACCCACGCAGTCACGGGGAGAACATGCAAACTCCACACAGAAAGATCCCGAGCCTGGATTTGAACCCAGGACTGCAGGACCTTCGTATTGTGAGGCAGACGCACTAACCCCTCTGCCACCGTGAAGCCTCTTATTTGTACTGTAAAATTCAAATTTGAATTATAATAAAAAGTAAGTCTAAGTCTAATTTTTGTAAAAAGCTTTTATAATTGTAAAGGACAAGGTTTTATCGACTGATTGCAATGATGTACATTTGTTTTAACTATTAAATGAACCAAAAATATGACTTATTTTTATCTTTGTGAAAATATTGTGTTTTCAAGCTTATGAGATGCGATGCAAGTGTAAGACGCTGTGACACTATTGTTCTTTTTTTAATTTTTTAAATAGAATAGAGTTTTATTGTCATTATTGCAGTGAACAGGTTCAAAGAACAACGAAATTGGAGCAGATCCCCTAAGGTGCATGTACAATATGGTAATATAAATAGTAAAAAAAAGCTAGAAATAAGAGATGTATCTATATATATGTATATATATCCACACAGATGCATACATATGAATATATATACACACATATATATATCATTGCACATTACAGTCCGAAAAAAAAAAGAAAAAAATTAAAAGACACGACACATGAGCCTGTTTAATGCTACTATGGATCTTGGGTAAAAGTTGTTTTTTAGTCTATTTGTGCCAGCTTTTAGCACCCTATAGCGTCTGCCTGAGGGTAGCAGTTCTAGGTGGCTGTGCCCGGGGTGGAATGGGTCTTTCAGGATGCTCTGTGCTTTCCTGAGACAGCAGGAGCTGTACAGGTCGGCCAGGGAGGGGTCTAATGGTAATGTCAGTGAGGGATTTTTAATCACTGCTATGCTGAAATTATAACTAATATTGATACTGTTGTTGATAATATTCATTTTCGTTTGACTACTTTTGGTTTGTTCTGTGTGGTGTTTGTGTCTCCTCTCAATTGTTCTGTTTATTGCAGTTCTGAGTGTTGCTGGGTCAGGTTTGGTTTTGGAATTGGATTGCATTGTTATGGTATTGCTGTGTATTGTTTTGTCGGATTGATTAAAAAATAAATTTTCTAAAAATGAGAATCGATTCTGAATCGCACAACGTGATAATCGTGATTCAAATTCGAATTGATTTTTTCCCACACCCCTAGTATTTAAACGTAAACGTATTAGATTCAATTTGTATTCGAATCAATTTTTTCCCACAACCCTAATATATGTATGCATATATATATATATATATATATATATGTATATGTATATATATATATATATGTATATATAATGTGTTAGGGATGTCCCGATCCAGGTTTTTGCACTTCCGATCAGATACTGGCCTATCCGAGCATGTATTAAAGTTTAAAGTGCTGACCTACTGCCCTCGGTAATGGCACCATTCCCAAAGTATGTGGGCTCTATTGATAACCTCACTAACAACTTTAACGACACCCTGCGCGAAACCATTGATAACATAGCACCGCTAAAGTTAAAAAAGGCTCCAAAAAAGCGCACCCCGTGGTTTACAGAAGAAACTAGAGCTCAGAAATTATTATGCAGAAAGCTGGAACGCAAATGGCGCACGACTAAACTTGAGGTGCACCATCAAGCATGGAGTGATGGTTTAATAACTTATAAACACATGCTTACCTTAGCTAAAGCTAATTATTACTCAAATCTCATCCACCGTAATAAAAACGATCCTACATTTTTGTTTAGTACGGTAGCATCGCTAACCCAACAAGGGACTCCTTCCAGTAGCTCCACCCACTCAGCTGATGACTTTATGCAATTCTTTAGTAAGAAAATTGAAGTCATTAGAAAGGAGATTAAAGACAATGCGTCCCAGCTACAACGGGGTTCTATTAACACTGATACGATGGTATATACGGCGGATACTGCCCTCCAAAATAGTTTCTCTCGTTTTGAGGAAATAACAGAGGAATTGTTACAACGTGTAAATGGAATAAAACAAACAACATGTTTACTTGACCCACTTCCTGGGAAACTGATCAAGGAGCTCTTTGTATTATTAGGTCCATCAGTGCTAAATATTATAAACTTATCACTCTCCTCGGGCACTGTTCCCCTAGCATTCAAAAAAGCGGTTATTCATCCTCTTCTTAAAAGACCTAACCTCGATCCTGACCTCATGGTAAACTACCGACCGGTGTCTCACCTGCCCTTTATTTAGAAAATCCTTGAAAAAATTGTTGCAAAGCAGCTAAATGAACACTTAACATCTAACAATCTATGTGAAACCTTTCAATCCGGTTTCAGGGCAAATCACTCCACGGAGACAGCCCTCGCAAAAATGACTAATGATCTATTGCTAACGATGGATTCTGATGCGTCATCTATGTTGCTGCTCCTCGATCTTAGCGCTGCTTTCGATACCGTCGATCATAATATTTTATTAGAACGTATCAAAACACGAATTGGTATGTCAGACTTAGCCCTGTCTTGGTTTAACTCTTATCTTACTGATAGGATGCAGTGTGTCTCCCATAACAATGTGACCTCGGACTATGTTAAGGTAACGTGTGGAGTTCCCCAGGGTTCGGTCCTTGGCCCTGCACTCTTCAGCATCTACATGCTGCCGCTAGGTGACATCATACGCAAATACGGTGTTAGCTTTCACTGTTATGCTGATGACACCCAACTCTACATGCCCCTAAAGCTGACCAACACGCCGGATTGTAGTCAGCTGGAGGCGTGTCTTAATGAAATTAAACAATGGATGTCCGCTAACTTTTTGCAACTCAACGCCAAAAAAACGGAAATGCTGATTATCGGTCCTGCTAGACACCGAACTCTATTTAATAATACAACTCTAACATTTGACAACCAAACAATTAAACAAGGCGACACGGTAAAGAATCTGGGTATTATCTTCGACCCAACTCTCTCCTTTGAGGCACACATTAAAAGCGTTACTAAAACGGCCTTCTTTCATCTCCGTAATATCGCTAAAATTCGCTCCATTCTGTCCACTAAAGACGCTGAGATCATTATCCATGCGTTTGTTACGTCTCGTCTCGACTACTGTAACGTATTATTTTGGGGTCTCCCCATGTCTAGCATTAAAAGATTACAGTTGGTACAAAATGCGGCTGCTAGACTTTTGACAAGAACAAGAAAGTTTGATCACATTACGCCTGTACTGTATATACCTTTATATACATATATACCTATACTGTATATACATTTATATACATATATACATACATATATACCTATACTGTATATACCTTTATATACATATATACATACATATATACCTATACTGTATATACCTTTATATACATATATACATACATATACTGTATATACCTTTATATACATATATACATACATATATACCTATACTGTATATACCTTTATATACATATATACATACATATATACCTATACTGTATATACCTTTATATACATATATACATACATATATACCTATACTGGCTCACCTGCACTGGCTTCCTGTGCACTTAAGATGTGACTTTAAGGTTTTACTACTTACGTATAAAATACTACACGGTCTAGCTCCATCTTATCTTGCCGATTGTATTGTACCATATGTCCCGGCAAGAAATCTGCCTTCAAAGGACTCCGGCTTATTAGTGATTCCCAAAGCCCAAAAAAAGTCTGCGGGCTATAGAGCGTTTTCCGTTCGGGCTCCAGTACTCTGGAATGCCCTCCCGGTAACAGTTCGAGATGCCACCTCAGTAGAAGCATTTAAGTCTCATCTTAAAACTAATTTGTATACTCTAGCCTTTAAATAGACTCCCTTTTTAGACCAGTTGATCTGCCGTTTCTTTTCTTTTTCTTCTATGTCCCCCCCTCCCTTGTGGAGGGGGTCCGGTCCGATCCGGTGGCCATGTACTGCTCGCCTGTGTATCGGCTGGGGACATCTCTGCGCTGCTGATCCGCCTCCGCTTGTGATGGTTTCCTGCTGGCTCCGCTGTGAACGGGACTCTCGCTGCTGTGTTGGATCCGCTTTGGACTGGACTCTCGCGACTGTGTTGGATCCATTATGGATTGAACTTTCACAGTATCATGTTAGACCCGCTCGACATCCATTGCTTTCCTCCTCTCTAAGGTTCTCATAATCATTATTGTCACAGACGTCCCACTGGATCATTATTGTCACCGATGTCCCACTGGGTGTGAGTTTTCCTTGCCCTTATGTGGGCCTACCGAGGATGTCGTGGTGGTTTGTGCAGCCCTTTGAGACACTAGTGATTTAGGGCTATATAAGTAAACATTGATTGATTGATTGAAAGTTATTTAGCCTACTTAGTTCTCAGATTGATGCTGAAAAGGATTTTAGTACTCTTGATAACAACTAGCCAGCTGAATTAGGTGAGTTTGAATAATACACAATAGTTGGTATTCAAGGATAAACACAAAATATCAAAAATTATACATGACAAACAGAAATGGCATCATTAAACAGTAAAAAAGTGAACGGTATAAAGTGCAAATAATGCTGTAAATATTATTTAAAAAAGCAAAACACACAAACAACCTGAGTGGGATAAAATGTCTATAACTCAGCATCAATACTTGCTATTGAACAAGTGTAAACTTAAGAAATACAGGGCGGGGCAAACAATTGAACTCCAAGAATAATGGGGAGATTCATTCTAACAAAGACGAGCACTTGAAGATTCTCAGGTGTCAGCCTGCTCCTGTCTTCATCTATGATGAGTGCTAAAAAGCCTCTCACTAGCAAAAGTCATTCAAATGTCTTACAACTTTACAGCCACGCTTGACTTTATTGTGGCATGTTTTGCACTCCACCTCTTCATCTTTTTTGTTTTGTAGGATAAAATAATCCCACACAGCTGACATTTTTACTGTAACTTTTAATTCACACGGCCGTCTGAACAGTTAGAATGCAGACCTGTGGATGTTTTGAAAGTGTTCTGGAAAATGCGGAACGGAGTTTAGAGAGAAGCAGAAGAGTGGAATGTATTGTTTAAATCGGTGTGTTGGAAAACACGGACCAGAGTTTTTTTAAAAACTGGATTTGGATCGGCATTTTCCATGCCTTGCCCATACACATTTTGGCAAATATCGGCGGCCAATCCAAATATCGGATCGGGACAACCCTAATATATATATATATATATATATATATATATATATATATATATATATATATATATATATAAATATATATATATATATATATAGGGCAGCACAATGGAAGAAGGGTTAGTGCGTCTACCTCACTCTACGAAAGTCCTGGGTTCAATCCCGGGCTCAGGATCTTTCTGTGTGGAGTTTGCATGTCCTCCCCGTGAATGCGTGGGTTCCCTCCGGGTACTCCGGCTTCCTCCCACCTCCAAAGACATGCACCTGGGGATAGGCCCCTCCCACCTCCAAAAACATGCACCTGGGGATAGGCCCCTCTCACCTCCAAAGACATGCACCTGGGGATAGGCCCCTCCCACCTCCAAAGACATGCACCTGGGGATAGGCCCCTCTCACCTCCAAAGACATGCACCTGGGGATAGGCCCCTCTCACCTCCAAAGACATGCACCTGGGGATAGGCCCCTCTCACCTCCAAAGACATGCACCTGGGGATAGGTTGCTTGGCAACACTAAATGGTCCCTAGTGTGTGAATGTTGTCCGTCTATCTGTGTTGGTCCTGCGATGACGTGGCGACTTGTCCAGGGTGTACCCCGCCATCCGCCCGATTATAGCTGTGATAGGTTCCTGCGTCCCCCGCGGTAGGAAATGGATGGATATATATACACACACACACACAGCCCGGCCCCAAACCATATTATTTTGTATTATAATTTTGAAGAATGTGCATGAACTATTTCTGTTCCAAATAGTTAGAAATGTCACATTTGAAATATCAAGTGCCAGTTTACTGTACCGTGCCAAGTTACTCTACTACTATATGAGGACGTATTTTCTCTTGTTTCATGGAAAATAAAACAGCAAAGTCCATTGGACTGTCATCTGTTTTAATTCTGAGACACTTTTGTTTCAAAGACATGATTTTTTTTGTCTCACGCTTGAAATAAGAAATGATTACTTTTAAACTTGTGAGTGTTGACACAGCTTTGCAACACTTGATATTCTACTTTCAAGCATGTTTTACTCAATCTAGCTCATCACATCTCAGCAACAAGCTGTAATATCTTACATTTAGGAGCAAATCACTTAAAACAAGTAAAACACTCCAACATAAAATCTGCTTAGTGAGAAGAATGATCTTATCAGACAGAAAATAAAGATCTGCCTTATTTGAGATATTTCAGTTTTTGCAGTGAAGTTGCTGCCCCCCAGTGGAAGACTGGCGGAAATGCAGCACTTGTAATGGATTGTCAGGTCTTGGCTTCTTTAAGCGTGCTCAATTTTCCCAGAATTAATAAGAGCAGGCTGGTAATCAAAGCACCCCCCATCCCAGAGTTGAGAGCGTGAAGCATGTTTTCTGTGTGCACGCCAACACATGCACACACAACTGTGGAGGACACAACTCTTCATACCAGACAGAAATAACTTCAATGTTTTGCTCATAAGTCTTTGTGTGTCCAGCTCCACAAGTCCCCACTGGTGAGAGTTTAGGCAAGCAGTGCTAGCCAATGTCAGCTCATTGTCCAGCACAGCTCTTAAGGCAGACTTGGGTAAATTAAAGCCTGTTAAGCTTTTCAATCTGGCCTGCCGGACATTCCCAAATAATTTCTTTAGATCTTTAAGATGGAAACTAGCTTCCATTATGATGTTTTAGAATGACTGGAAGTCTTCAACTATACAAAGTATTTCAATGGTTGCAATCTGCACTTTGGCATGATATACTAGTTACTATGCCCATCTAATTAGTTACTATGCTCATCTAATTAGTTACTATGGTCATCTAATTAGTTACTATGCCCATCTAATTAGTTACTATGCTCATCTAATTAGTTACTATGGTCATCTAATTAGTTACTATGCTCATCTAATTAGTTACTATGGTCATCTAATTAGTTACTATGCTCATCTAATTAGTTACTATGCTCATCTAATTAGTTACTATGCCCATCTAATTAGTTACTATGGTCATCTAATTAGTTACTATGCCCATCTAATTAGTTACTATGGTCATCTAATTAGTTACTATGCCCATCTAATTAGTTACTATGCCCATCTAATTAGTTACTATGGTCATCTAATTAGTTACTATGGTCATCTAATTAGTTACTATGCTCATCTAATTAGTTACTATGCTCATCTAATTAGTTACTATGCCCATCCAATTAGTTACTATGGTTATCTAATTAGTTACTATGCCCATCTAATTAGTTACTATGGTCATCTAATTAGTTACTATGGTCATCTAATTAGTTACTATGCTCATCTAATTAGTTACTATGCTCATCTAATTAGTCACTATGCTCATCTAATTAGTTACTCTGGTAATCTAATTGGTTACTCCGGTAATCTAACTAGTTACTGTGCTCATGTAATTGGTTACTCTGGTAATCTAACTAGTTACTATGGTTATCTAATTAGTTACTATGGTCATCTAATTAGTTACTATGATCATCTAATTGGTTACTCTGGCAATCTAACGTATTACTATGCTCATCTAATTAGTTACCATGGTCATCTAATTAGTTGCTATGGTCATCTAATTGGTTACTATGCTCATCTAATTAGTTACTATGCTCATCTAATTGGTTACTCTGGTAATCTAACTAGTTACTATGGTCATCTAATTAGTTACTATGGTCATCTAATTGGTTACTCTGGTAATGTAATTAGTTACTATGCTCATCTAATTGGTTACCCTGGTAATCTAACTAGTTACTATGGTCATCTAATTGGTTACTCTGGTAATCTAACTAGTTACTATGGTCATCTAATTAGTTACTATGTTCATCTAATTGATTACTCTGGTAATGTAATTAGTTACTATGGTCATCTAACTAGTTACTCTGGTAATCTAATTGGTTACTCTGGTAATGTAATTAGTTACTATGGTCATCTAACTAGTTACTCTGGTAATCTAATAGGTTACTCTGGTAATGTAATTAGTTACTATGCTCATCTAGGTGACATCCTGAAATGTGGGTGTCAGGGACGGACGCGGAAGGAGATTTTTACAACCAAGTTCTAAAGTTTCGTGATATAGCAGATTGTATATTTATTTCACAAGGTTTGTTGCATTTTTGTTGCGTTTTGCTTGATTGCAAAATATGTGACGTTCATATGTTGTCAATATTCAGTGTTTTATCCTTCATAGTTAATGTTGTAAATACAACATTCTTTATTTCCATGCACTGCAAAAACTGAAATCTAAGTAAGATGAAATAATTCAAATAAGGGTAATATGTGCTTATTTTCTGTCTGATAAGATCATTCTTCTCACTGAGCAGATTTTATGTTGGAGTGTTTTACTTGTTTTAAGGGTTTTGGTCCTAAATGAGCTTGTTACTGAGATTTGATGACCTATATTGAGTCAAACATGCTTGAAACTAGACTATCAACTGTAGACAATTGTTCTTAACATCAACAATAGCAAAACTGTGTCAACACACACAAGTATAAAACTACTTTTTAAAGTAATCATTTCTTCTTTCAAGCTTGAAAAAAAAATCATGCCAAGCACATATGTTTATGCACACTAGCATTTACTTCATTTGAGAATATTTTTCAACATATTGAGCAAAAAGGTCTGTGTTTTTTTCCTCCAAAGAAAAGTGCACTTGTTATTAGTGAGGATCTACTTATTTGAAGGTATTTTGGGGTTCATTGAAGTTAGAAGATTGTACTTGTTTTACAAAGTGTTGACAAGCCGAATGTTCTTGTTCTATTGGCAGATCATTGTGCTTAGTTCAAATAAAATAGCCCTCATTTTTATATTTAGTGTTTTTCTTGTTTTTGAAAACTGACTTCTTGCAGTGTGTACATTCTGGGTGTCTCATTCAGTAAACTAAAGTTTCAAAATGTCCTTCCAGTTTTTAAGGCTGTCTTAATGTTTTTACCTTTCAATCTGACATTATTGTGAGGTTTTGTATTAGTGTTCCTAAAATTCAAATATGCTGGCCCCAAGACTATTTTTTTTCTCTAAAATTTGGCCTCCCGAGTCAATAATTCAAAAACTCTTAAGGCGTTGGGAAGTGAGGTTTAGAGAAAAAGTAATTGGGGGCAAGTATATTTGATTTTAGAAACACGAATACAAAACCTCACAGTAATGTCAGATTGAATGCTAAAAACTAAGAGACCACCTTTTAAAAAAGGAATTGAATTTTACATTTTTTTACTGAATGAGACACCCAGAATGTAGATGAAAATAAAGAATGTGGGATTTACAATATTAACTATGAAGGATAAAACACTGAATATTGACAAGGTATGAACGTCACACCCCAGAAAAACGCAAGAAAGAAACAAATGAATTGCTCACGGTCATGAGTCAGAAAAAAGCAAGGGGTGGTTCTTGACGTGGTTCCGCACACTCTCCGTGATCTGTTCCTGGGTCTTCATGCGGTTGTAGTAGTCCACAAAGAGGCCATCAGGACTCAGCAGGTAGATGAGAATGGTATGGTCCACGATATAGTCCCCGTCCTCGTCCTTGGGGCCGGCACTGGCGTACACCCGGTAGTCCCGGCCCGCGTCCTTCACCTCCTGGGCGGTGCCGGTGAGACCCACCAGGCGGGGGTGGAAGTCTTTGACGTAGCGCGCCAGCGCCGCCACGTCGTCGCGCTCCGGGTCCACGGTGACGAAGACGGGCTGGACCGGGGGTATGGACGAGTCCCGGTCCAGCGCCTCCACGACGGCGCTCATCTTTTCCAGTTCGTCCGGGCAGATGTCGGGACAGTGCGTGAAGCCGAAGTAGAGCAGCACCCAGCGGCCCGAGAAGTCGCGCTTGGTGCGGCGCCGCCCGTCTTGGTCCAGGAGGCTGAAGTTCCCCCGGCCCAGCGCCACCTGCCGCAGCTGCTCTAAACGCTGCCTCCTGTCCCTCTGCTGCTTCTCCGCGTGGACGGAGGCCCACGCCGCCAGCAGCCCGCCGCCAAAAAGCAGCGTCACCGCCACACGTGTCCTCAACTTGACCTGGGCCGATGACCTCTGACCTTGAGACCAAAACCCGGCCCAATGGATCCTGAGTGGACTCTGCTGGACCCGAGAACACGTCCGCAAGTTTCCACGGACACCGGCCATCGCACACCTGAGCACTAAAACAAGCACAGCGTCATTTTCATCATCCAGACATTTCCTACCGCTTGTCCTTTTCGGGGTCGTAATTAAGCGAGTTTTAAACTTACTTGTTGCGGTCCGGACGTGAGGAGTCTTGCAATATTCTTCCACGAGGTCGCCGATCAAAGAGAATCCTCAAACGATGTGTGACGTCAAATGCACCGCGATATACTTTTATCTCACCATGTGTGGCATGAAATGCACCGCGATATACTTTTATCTCACCATGTGTGACGTCAAATGCACTGCGATATACTTTTATCTCACCATGTGTGACATGAAATGCACTTATATCACCCTCTATTAGCTTGTAGCAAGTAGCACCGTATGTGTACGCACTGCGCATGTCTTTTTTTCTTCTTCTTCTCTTCAGTTTCACGGCAGCTGGCATCCGTCCGTGTTGCAATACTGCCACCCTCAGTTTCACTTTAGAATTCAGTTACAATCGCTCCTTGAGTCCAATATCGTTCAAAAACTATGACGTCACATTAGTGCCAAAAATACAAGCGCATGAAAACTGTTGTCGCGCGCTGATTCTCCACTTCGGCGCCTTTTTGCGTGCGCGCCGTCTTTGTTTTGGTACTTTGTGGGCGGTTATTCTTACACAACCCCTTCTTTCTGATTGGTCAGGTGCAAACAGCTGAAGGCCAATCAGAAGTCTGGCAGGGCGGGTCATGGTCAAAATGTGTCAAGATAATACAGCTCCTGTCGACAATATGTATCAAGATGATACAGCTCCTGTCGACAAGAGCTGTATTATCTTGATACATATTGTCGACAGGAGCTGTATCATCTTGATACATATTGTCGACAGGAGCTGTATCATCTTGATACATATTGTCGACAAGAGCTGTATTATCTTGATACATATTGTCGACAGGAGCTGTATCATCTTGATACATATTGTCGACAGGAGCTGTATCATCTTGATACATATTGTCGACAGGAGCTGTATTATCTTGATACATATTGTCGACAGGAGCTGTATTATCTTGATACATATTGTCGACAGGAGCTGTATCATCTTGATACATATTGTCGACAGGAGCTGTATCATCTTGATACATATTGTCGACAGGAGCTGTATTATCTTGATACATATTGTCGACAGGAGCTGTATTATCTTGATACATATTGTCGACAGGAGCTGTATCATCTTGATACATATTGTCGACAGGAGCTGTATTATCTTGATACATATTGTCGACAGGAGCTGTATCATCTTGATACATATTGTCGACAGGAGCTGTATCATCTTGATACATATTGTCGACAGGAGCTGTATTATCTTGATACATATTGTCGACAGGAGCTGTATTATCTTGACACATATTGTCAACAGGAGCTGTATTATCTTGATACATATTGTCGACAGGAGCTGTATTATCTTGATACATATTGTCGACAGGAGCTGTATCATCTTGACACATATTGTCGACAGGAGCTGTATCATCTTGATACATATTGTCGACAGGAGCTGTATTATCTTGATACATATTGTCGACAGGAGCTGTATCATCTTGATACATATTGTCGACAGGAGCTGTATTATCTTGATACATATTGTCGACAGGAGCTGTATCATCTTGACACATATTGTCGACAGGAGCTGTATTATCTTGACACATATTGACTATGACCCGCCCTGCTAGACTTCTGATTGGCCCTCAGCTATTTTCACCTGACCAATCAGAAAGAAGGGGTTGTGTAAGAATAACCGCCCACAAAGTGCCAAAACAAAGACGGCGCGCGCACATAGGCACCGCGCGCACGCAAAAAGGCGCCGCGCCAGCGCACAAAGGCACCGCGCGCACGCAAAAAGGCGCCGCGCCGGCGCACAAAGGCACCGCGCGCACGCAAAAAGGCGCCGTGCCGGCGCACAAAGGCACCGCGCGCACGCAAAAAGGCGCCGCGCCAGCGCACAAAGGCACCGCGCGCACGCAAAAAGGCACCGCACCAGCGCACAAAGGCACCGCGCGCACGCAAAAAGGCGCCGTGCCAGCGCACAAAGGCACCGCGCGCACGCAAAAAGGCGCCGCGCCAGCGCACAAAGGCACCGCGCGCACGCAAAAAGGCGCCGCGCCAGCGCACAAAGACACCACACGCGTGCAAAAGGGTGTCGCGCGCGCGCACGAAGTGGGGAATCAGCGCGCGACAACAGTTTGTATGCGCTTGGACTTTTGTCACTAATGTGACGTCATACAAATACCCCATACTCTCTGAGCACTCCCCACAGGACTTCCCGAGGGACACGGTCCAATGCCTTCTCCAAGTCCACAAAGCACATGTAGACTGGTTGGGCAAACTCCCATGCACCCTCAAGAACCCTGCCCAGAGTATAGAGCTGGTCCACAGTTCCACCACCATGATGAAAACCACACTGTTCCTCCTGAATCCGAGGTTGGACTATCCGACGTAGCCTCCTCTCCAGTACACCTGAATAAACCTTACCAGGGAGGCTGAGGAGTGTGATCCACAATAGTTGGAACACACCCTCCGGTCCCCCTTCTTAAAGAGAGGAACCACTACCCTGGTCTGCCAATCCAGAGGTACCGCCCCCGATGTCCACAGAGTCTTGTCAACCAAGACAGCCCCACAGCATCCAGAGCAAGGCTTTCCATCCATCCATCATCTTCCGCTTATCCGAGGTCAGGTCGCGGGGGCAACAGCCTAAGCAGGGAAGCCCCGACTGTCTTCTCCCCAGCCACTTCGTCTAGCTCTTCCCAAGGGATCCTGAGGTGTTCTCAGGCCAGCCGGGAGACATAGTCTTCCCAACGTGTCCTGGGTCTTCCCCATAGCCTCCTACCGGCTGGACGTGCCCTAAACACCTCCCTAGGGAGGCGTTCGGGTGGCATCCTGACCAGATGCCCGAACCACCTCATCTGGCTCCTCTCCATGTGGAGGAGCAGCGGCTTTACATTGAGTTCCTCCTGGATGGCAGAGCTTCTCACCCTATCTCTAAGGGAGAGACCCAAACTCATTTCGGCCGCTCGTACCCGTGATCTTATCCTTTCGGTCATGACCCAAAGCTCATGACCATAGGTGAGGATGGGAACGTAGATCGACCGGTAAATTGAGAGCTTTGTCTTCCGGCTCAGCTCCTTCTTCACCACAACGGATCGGTACAACGTCCGCATTACTGAAGGTGGATCGGTGCGGCGTCTTCAGCAAGGCTTTCTTGGGGGGAAATAATAATTTAAAAAAAAAAAGGTTCTTCATCATAAAACACCAACTTAATTATGAAAGGGAATTGATGAAAACCCACAAAGCTTAAATAGTTGAATTACGTTATTGTTAATTATGTTATTAAATCAATACCAACATTATGACAAATATGGCTCTTTTTAAAATAAGCAAATGTCAATAATAAAGCGTTTACTCATTCTGTTAAAAAACGAACAACAAAGAATTCCAAATATTGTCAGTAAACAGAGGTGACATGGTGATAGATAGATAGATAGATAGATAGATAGATAGATAGATAGATAGATAGTACTTTATTGATTCCTTCAGGAGAGTTCCTTCAGGAAAATTAAAATTCCAGCAGCAGTGTACAGAGTTGACTACAGAGCTACTGGAGATGCAGCCGCCCTCCACAGCGCAAGCAGAGAGAAAAAAAAAGTGACAGATAGTGATAGTGAAAGAGGAGTCATTCATGTGCTCACCAACACTCGCTCATTCCCAGCTGACACAGCAGACAGTCCACAGAGGTGAGTTTCCACTGCATCCGATCATCTTTAATGCTGGCACTCACACATTTAGATGCACACAAGACAAGATCATCTTTAATTCTGGCACTCACACATTTAGATGCACACAAGACAAGATCATCTTTAATTCTGGCACTCACACATTTAGATGCACACAAGACAAAGTTGTGTTTACCACACAAACTCCACATGTCATTTGATCAATTAATGCAAAGATTTTCATGGGTGGATCACATTTATGTGCTGCTAATCCAACAAATGCAGCTCTCTTATTGGCTTATTTAGTCCCTACTGGCTCTTTTAAAGTACTGTACATGTACAAAGTGTGTGTGTGTGTGTGTGTGTGTGTGTGTGTGTGTGTGTGTGTGTGTGTGTGTGTCACCATGGAAACTATCTTTGGAGGAAATGGTGTCTTCTTCTCAGTTCCTCTTAGAAGATGTCATTAAGTGACATTGGATGCGGCGCATGTGTGCTGCAATGCATGATGGGAGGCCAGCTAGGCAAGCATCCAGCTGATTGGCTGACACTTGGGACTGCTAGGTGACATCAACGTGTGTTGACCACTAGGTGACATCAACGTGTGTTGACCACTAGGTGACATCAACGTGTGTTGACCACTAGGTGACATCAACGTGTGTTGACCACTAGGTGACATCAACGTGTGTTGACCACTAGGTGACATCAACGTGTGTTGACCACTATGTGACATCAACGTGTGTTGACCACTAGGTGACATCAACGTGTGTTGACCACTAGGTGACATCAACGTGTGTTGACCACTAGGTGACATCAACGTGTGTTGACCACTAGGTGACATCAACGTGTGTTGACCACTAGGTGACATCAACGTGTGTTGACCACTAGGTGACATCAACGTGTGTTGACCACTAGGTGACATCAACGTGTGTTGACCACTAGGTGACATCAACGTGTGTTGACCACTAGGTGACATCAACGTGTGTTGACCACTAGGTGACATCAACATGTGTGTTGACCACTAGGTGACATCAACATGTGTGTTGACCACTAGGTGACATCAACATGTGTGTTGACCACTAGGTGACATCAACGTGTGTTGACCACTAGGTGACATCAACATGTGTGTTGACCACTAGGTGACATCAACGTGTGTTGACCACTAGGTGACATCAACGTGTGTTGACCACTAGGTGACATCAACATGTGTGTTGACCACTAGGTGACATCAACGTGTGTTGACCACTAGGTGACATCAACATGTGTGTTGACCACTAGGTGACATCAACGTGTGTTGACCACTAGGTGACATCAACGTGTGTTGACCACTAGGTGACATCAACATGTGTGTTGACCACTAGGTGACATGAACTTGTGTTGACCACTAGGTGACATCATCGTGTGTTGACCACTAGGTGACATCAACGTGTGTTGACCACTAGGTGACATCAACGTGTGTTGACCACTAGGTGACATCAACGTGTGTTGACCACTAGGTGACATCAACGTGTGTTGACCACTAGGTGACATCAACGTGTGTTGACCACTAGGTGACATCAACGTGTGTTGACCACTAGGTGACATGAACTTGTGTTGACCACTAGGTGACATCAACTTGTGTTGACCACTAGGTGACATCAACGTGTGTTGACCACTAGGTGACATCAACGTGTGTTGACCACTAGGTGACATCAACGTGTGTGACCACTAGGTGACATCAACGTGTGTTGACCACTAGGTGACATCAACGTGTGTTGACCACTAGGTGACATCATCGTGTGTTGACCACTAGGTGACATCAACGTGTGTTGACCACTAGGTGACATCAACGTGTGTTGACCACTAGGTGACATCAACGTGTGTTGACCACTAGGTGACATCAACGTGTGTTGACCACTAGGTGACATCAACGTGTGTTGACCACTAGGTGACATCAACGTGTGTTGACCACTAGGTGACATCAACGTGTGTTGACCACTAGGGTGACATCAACGTGTGTTGACCACTAGGTGACATCAACGTGTGTTGACCACTAGGTGACATCAACGTGTGTTGACCACTAGGTGACATCAACGTGTGTTGACCACTAGGTGACATCAACGTGTGTTGACCACTATGTGACATCAACGTGTGTTGACCACTAGGTGACATCAACGTGTGTTGACCACTAGGTGACATCAACGTGTGTTGACCACTAGGTGACATCAACGTGTGTTGACCACTAGGTGACATCAACGTGTGTTGACCACTAGGTGACATCAACGTGTGTTGACCACTAGGTGACATCAACGTGTGTTGACCACTAGGTGACATCAACGTGTGTTGACCACTAGGTGACATCAACGTGTTGTTGACCACTAGGTGACATCAACGTGTGTTGACCACTAGGTGACATCAACATGTGTGTTGACCACTAGGTGACATCAACATGTGTGTTGACCACTAGGTGACATCAACAGTGTGTTGACCACTAGGTGACATCAACGTGTGTTGACCACTAGGTGACATCAACATGTGTGTTGACCACTAGGTGACATCAACGTGTGTTGACCACTAGGTGACATCAACGTGTGTTGACCACTAGGTGACATCAACATGTGTGTTGACCACTAGGTGACATCAACGTGTGTTGACCACTAGGTGACATCAACATGTGTGTTGACCACTAGGTGACTATCAACGTGTGTTGACCACTAGGTGACATCAACGTGTGTTGACCACTAGGTGACATCAACATGTGTGTTGACCACTAGGTGACATGAACTTGTGTTGACCACTAGGTGACATCATCGTGTGTTGACCACTAGGTGACATCAACGTGTGTTGACCACTAGGTGACATCAACGTGTGTGACCACTAGGTGACATCAACGTGTGTTGACCACTAGGTGACATCAACGTGTGTTGACCACTAGGTGACATCAACGTGTGTTGACCACTAGGTGACATCAACGTGTGTTGACCACTAGGTGACATGAACTTGTGTTGACCACTAGGTGACATCAACTTGTGTTGACCACTAGGTGACATCAACGTGTGTTGACCACTAGGTGACATCAACGTGTGTTGACCACTAGGTGACATCAACGTGTGTTGACCACTAGGTGACATCAACGTGTGTTGACCACTAGGTGACATCAACGTGTGTTGACCACTAGGTGACATCATCGTGTGTTGACCACTAGGTGACATCAACGTGTGTTGACCACTAGGTGACATCAACGTGTGTTGACCACTAGGTGACATCAACGTGTGTTGACCACTAGGTGACATCAACGTGTGTTGACCACTAGGTGACATCAACGTGTGTTGACCACTAGGTGACATGAACTTGTGTTGACCACTAGGTGACATCAACTTGTGTTGACCACTAGGTGACATCAACGTGTGTTGACCACTAGGTGACATCAACGTGTGTTGACCACTAGGTGACATCAACGTGTGTTGACCACTAGGTGACATCAACGTGTGTTGACCACTAGGTGACATCAACGTGTGTTGACCACTAGGTGACATCAACGTGTGTTGACCACTAGGTGACATGAACTTGTGTTGACCACTAGGTGACATCAACGTGTGTTGACCACTAGGTGACATCAACGTGTGTTGACCACTAGGTGACATCAACTTGTGTTGACCACTAGGTGACATCAACGTGTGTTGACCACTAGGTGACATCAACGTGTGTTGACCACTAGGTGACATCAACGTGTGTTGACCACTAGGTGACATCAACGTGTGTTGACCACTAGGTGACATCAACGTGTGTTGACCACTAGGTGACATCAACATGTGTGTTGACCACTAGGTGACATCAACGTGTGTTGACCACTAGGTGACATCAACGTGTGTTGACCACTATGTGACATCAACGTGTGTTGACCACTAGGTGACATCAACGTGTGTTGACCACTAGGTGACATCAACGTGTGTTGACCACTAGGTGACATCAACGTGTGTTGACCACTAGGTGACATCAACATGTGTGTTGACCACTAGGTGACATCAACGTGTGTTGACCACTAGGTGACATCAACATGTGTGTTGACCACTAGGTGACATCAACGTGTGTTGACCACTAGGTGACATCAACGTGTGTTGACCACTAGGTGACATCAACGTGTGTTGACCACTAGGTGACATCAACGTGTGTTGACCACTAGGTGACATCAACGTGTGTTGACCACTAGGTGACATTAACGTGTGTTGACCACTAGGTGACATCAACGTGTGTTGACCACTAGGTGACATGAACTTGTGTTGACCACTAGGTGACATGAACTTGTGTTGACCACTAGGTGACATGAACTTGTGTTGACCACTAGGTGACATCAACGTGTGTTGACCACTAGGTGACATCAACGTGTGTTGACCACTAGGTGACATCAACGTGTGTTGACCACTAGGTGACATGAACTTGTGTTGACCACTAGGTGACATGAACTTGTGTTGACCACTAGGTGACATCAACGTGTGTTGACCACTAGGTGACATCAACGTGTGTTGACCACTAGGTGACATCAACGTGTGTTGACCACTATGTGACATCAACGTGTGTTGACCACTAGGTGACATCAACGTGTGTTGACCACTAGGTGACATCAACGTGTGTTGACCACTAGGTGACATCAACGTGTGTTGACCACTAGGTGACATCAACATGTGTGTTGACCACTAGGTGACATCAACATGTGTGTTGACCACTAGGTGACATCAACGTGTGTTGACCACTAGGTGACATCAACGTGTGTTGACCACTAGGTGACATCAACATGTGTGTTGACCACTAGGTGACATCAACATGTGTGTTGACCACTAGGTGACATCAACGTGTGTTGACCACTAGGTGACATCAACGTGTG
The DNA here is from genome assembly GCF_033978795.1 of Nerophis ophidion. NCBI lineage: Eukaryota > Metazoa > Chordata > Actinopteri > Syngnathiformes > Syngnathidae > Nerophis > Nerophis ophidion. The sequence continues at coordinate 4,409,973 of NC_084620.1, forward strand.
TTGACCACTAGGTGACATCAACATGTGTGTTGACCACTAGGTGACATCAACGTGTGTTGACCACTAGGTGACATCAACGTGTGTTGACCACTAGGTGACATCAACATGTGTGTTGACCACTAGGTGACATCAACATGTGTGTTGACCACTAGGTGACATCAACGTGTGTTGACCACTATGTGACATCAACGTGTGTTGACCACTAGGTGACATCAACGTGTGTTGACCACTAGGTGACATCAACATGTGTGTTGACCACTAGGTGACATCAACGTGTGTTGACCACTAGGTGACATCAACATGTGTGTTGACCACTAGGTGACATCAACGTGTGTTGACCACTAGGTGACATCAACATGTGTGTTGACCACTAGGTGACATCAACGTGTGTTGACCACTAGGTGACATCAACGTGTGTTGACCACTAGGTGACATCAACGTGTGTTGACCACTAGGTGACATCAACGTGTGTTGACCACTAGGTGACATCAACGTGTGTTGACCACTAGGTGACATCAACGTGTGTTGACCACTAGGTGACATCAACGTGTGTTGACCACTAGGTGACATCAACGTGTGTTGACCACTAGGTGACATCAACGTGTGTTGACCACTAGGTGACATCAACATGTGTGTTGACCACTAGGTGACATCAACGTGTGTTGACCACTAGGTGACATCAACATGTGTGTTGACCACTAGGTGACATCAACGTGTGTTGACCACTAGGTGACATCAACATGTGTGTTGACCACTAGGTGACATCAACGTGTGTTGACCACTAGGTGACATCAACGTGTGTTGACCACTAGGTGACATCAACGTGTGTTGACCACTAGGTGACATCAACGTGTGTTGACCACTAGGTGACATCAACGTGTGTTGACCACTAGGTGACATGAACTTGTGTTGACCACTAGGTGACATCAACATGTGTGTCGACCACTAGGTGACATCAACGTGTGTTGACCACTAGGTGACATCAACGTGTGTTGACCACTAGGTGACATCAACGTGTGTTGACCACTAGGTGACATCAACGTGTGTTGACCACTAGGTGACATCAACGTGTGTTGACCACTAGGTGACATCAACGTGTGTTGACCACTAGGTGACATGAACTTGTGTTGACCACTAGGTGACATCAACATGTGTGTTGACCACTAGGTGACATCAACGTGTGTTGACCACTAGGTGACATCAACGTGTGTTGACCACTAGGTGACATCAACGTGTGTTGACCACTAGGTGACATCAACGTGTGTTGACCACTAGGTGACATGAACTTGTGTTGACCACTAGGTGACATCAACGTGTGTTGACCACTAGGTGACATCAACATGTGTGTTGACCACTAGGTGACATCAACGTGTGTTGACCACTAGGTGACATCAACATGTGTGTTGACCACTAGGTGACATCAACGTGTGTTGACCACTAGGTGACATCAACGTGTGTTGACCACTAGGTGACATCAACATGTGTGTTGACCACTAGGTGACATCAACGTGTGTTGACCACTAGGTGACATCAACGTGTGTTGACCACTAGGTGACATCAACGTGTGTTGACCACTAGGTGACATCAACGTGTGTTGACCACTAGGTGACATGAACTTGTGTTGACCACTAGGTGACATCAACGTGTGTTGACCACTAGGTGACATCAACGTGTGTTGACCACTAGGTGACATCAACATGTGTGTTGACCACTAGGTGACATCAACATGTGTGTTGACCACTAGGTGACATCAACGTGTGTTGACCATCATGAACGATCCCTTAGTACAAACCCCGTTTCCATATGAGTTGGGAAATTGTGTTAGATGTAAATATAAACAGAATACAATGATTTGCAAATCCTTTTCAAGCCATATTCAGTTGAATAAGTAAACATTGATTGAATGATTTTCCTATATGTTATATATAAATATTTTGTATTTGTATTTGTATTATTTTGATGTTGGTTTTTCAACTTTGCGGCTAGAACAATCCGGATGTTTTTTTCCCGCTTTTGTTCCAGAGGACATGACGTCCACAGACTCGTCAGATCACAGAACACTTTACCACTTTGCATCAGTCCATCTTAGATGATCTCGGGCCCAGTGTTTCTGGGTGTTGTTGATAAATGGCTTTTACTTTGCATTGTCGAGTTTTACCTTGCACTTACAGATGTAGCGACCAACCTCATTTAGTGACAGTGGTTTTCTGAACTGTTCCTGAGCCCACGTGGTGATATCCTTTACACACCGATGTCCCTTTTTGATGCAGTACCGCCTGAGAGATTGAAGGTCAAGGCTTTGCCACTAAAATAAGCATTAAAAAGATGTTGCTTGGATAGCAGCATGTGTTGCTTTCGCTTTGCATAGTAAAGTTTTAACTCCCAGGGATCGAATGTTGGTTTTCGTCCTTGCCGCTTACGAGCAGTGATTTCTCCATATTCTCTGAACCTTTTGGTGATATTACAGACTTTAGATGGTGAAATCCTTAAATTACTTGCAATAGCTGGTTGAGAAATGTTGTTCTTAAACGGTTGGACAGTTTGCTCACACATTTGTCGACAAAGTGGTGACCTTCGCCCCGTCCTTGTTTGTGAATGACTGAGCATTTGACAGAAGCTGCTTTTATACCCAATCATGGCATCCACCTGTTACCAATTAGCCCGTTCACCTGTGGCATGCTCCAAATAAGTGTTTAATGAGCATTCCTCAACTACCTCAGTCTTTTTTGCCACATGTGCCAGTTTTTTTTAATGCATTTATTGCATAAAAATAGCAAAATGTACCGGTTGGAACATAAATATGTTGTCTTTGCAGTCTATTCAATTGAATTTAGGTTAAAAATGATTTGCAAATCATTGTATTCTCTTTTTATTCACCATTTACTTCGATGGTTTTGGGGTTTTGTACTTCTTCAACTGGTCCCAATCCTCGGTCAGTTCTTCATTCCTCCAGCAGATGGCGACACGCACAGCGGGCGTGAGTCCTAAGCAGGAAGACGAGCAAGAGGCCGAGGAGAACCGGACGGCGGAGGCCAGCAGGACTCTGCTGGAGGAGGTGACTCTTACACAGCGCCCTCTAGGGGGCAGCGGCCTCCAGTGACGCCCGTGACAACACGGGTCATGTGACTGTCTTGCAGCTGGGCTCCGTCGAAGAACAGCTCAGGGAGTCATTGGGTCTCCACGTCCGGCGCAAGCAAGAGGCCGACTTCCTGCAGAGAGAAGAGAACCGAGAGATGAGGAAGAGCCTCTGCCTCCTCGGCCTCGGCCAGCGCCTCGCCAAGTACTCACGCACGCCTAAACACAGGCCTGGAAGGTTCCGGGACTCACTGCCATGTTTGTGTTCATCCCCTTTACAGACCCTGGGTCAGCAGTTACTTCAGGAAGTTCCCCATGCACATCTACTGCCTGCCCGTCCAGCCAGCCAATCGCAAAGGCGGTAGGCGGAGCCTAAAGAAGACCATCAAAAAAGAACATTCTTGAAGAGTTTCGAATCATTGTCACGTCTTTCCTCGCCGGCTCGGCAGGCGGGCAACATTGTCACTCCACTCAAGATTCTTTAAATCAACTCTCGAAATACCTTGTGTTGGTGATTATTGTGCAACTACATTACCCAGAAGTCTTAGCAGCAGAGCAGAACACAAGCGAGGAGAATAGTCCATGATAACGTTGCTTGGATGGCAACATATGTACGATCACAGATGCTGGCTTTTCAACTTTGCACTCAGAACAATCCGGATGATTCCTTTCCTCTTTGGCCCGGAGGACACAACGTCCACAGTTTCCAAGCTCGGGCCCAGCGAAGCCGGCGGTGTCTCCGGGTGTTGTTGATGAATTGCTGTGGCTTTGCATAGTAGAGTTTTAACTTGTATTTCCAAATGTAGCAAACAACTGTAGTTACTGACAGTGGTTGTCTGAAGTGTTCTTGAGCCCATGCGGTGATATCCTTTACACACCGATGTCGCTTTTTGATGCAGCAGCGCCTGAAGGATCAAGGGTCTCGGGCATTCAATGTTGGTTTTCAGCCTTGCTGCTTATGTGCAGTGATTTCTCCAGATTCTCTGAAACTTTTGATGATGTCACGGGCGGTACATGATGAAATCCCAAAGTTCCTTGCAATAGCTCGTTGAGAAATGTTGTTCTTAAACCAGGGGTGTCAAACGTCCGGCCCGCCAGCAGGTTTTTATCAACCCCTCTGGCACGCACAGCAACGTTGGGAAGATATGCGTTTCCGCATCATTTTTTAGAATATTAAGGACATTGTTCGGAAAATGAGTTTAGAAAATTTTAGTCCATCTTTGATGAGTTTGGGCGTTTCTGGGTGTTGTTGATAAATGGCTGTGGCTTTGAATAGTATAGTTTTAACCTGTACTTACAAATGTAGTGAACAACTGTAGTTATTGACAGTGGTTCTCTGAAGTGTTCCTGAGCCGATGCAGTGATATCCTTTACGCACTGATGTCACTTTTTGATGTAGTACTGCTTGAGGGATAAAGGGTCACAGGCATTGCTGCTTACATGCAGTGATTTCTCTAGATTCTCTGAACCTTTTAAAGTTAAAGTAGCAATGATTGTCACACACACACTAGGTGTGGTGAAATGTGTCCTCTGCATTAGACCCATCACCCTTCATCACCCCCTGGGAGGTGAGGGGAGCAGTGGGCAGCAGCGGTGGCAGCGCCCGGGAATAATTTTTGGTGATTTAACCCCCAATTCCAACCTTTGATGCTGAGTGCCAAGCAGGGAAGTAATGGGTCACCTATCAATCTCAGGGCGGACACTCTATCCAGAAGTCTTAGCAGCAGAGCAGACCGCAGGCACGGACTCTCACTATTATGTTAGATCCACTATGGACTGGACTCTCACTATTATGTTAGATCCACTATGGACTGGACTCTCACTATTATGTTAGATCCACTATGGACTGGACTCTCACTATTATGTTAGATCCACTATGGACTGGACTCTCACTATTATGTTAGATCCACTATGGACTGGACTCTCAATATTATGTTAGATCCACTATGGACTGGACTCTCACTATTATGTTAGATCCACTATGGACTGGACTCTCACTATTATGTTAGATCCACTATGGACTGGACTCTCACTATTATGTTAGATCCACTATGGACTGGACTCTCACTATTATGTTAGATCCACTATGGACTGGACTCTCACTATTATGTTGGATCCACTATGGACTGGACTCTAACTATTGTGTTAGATCCACTATGGACTGGACTCACACTATTATGTTAGATCCACTATGGACTGGACTCTCACACTATTATGTTAGATCCACTATAGACTAGACTCTCAGACTATTATGTTAGATCCACTATGGACTGGACTCTCAGACTATTATGTTAGATCCACTATGGACTGGACTCTCACTATTATGTTAGATCCACTATGGACTGGACTCTCACTATTCTGTTAGATCCACTATGGACTGGACTCTCACACTATTATGTTAGATCCACTATGGACTGGACTCTCACTATTATGTTAGAACCACTATGGACTGGACTCTCACTATTATGTTGGATCCACTATGGACTGGACTCTCACTATTATGTTAGATCCACTATGGACTGGACTTTCACAATATTATGTTAGATCCACTATGGACTGGACTCACACTATTATGTTAGATCCACTATGGACTGGACTTTCACAATATTATGTTAGATCCACTATGGACTGGACTCTCACTATTATGTTAGATCCACTATGGACTGGACTCTCACTATTATGTTAGAACCACTATGGACTGGACTCTCACTATTATGTTGGATCCACTATGGACTGGACTCTCACTATTATGTTAGATCCACTATGGACTGGACTCACACTATTATGTTAGATCCACTATGGACTGGACTCTCACTATTATGTTAGATCCACTATGGACTGGACTCACACTATTATGTTAGATCCACTATGGACTGGACTCTCACTATTATGTTAGATCTACTATGGACTGGACTCTCACTATTATGTTAGATCCACTATGGACTGGACTCTAACTATTATGTTGGATCCACTATGGACTGGACTCACACTATTATGTTAGATCCACTATGGACTGGACTCTCACTATTATGTTAGATCCACTATGGACTGGACTCTCACTATTATGTTAGATCCACTATGGACTGGACTCTCACTATTAGATCCACTATGGACTTGACTCTCACACTATTATGTTAGATCCACTATAGACTAGACTCTCAGACTATTATGTTAGATCCACTATGGACTGGACTCTCAGACTATTATGTTAGATCCACTATGGACTGGACTCTCACTATTATGTTAGATCCACTATGGACTGGACTCTCACTATTCTGTTAGATCCACTATGGACTGGACTCTCACACTATTATGTTAGATTAACTATGGACTGGACTCTCACACTATTATGTTAGATCCACTATGGACTGGACTCTCACCATTATGTTAGATCCACTATGGACTGGACTCTCACTATTAGGTTAGATCCACTATGGACTGGACTCTCACTATTATGTTAGATCCACTATGGACTGGACTCTCACTATTATGTTGGATCCACTATGGACTGGACTCTCACTATTATGTTAGATCCACTATGGACTGGACTCTCACACTATTATGTTAGATCCACTATGGACTGGACTCTCACACTATTCTGTTAGATCCACTATGGACTGGACTCTCACACTATTATGTTAGATCCACTATGGACTGGACTCTCACTATTATGTTGGATCCACTATGGACTGGACTCTCACTATTATGTTAGATCCACTATGGACTGGACTCTCACACTATTCTGTTAGATCCACCATGGACTGGACTCTCACACTATTATGTTAGATTAACTATGGACTGGACTCTCACACTCGACGTCCATTGCACCTGTCACCCAATGGGGGTCCCCACATCTGCGGTCCTCTCCAAGGTTTCTCATTGTCCTCCCATTGGGTTGAGTTTTCTTGCCCTGATGTTGGATCTGAGCTGAGGATGTCGTTGTGGCTTGTGCAGCCCTTTGAGACACTCGTGATTTAGGGATGTATAAGTAAACATTGATTGATTGATTGATTGATTGATTGATTGATTGATTGATTGATTTTAGGGGTCGCGGGGGGAGCTGGTACCTATCTCAGCTACAATCGGGCGGAAGGTGGCGTACACCCTGGACAAGTTGCCATCTCATCGCAGGACTGATTTTCCTATATGTTATATATAAATATTTTGTATTTGTGTATACATCCACTCCATCCCATTTTATATATGCTTTCATTTTTGCTTGTATATTTGTCGCTAACCCGTTCCAAATATGCCCAAATCAGCACTGATGCAGGTAAATAAAGAAGTAACCCTAACCCTAACCCTAACCGTTCCAAATATGCCCAAATCAGCACTGATGCAGGTAAATAAACAAGTAAATAAATACATAAATAGCCTAATGGGACCCTGGAACCCGGAAGTGCTTCTAGGTCACGTGATTGAAAACCAGCAACATGTGAATTTACAAAATCATTGTATAAAAATATATGTCCTTATTTTATTTAGTTTCTCTTATTATTCTTAATATTATGACGATCTATCTTTTCTGTCCCTTTAACAAAACGTTACGTATTTTGGCGTGAGGGCGTCGCTTTAAGAAAATGTTACGCATTTTGCGGGAGGGCGTCGCTTTAAGAAAATGTTACGCATTTTACGTGGTCTGTCGCTTTAAGAAACTGTTACGCATCTTACGTGAGGGCATCACTTTAAGAAAATGTTACGCATTTTACGTGAGTGACGTCACGCCGTTGTCCTCCCCTTCTGCAGTGCGTAGCCTAAAGCAAGCGCATCATGGTGAGTTTCTTCCTTCTATATTGACTGCGTACCCTCACAAATGGCACTAAAGACTAACCTGAGCTCCGCTACGAGTTTCAGGATAAACATTCCGACTGAGCCAATGTTAGAGAATCCGTCATTGCTTCTTTGTCTGCGTTAGCGAGCGGCGCTAGCCAGCGAGCACATGGGCGTTAAACTCCCGTCAAAGCCGATACTTTGTCGCGTCCGAGCTGGATTGAAACACTCTTAGACATCATGTGATGCTTTCCAATGTTCATTATTTAATACAAAATGAAGTAATGGAGAAGTGTGTTGTGTCCTTTTATTATCACTTCTTGTCACCACTGCGGGTTAGCATGTTAGCTTAGCTCGTCCTTCTGCTTTGTGGTTGTTAGCGAGCGTGAAAGAACATGACATCGCAGAATGACTAATGTGCTGACTTTTACAACTCATTGCCATTGTATTGCTTAAAAGTTGTTTAAAATGTGTGTTCTTGCCGCATTTCACTTAGTTTTGTACAATGCGGTGAAGCTTCCAGTGCTTTCCACGATGAATGATGCTGCCTTTAAAGGACCTCGGAATTTTTCGTTCGCTAACGTTAAGCATACATTGTTATTCCATCCATCCATTTTCCTACCGCTTATTCCCTTTGGGGTCGCGCTGGTGCCTATCTCATCTTAAATTTAGGTATTTCCCGAACTTTTAGCACTCATTGTTCTTGATTTAGTTTTATTTGGTCAATTTTCCAGTGAGGGTTGGACTCCGCCAAGGCTGCCCTTTGTCACCGATTCTGTTCATAACTTTTATGGACATAATTTCTAGGCGCAGTCAGGGCGTTGAGGGGATCCGGTTTGGTTGCTGTGGGATTAGGTCTCTGCTTTTTGCAGAAAATGTGGCCCTGATGGCTTCATCTGGCCAAGATCTTCCGCTCTCACCGGATCAGTTCGCAGTAGAGCGTGAAGCGACTGGGATGGGAATCAGCACCTCTGAGTCCATGGTTCTCGTCCGGAAAAGGGTGGAGTGCCATCTCCGGGTTGGGGAGGAGACCCTGCCCCAAATGGAGGAGTTCAAGTACCTGGGAGTCTTGTTCACGAGTGAGGGAAGAGTGGATTGTGAGATCGACAGGCGGATCGGTGCGGCGTCTTCATTAATGCGGATGCTGTATCGATCCATTGTTGTGAAGAAGGAGCTGAGCCAGAAGGCAAAGCTCTAGATTTACTGGTCAATCTACGTTCCCATCTTCACCTATGGTAATGAGCTTTGGGTTATGACCGAAAGGACAAGATCACGGGTACAAGCGGACGAAATGAACGGGGCTCTCCCTTAGGGTGAGAAGCTCTGTCATCCGAGAAGAACTCAAAGTAAAGCCACTGCTCCTCCACATTGAGAGGAGCCAGATGAGGTGGTTCAGGCATCTGGTCAGGATGCCACCCGAACGCCTCCCTAGTGAGGTGTTTCGGGCACATCCAACTGGTAGGATGCCACGGGGAAGACCCAGGACACGTTGGGAAGACTATCTCTCCCGGCTGGCCTGGGAACGCCTCGGGATCCCCCGGGAGTAACTTGACGAAGTGGCTCGGGAGAGGGAAGTCCGGGCTTCCCTGCTTAGGCTACTGCCCCCGCGACCCAACCTCGGACAAGCGGAAGAAGATGAATGGATAGTCAAATATCAGGCTTGAAGAAGGATGTTAAATGAGTTGATGTCTGCAGGCGTCCCTGTCAATGGCCCCCGTCAACATATTCAAGCATGGAGCTGATGAGGAGAAAGCTGAAACCGCTCGTCTGGTGTGTATCTTCCGCTGACTCTTACTGAATGATTATTGTTGTTTGCTAAAATAACGTGTGTGTTGTTCCCGCAGTCGTCTTTTGTGGGCGCCATTGCCATCGGGGATCTGGTGAAGAGCACTCTCGGACCCAAAGGCATGGTGAGGCGTTCACTTACTCCATGCCGTCCTTTGTGAGCGGGCGTAGACCGTCTGTGACCATGTTTGGGTGTTGTCGTCACAAGGATAAAATTCTGCTGGGAGGCGGAAGAGAGGCCACAGTGACGGTGACAAACGACGGCGCCACCATCCTAAAGGCCATCGGCGTCGACAACCCGGCCGCTAAAATTCTTGTTGGTGAGTGAAGTCGCTCTGTGTTAACTCGACAGCAGCCGTGTCGCAGAACTTGATGCGTGCACACGTGTGTATAGACATGTCCAAGGTCCAGGATGATGAGGTCGGCGATGGAACGACGTCTGTCACCGTTTTGGCAGCCGAGCTTCTCCGGGTAAAAAGCTGCTAAATCTCAATGTTTATGTAAAAAAGATGAGGTCATGGGACCCGCTTTGCTTGTACCATGACAGGAGGCGGAGCTGCTCATCGCCAAGAAGATCCACCCGCAGACCATCATCTCAGGCTGGAGGAAGTCCACACAGGCGGCCCGTGATGCGCTGCGGGAGGCGGCTGTGGACCACAGGTGCTCTGATGCATAAACAAGCACAGTGTTGGCGCTAGGAATTGTCAAAATGGGGTCCCACGGGCCCCATCAAGTCAGTCAATTTTTGGGGTCCCACTTATTTTGTAACCGTTTTGAAAACAAATTATACATTTATGCATTTTCCTGTTATAACTCACATTCTATATTGTTTTGGAAAAAGGTTGTCATGAACATTACTTAATTCATAAAAAGAAGACACATTTTATGCCTATGTAAATGTCATCAGTTATAAACATTCATTCACTTTCTTTTTTCCTTCATGGATTTAAACTTTACCGCTGCCGCCCCAAAATCAAAGTTGTCTGGCTGACGAGGACCACTGAGACCTCATCTGTGCCTATTTTACTTATGGGCATTACATAGATCAAAATCAAGCACCTACAGTTCTGTTTACCGTATTTTTCGGACTATGAGTCACAGTTTTTTTCATAGTTTGGCAGGGGGTGCGACTTATACTCAGGAGCGACTTATGTGTGAAATTGCTAACACATTGCCGTAAAATATCAAATAATATTATTTAGCTCATTCACGTAAGAGACTAGACGTATAAGATTTCATGGGATTTATGGATTAGGAGTGACAGATTGTTTGGTAAAGGTATAGCATGTTCTATACAGTTGTGATCAAAATGATTCAACCCCCACACAATTTTGGTGTTTTAGCAAGTTGGACATTTATTCCGTATTTTGTTTATAGTCAAATCAAATAAAGATGTGTCAAATAGACAAATGCAACTTAAATTGTAACACTGTATTTTACAAAATAGCAAAAAGGGACATTTTTCTTAATATCTCATTGACAAAATGATTCAACCCCCTAGTTCCATGCATCTTTAGTACTTAGTAGAACAGTAATGACATCCTTCAAAGGTGATATACAAGCTTCTTGCAAGCATCTACAGTATTTTAGCCCATTCCTCTTGGGCAAAGGCCTCCAGTTCATTCATATTCTTGGGCTTGTGTGCTGCAACTGCCTTCTTCAAGTCCCACCACAGCTTTTCTAGAGGATTTAGGTCTGGCCACTCCAGAGTCTTCCAGCCCTTCTTCTGCAACCACTCTGATGTTGATTTGGAGGTATGCTTGGGATCCTTGTCCTGTTGGAAGGTCCAACGTCTCCCAAGCCTCAGCTTCGTCACTGACTTCATGACATTTGCAGCTAATATATCCTGCTAGGAAATAGAATTCATAATGCCTTGAACGTGCTGGAGATTCCCGGTACCTGACGCAGAGAAACAGCCCCAGAGCATGATTGACCCCCCACCATGCTTAACAGTAGGCAAGGTGTTCTTCTCTTTGTAAGCTTCATTTTTTCTCCTCCAGACATAACCTTGATTCATAGGCCCAAAGAGTTCCACTTTTGTCTCATCACTCCATAGAACAGTTTCCCAAAACCTTTGGGGTTTGTCCAGATGATTTTTGGCATATTATCTATTTTCTTGTGCCTGGTAGTCAGAAGTGAGGTGCACCTGGGAGTTCTGGCAGGGAGGCCTTCATCTCGTAGTGCGCACCTTATTGTCTGGGACGAAACCTGCGTTCCCCCCTCTGCAATGTCCTGTTGTAGTTCCTCAGCTGTTACCCGGGGGTTTTTCACCACTGTACGCACACAGCATCCTCTTTCTACCACGCCCAGGTAGTGTTTCCACTGTGCCTTTAGCTTTAAACTTGCAAATTATGCTCCTAACTGTGTTTCTTGGAATGTGTAATGTCTTTGCTATTTTCTTATATCCATATCCTTTCTTATGAAGAGAAATGACCTCCTCTCTTGACTTCTTTGACCACTCCCTGGACTTCACCATGTTGCAAATACACCAATTGATCATTTACAAGAAGTTGAGCGACAGTCTTTTTCAATCAGTTTAATTGTTGCTCGTTATGGTTCTAATCACATCTACAGGTGTTTTCAACCCCTGATTGAAAAGACCTTATTCAAATTCTGTTCCTAAGAGTTATGATCTTCAAGGGGTTGAATAATTTTGTCATCGAGATATTAAGAGAAATGACACTGTTTGGTATGTTACAAAATATAATGTTGTAATTCAAGTTGCATTTGTCTATTTAATGCATCTTTATTTGATATGACTATAAACAAAATACAGAATAAATGTCCAACTTGCTAAAACACAAATTGTGTGGGGGTTGAATAATTTTGATCACAACTGTTATAGTTATTTGAATGACTCTTACCATAATATGTTACGTTAACATACCAGGCTGCCTCATATAACGTACACTTATTCAGCCTGTTGTTCACTATTCTTTATTTATTTTAAATTGCCTTTCAACTTTGTGTTGGGTTTTATCCAATATATTTCCCCCAAAAATGCGACTTATACTCTAGTGCAACTTATATGTTTTTTTCCTTCTTTATTATGCATTTTCGGCAGGTGCGACTTATACTCCGAAAAATACGGTACTTGTTGAAATACCCTTTTTTAGAGCAAATATCTACCCAAACGACCATTTTGTTGCTGCCAAAAATTAATTTTGAAGGTACACTAGGTACTTGATTTTGATATATATAATGCCCACAGGAGTGTTGTAGTAAAATATAGACGTAAATATAGAGATGATTTTTGTTTAATAAAGAAATCTCTGAAGGCTGCCCCATATAACATATATGGAAAATTGGAGGACTATTTGGATTGCCCGTTGCCGTGGGATGCAATAGTCAAATCATTCTACAAAACTACTATCAATGTTCCAAATCGTTATTTTCAAATTAAAATTATTCATAACTTCTTACCCATGGGAAAAATGTCAAAACTATGGAATATGACATAGTCAGATGTTTGCTGATGTTGTTTTTAGGAGTCTGAATCCACCCTGCATTTGTTTTGGTATCGTCATATTGTGTCCTCCTTTTGGGTGGAAGTTGAAAACGTGTGTTTAAGGATTGGTTTGTTTATGAAGCTTGATGTGGTTTCTGTTATTTTAGGAGTGTTCCTTGACAGTCATGATTTAGTCAATGTAATTATACTACTCTGTAAAAGGTTTATTTTTAAGGCCAAAAACAGATATTCACTTAGTATTACTTTCTTTAAAACATTCATTCAGTATTTTTGTAATTTAAGAAAGTTATATGGTTGAAACCGATAATTACACCCAAAAACAAAAATAGATGGGAAGAAAATAAGCAAGTCCTCACATGCTTATTTTGTAAATGTAATTTTGTTTATAGATTATATGCAATATGTTAATGTGTTACCTAATTTGAGTGTACATAGATGGTGTGTTGCTGAGCCCGATTTGGGCATAATCTGGACTAGACCTGGTTTTAAGAACTCTTTAAATAATTTAATTTCATTGACAACCTGGTCTGGTAAGGTCCCTTTTTAAAAATAAAGTATAAGATAAATAAATAAAAAACATTTTCTTGGATACAAAAAGAAATTAAAACAATAAAACAATTACATTGAAAATAGTAGCTATTGTAAAATGTTAGTGGATCAGCGGCACACACAATCATGTGTGCGTCACGGACTGTATCCCTTGCAGACTGTATTGTTCTATATTGTAGGACCCAGAATATTAATAACAAAGAAACAACCCTTTTGTGTACATGGGGGAGGGAGGGTTTATTTGGGTTGGTGCGCTAATTGTAAGCGTATCTTGTGTTTTTTATGTGGATTTACTTAAAAAAATACATAGAGAGATAAGATGTCCGTATCAAAATATTACTTGGAATCAATTTTTGGCAGCAGCAAAGTGGTTGTTTGGGTAGATTTTGGCTTTAAAAAGGGTATTTCAACAAGTAAACAGTACAGAAGGTAATTGATTTTAATATATGTAATGCCTATATGAGTATTATTGGTAAAATATGCAGAGATAAAATGTGTCAGTATCAAAATATTACTTGAAAATCCATTTTTGGCAGCAGCAAAGTGGTCGTTTGGGTAGATTTGTGCTTTGTAAAGGGTATTTCAACAAGTAAACACTACAGTAGGTACCTGAATTTGATGTATGTAATGCCCTTGGGGAATTCTAGTAAAATATGCGTGTGTAAATATCAAAATACTACGTTGAATCACTTTTTGTCAGGCAATATTACATTTATTGAACATTTTTCATAAATGAATACATCCAAACACTTAATAAATATTAAGTGCAGGAAGAAGTGACCGTTACAATTGATATCGGATTAACAACAGTCCTTTTAATCTCATCAATACAACAGAGAAGGCAATCTGTCATTTTCCTTACAAGATGAAGGCTTAAATAATGTCAAACACGTAGCTTTACATTAACCATGAAGTTAAAGTGTTTGTCTAACACATATTAATCTGCCAAGCAATGCAGGTTCAGCGAGCGGTGCCTGCTCCCGCCAAGGAAATACATTTTTGGCAGGCAATCACAATTTGGCACAACACCGGCAAATATAAAGAAAAAACACAGGCGGAAAGCAATAATCGATTTTAAAAAAACAAAAAACAAGCAAAGGAGAGTTCTGATTGGGAGAAGGCAGGGTTGGTAAAAAAAAAGAAAAATAAATATTCTGGAAGTGCATGTCCTTTCTGATTTTGATGCGTAAAAAGACAGAAAAAGTGCGTTAACGCCAACATTGATGCAGTACTTGCACTAACGGCCCCTCCTCGTCCTCCATAGCAACGACCCTGTCCGTTTCCAAGAGGACCTCTTGAACATCGCGCGCACCACGCTGTCGTCCAAACTCCTGACTCACCACAAGGCCCACTTCTCCCAGCTCGCCGTGGATGCCGTCATGAGGCTGAAAGGCTCAGGCAACCTGGAGGCCATCCACATCATCAAGAAGCTGGGTGGCAGCCTCACCGACTCCTACCTGGACGAAGGTGAGCGTGCCGACTTCCTCCTGGCTGCTGTGAAGTCACGTGGCCATGTGCTTCCTCAGGTTTCCTGTTGGACAAGAAGATCGGCGTGAACCAACCCAAGAGGCTAGAGAATGTCAACATCCTCATCGCTAACACAGGCATGGACACTGACAAGATTAAGGTGAATAAGCCCTGCTCCCATTTCTTGCTGGACTCAAGAAGAACAAACGTGCCATGTCTGTGAGGCAGATCTTTGGATCAAGGGTTCGCGTGGACTCCACGGCGAAGGTGGCTGATATCGAGCTAGCTGAGAAGGAGAAGATGAAAGAGAAAGTGGAGCGCATCCTCAAACACGGCATTAACTGCTTCATCAACAGGTGACGTTGACCTGGCCGCCTCTTGTCTGGTCACACCACCTCACTGCGCCGTCTAATTGTTGCTGTTTTTTGGTGATGACAGGCAGCTCATCTACAACTACCCCGAACAGCTCTTTGCTCAGGCCGGCGTCATGGCCATCGAGCATGCCGACTTTGCTGGCGTGGAGCGCCTGGCCTTGGTCACTGGTACGTGCTGTGTGTGTGTGCGCGCAATGTGAATTATGGTTGGTTTTGCTTTGGGGACGGCGTGGCGCAGTTGGGAGAGAGGCTTTGCCAGCAACCTGATGATTCCTGGTTCAATCCCCACCATCTACCATCCTCGTCAAGTCCGTTGTGTCTTTGGGCAAGACACTTCACCCTTGCTCCTGATGGGTCCTGGTTAGAGCTTTGCATGGCAGCTCCCGCCATCAGTGTGTGAATGGGTGAATGTGGAAATAATGTCAAAGCTTTGAGTACCTTGAAGGTAGAAAAGCGCTATACAAGTACAACCCATTTAAAGCGCTTTGAGTTCCTTTAAAAAAAAAAAAAGTAGAAAAGCGCTATACAAGTAGAACCCATTTACGGTCGTGTGTGTGTGAATGAAATGTAGGCCTATGCGATACATCCATTTTTTCGATAAGTTCGAGTTTTTCGTTCCAGACAATTCTAAAAATTTACAAAACCCAAAACGAGTGAAGTGTAAATAGTAAATAAAAACAGAATACAGTGATTTGCAAATATTTTTCAACCTATATTCCATTGAATACACTGCAAAGACAAGATATTTAACATTCAAACTGAGAAACTTTATTTTTTGCAAATATTTGAGAAATAGCACATTTGGAATTTGATACGGTTTCAAAAAAGCTGGCACGAGTGGCAAAAAAGACTGAGAAAGTTGAGGAATGCTTATTAAGCACTTATTTGGAACATCCCACAGGTGAACAGGCTCATTGGGAACAGGTACACAAACATCAAGGATGCGTATAGCTTCATAGCACTCCCAGAGCTGGGCCGGTCAGACCACAACCTTGTTTACCTCAACCCCTGTTATGTGCCTCTAGTCAAAAGACTGACTGTGTCCCAAAAAAACTGAGAAGGTGGTCAGAAGGGCTCCAAGAGACACTACAAGGCTGTTTTGAGGTAACTGACTGGCAGGTGCTCATGAAGCCTCATGGTGAGGACATTGACAGGCTCACAGAGTGCATCACAGACTATATCAACTTCTGTGTGGACTCAAATGTCCCATCAAAGACGGTCACCTGCTACCCAAACAACAAGCCGTGGGTGACCAAAGACATCAAAGCCATACTGAATGAGAAGAAAAGGGCATTCAATGCTGGTAATAGGGAGGAGGTGAAAAGAGTTCAGGTGCTGTTGAATACCAAACTAAAGGAGGCCAAGGAGATCTACAGGAGGAAGCTGGAAGGGAAGCTGAAGGACAACAACATGAAGGGGGTCTGGAGAGGTATGCAGACCATCACCGGCCTCAAACCGTTGGAAGGTAGGTGGGTAGACGGAGACAAAGAGAGCTAAACCAGTTCTTTAACAGGTTTGACACAGTGGCTCCGACAAGCTCCTGCCCCTCCCCCAAAACATGCAAGCCGGGCCCCTGACAACTTCAGCGAACCAATCCACCCCCCCTCTCCCCTCCTCACAGCCCCCCAACTCCAATGACTACCTCCCCCCTTCCCCAACCACCTGAAACCCCCCAGTGTGTCTGTCTGCAGAATGCACAGTTAAATAAGTTACACACAGGCAAGGCCGCGGGTCCTGACTGTGTGAGCCCCAGGGTGCTCAAAGCCTGCACCCCACAGCTGTGTGGTGTGCTCCAGCACATCTTCAACATGAGCCTTAGGCTGCAGAAAGTCCGCACACTGTGGAAAACCTCATGCGTGGTCCCCATCCCCAAGTCCACGCGACCCAGCACATCAAAGGACTACAGGCTCTCCATGAAGACCATGGAGAGGTTGGTCCTGGAACAACTCCGCCCTACATCAAGACCCACCTGGACCGACTCCAATTCGCCTACCAGCCCTGACTGGGAGTGGAGGACGCAGTCATCTACCTGCTGAACTGAGCCCACATCCACCTGGACAAGCCAGCAAGCAGTGTGAGGGTCATGTTTTTTGACTTCTCCAGTGCTTTCAATACTATACGGCCTGGGCTACTGGGTGTGAAGTTGGAGAAGATGCAGGTGGAGGCCTCCTTGGTGTCCTGGGTTGTAGATGACCTGACTGACAGACCACCGTACGTTCGACTGCAGGACTGTGTGTCTGACAGGCTGGTCAGCAACCCTGGGGCCCCGCAGGGTACAGTCCTCTCCCCCTTCCTCTTCACCATTTACACCACCCATTTCCACTATCAGTCAGAGTGCTGCCACCTTCAAAAGTTTTCTGATGACTCTACGATAGTGGGGTGTATTGAGGATGGTGATGACGAGGAATACAGGAGATTGGGGGAGGACTTTGTCACATGGTGTGGAAAGAACCACTAAATGAAATGCGTTTGTGAATAGAATGTTTGTGCATGTGTAGGAAATGTGTGTGTGACATAAGGCTTGACGATACGGCCTTTTTTTTAATGTCTCGATATTTTTAGGCCATATCGCGATACACAATTTATCTCCATATTTTCCCCTTGGCCTTGAATGAACACTTGATGCATATAATCACAGCAGTATGATGATTCTATGTGTCTACATTCAAACATTCTTCTTCCTACTGAATTAATATATGATACTTTTAAACTTTCATGCAGAGAAGGAAATCACAACTAAGTCAATTGACCAAAACTGTACTTATTAAACAGTTTTTAAGCAGTGGCACAAAAATGTATGTCATTTCCAAAACAGGGTTAGATTGTCAGAGACATTTTAAGTGTCAAATAAAAATGAGCTGCATAATAGGAAATCAAATAGTGTTCGTCCTTGGCTATGTGGTAGGTTACTACGGCGTTATTAAATTCTGTTGACAATTTATTTCATATGGTGTTGATGTGGAAATGGTTGCCTCGGCATATTGTGGGTGTGGCACGGCTACATATTAGCATTAATGATACTTTTGGTAGCAACCCTTTAGCCCCACACTTGACAAATTACGGTTATCCATTCGACATATTCCCACTTGAGGCCAAAACACCGCCAGACAATGGACCCCCTGCTGTTTTTCTTGGGAATTCTTTCTTCATTCGGACCTTCTTTCTCTCGTATCACCACTCGCACGGCTCTGCTAGCATCACAGCTAACGTTACCCATGCTGTTTCATGCTGCTACCTCTCTGCTCCGCGAGGGCGTATATGTATGTGACGTATGATGTGACATATGTAGAAAGGTACGCTTGTTGTCTGTGAGGAGAGACGGGTAAGAGCGAGAAGAGCCTGTAGTGTAATGCCCGCAGCTAAAAGCAACTGCGTGAGAACGTATACTCCAATATCACCATATAGTCATTTTCTATATCGCACAGAGACAAACCCGCCATATATCCAGTATATCCATATATTGCCCAGCCCTAGTGTGACTAAAACGTGTGTGTGTGTTCGCGTGCGAGAATGAAATGGGTGCGTGAGTGGCATGTTTATGATTTTAAAATGTGTGTGCGTGCGTAAAACAAATGTTTGCGTGTGTATTGGTGTGTGTGTGTGTGCGCACGTGTCTATAAAATGTGTGAATTAAATGCGTGCGTGCAGGCGGCGAGATCACATCGACCTTTGAGCATCCTGAGTTGGCCAAGTTGGGTCACTGCAAGCTGATCGAGGAAGTGATGATCGGCGAGGACACGCTCATCCACTTCTCAGGCGTGGCCATGGGTACGCGCTCACACACACACTCGCAGACATGCACTCACAGGTGACGCCTGACCTCTGACCTTCCAGGTGAGGCGTGCACTATCGTGCTGCGAGGAGCAACACAGCAGATTTTGGACGAAGCGGAGCGCTCTCTGCACGACGCTCTTTGCGTGTTGGCTCAGACCATAAAGGAGCCGCGCACCGTCTACGGCGGAGGTAGACACGCCCCCTTTGTACAGTATACCTCTGACCTATGACCCCTGACGCTGAGCTGCTGTCTTGTCAGGCTGCTCTGAGATGCTGATGGCCAAGGTGGTGAGTGATTTGGCCAATAAGACGCCAGGGAAGGAGGCCGTCGCCATGGAGTCCTTCGCCAAGGCCCTAATGATGGTAAACAAATAAGTAATGGTCATCTTGTTCGTTGTCTGCTGACCATCAGCTTGCTCCTCAGCTGCCCACCATCATTGCTGACAACGCCGGCTACGACAGCGCTGACCTTGTGGCTCAACTGCGCGCGGCGCACCAGGACAACAAGACCACTTTCGGCCTGAGTGAGTACACATGTCCCATAGTCACCAGCCTTGGTGTCACTATGGACAGCGATTTTAAACTTGACAAACAAGTCAATGGCGTTTTAAAATCGTGTTTTTTTTTATCTTCGTCTTTTAGCGAAAGTAAAACTGTTTTTATCTTTTAACCTTTTTTAACAAATGGTGCAAGCATTTATTTCAAGTGGCTAGGACTACTGCAATGCACTTTATGCTGGCATTAGCCAAAAAGCTCTCTCGCGGTTGCAGTTAGTCCAGAAGGCGGTGGACAGGAAACGCTAGCATATAACCCCAATTCTTCAGACTTTGCACTGGCTCCCTGTTCATTTTAGAATTGATTTTCAAACCTTGCTGTTTGCTTTTGAAGCTTTATATGAACTGGCCCCTCAGTATATCTCGGACCTCATCCAAATGTAGACTCCTGCGTGCGCTCTGAGGTCTGAGAGCCAGCTCCAGCTCCTGGTGCCCAAGACCAGACTTAAAACCAGGAGAGACAGGGCCTTAGCTCTGGAACACTCTGCCCCTCCGTGTTAGAACTGCTCCCACAGTGGACTGTTTTAAGTCTCGTCTTAAAACCCACTTTTATTGTTTGGCTTTTAACACTACGTGAGTTGTGTTTAAAGTTGTCCTTTGTGTTTTTAAAATTTCTATTTCTATTTCTCATCGTATTTGGGGATGAGAATCAGCACCTCCAAGTACGAGTCCATTGTTCTCGCCCTGAAAAGGGTGGAGTGCCATCTCCAAGTGGGGAAGGAGACCCTGCCCCAAGTAGAGGAGTTCAAGTACCTGGGAATCTTGTTCAGGAGTGAGGGAAGAGTGGATGGTGAGGTCGACAGGCGGATCGGTGCGGCGTCTTCAGTAATGCGGACGCTGTATCAATCCGTTGTGGTGAAGAAGGAGCTGAGTCGAAACACAAAGCTCTCAGTTTACCGGTCGATCTACGTTCCCATCCTCACTTATGGTCATGAGCTTTGGGTTATGACCGAAAGGACAAGATCTCGGGTACAAGCGGCCCAAATGAGCGGGGCTCTCCCTTAGAGATAGGGTGAGAAGCTCTGCCATCCGGGAAGAACTTAAAGTAAAGCCGCTGCTCCTCCACATGGAGAGGAGCCAGATGAGGTGGTTCGGGCATCTGGTCAGGATGCCACCTGAACGCCTCCCTACGGAGGTGTTTAGGGCACGTCCAACCGGTAGGAGGCCACGGGGAAGACCCAGGACATGTTGGGAAGACTGTCTCCCAGCTGGCCTGGGAACGCCTCGGGATCCCCCGGTAAGAGCTAGACAAAGTGGCTGGGGAGAGGGAAGTCCGGGCTTCCCTGCTTAGGCTGCTGCCCCCGCGACCCGACCTCGGATAAGCGGAATAAGATGGATGGATTTCTATTTGTTTTAATTGGTTTTACCCTTTGAAATCGTTTTTAATCATATTTATTTTTATATTGGTTTTATATTCATTGATTTTATGGTTTTTAGTCAGTCATTGGTGGAGCTGAGGATATATTGTTGTGCAGCACTTTGGAAACTCTTTTGTTGTTTGAATGTGTGTTATATGAATAAAGTGGATTGGATTTTCGTACGTGCCCGGCTTAACCAAGGTGTGACCCCGCAGACATGTCGGAGGGCACCGTGGGCAACATGGCACAGATGGGCATCACAGAGTCCTTCCAGGTTAAACGTCAGGTGCTGCTGAGCGCCTCCGAGGCCGCGGAGATGATCCTCAGAGTGGACAACATCATCAAAGCTGCTCCCAGGTCAGTCACACGCACCCAAAGGATGTGACGGTCCCCTGACACAGACACCTGGTGTTGTCCTTTGCAGGAAGAGAGTTCCTGACCATCACCCGTGTTAGAAGAAGGGCTTGATGAAGATAGAAGACATGGTCTTTATTTATCTCCTTGTATTTCACGTCAAAGGATTGCTCTTCTTCAGTGGCTAATGCTAACTAAAATAATGCTGTTAGCTAGTTGGCGTCGCTTGCAAAAATGTTTTTGTTCACGGAAATAAATGACCTTTCCTGGTTTTTCTCCGATGCTTTTGAATATTTCTCATATTATTTGAAGTATAAAATTATTCTTAGTTGTCGACAATGAAGTTGGATGACTTGAACAAACATGCACGCTCGTGCACGTATTGATTCCTGCTGGGCGTGGTCAAAGTGCACGTGGCTTCTGATAACCTCGTGCACGTCCGCCGGCGTTCAGTCTGCAGAGGGACCGACGGAGACGGACATGATCAGGCTGCTGCTGCTGCTTCTGTCGTGCACGTGCACCGGCTGGGCGCTGCTCAGGTAAGACAGGTTCACCTGGTGATGCGTTCAAAGACCAAGAAGTGATGCCTGGGTGGTTCCCTCAGGGTTCCTCTGAGGCGCGTGCCTTCCATTCGTTCACAGCTGCGGGCCACCGGACAGCTGCGGGACTTCCTGCGAGATCACCACACCGACGCCTACAGCCGCCGCTACGCTCACTGCTTCCCCGCCGGAACGCCGTCGCTGCGCCTCGGACGTTCCAGCGAGAAGCTCTACAACTTCATGGACGTGAGAGGGAGATGATGAGCGATGTCAAGTGTCATGGCCTTTTCAGCGCTTTATAACATTCAAACTGTTCTCATGCGTGTCAGGCTCAGTACTACGGTGAAATCAGCCTCGGTACTCCGGCGCAGAACTTCTCAGTGATCTTTGACACAGGCTCAGCTGATCTCTGGGTGCCATCGTCCTACTGCGTCAGCCAAGCATGCGGTACTGTGCACACACACACACACACACACACACACACACACACACACACACACTGACCTCTGTTTCCCACTGAACAGAAAGTCAGAGCAGCTTGACCACAACTCATGATAGGAGGCCACTGACCTGTGTGTGTGTGTGTGTGTGTTTTTGTACTTCTACCCTTTTTGAGACATCAACAAGGACAATTACCTTCCATATGAGGAGGTGTGAACAAGTTAAGACCGGAATCATGGTCCTAATAAGGAAAATCATCGTATCTAATAGAGAATGTCTCATTTGCACCGCTGGTGGTGAAATCTATCAAACTTAGTGTGGTCCCAAAAAGGAGGGATTTTTCAAATTGACTGTTTTAAAAGTGCTCTCCCTCTGATCAACATATGAAATAACAAGTGTGTAAAAAATTTGAAATGCGACCCCTTTGGCCAAAATGAATAAAACACATAAATATGCATAGAAAGACATACTGTATTAAATTGAAGTAAAAAAAAAGATTAAAAAACAATTGCTAACAACAATGTTTTTAAAATAAATTACTAAAAGCTTACGTTTTTTATATTCTAATAGTTTTTTAGTTGAGGGATCAGACAAAGAGCAGCTCGAAGACCTTTAGGAAGAAGACAAATCATGGACCCAGATTTCCCTCACCCAAATGCGGTCTGGAGCCGGGCCCGGAGGTGGGGCACGATAGCGAGCGCCTGGTGGCTGGGCCTGTTCCCATGGGGCCCGGCCGGGCACGGCCCAAAGAGGCAACGTGGGTCACCCCTCCAATGGGCTCACCACCCATAGCAGGGGCCATTGAGGTCGGGTGCGATGTGACCTGGGCGAAAGCCGAAGGCAGGCCACTTGGCGGTCCGATCCTCGGCTATAGAAGCTAGCTCTCGGGACGTGGAACGTCACCTCACTGGGGGGGAAGGAGCCTGAGCTAATGCGCAAGGTGGAGAAGTTCCGACTGGATATAGTCGGACTCACTTCGACACACAGCAAGGGCTCTGGAACCACTTCTCTCAAGAGGGGCTGGACTCTTCCACTCTGGCGTTGCCGACAGTGAGAGGCGACGGGCCGGGGTGGCAATTCTTGTTGCCTCCCGGCTCAAAGCCTGCACGTTGGAGTTCAACCCAGTGGACGAGAGGGTAGCTTCCCTCCGCCTTCGGGTGGGGGGACGGTTCCAACTGTTGTTTGTGCTTACGCACCAAACAGCAGTTCAGAGTACCCACCCTTTTTGGGTACACTCGAGGGAGTACTGGAAAGTGCTCCCCCGGGTGATTCCCTTGTCCTACTGGGAGACTTCAACGCTCGTGTTGGCAACGACAGTGAAACCTGGAGAGGTGTGATTGGGAAGAATGGCCGCCCGGATCTGAACCCGAGTGGTGTTTTGTTATTGGACTTTAGTGCTCGTCACAGTTTGTCCATAACAAACACCATGTTCAAACATAACATGAATCGATTAACGTGGACCCCGACTTAAACAAGTTGAAAAACTTAAGAATATGTCTCCCGGCTGGCCTTGGAACGCCTCGGGATCCCCCGGGAAGAGCTAGACGAAGTGGCTGGGGAGAGGGAAGTCTGGGCTTCCCTGCTTAGGCTGCTGACCCCGCGACCCAACCTCTGATAAGTGGAAGAAGATGGATGGATAGTTTGTATATATTATTAATGTTGTAAATACTAATCTTTATATATCCAGAAAGGGTGGTCCTAAAGAGGTGGGCATTTTTCGGTGGTCTCAGGAAGGTAATAAATACAATTTTGTTTGTGTGTGTGTGTGTGTCCGTTTGTGTGTGTGTGTCCGTGTGTGTGTGTGTGTGTGTACACAGCACTGCACAAACGCTTCCGAGCATTCGAGTCCTCTTCCTTTCGTCATGACGGCCGAACATTTGGCATCCATTACGGATCAGGACACCTTCTTGGAGTCATGGCCAGGGACACGCTGAAGGTCCAGTCTGTTCTATCCCAGACCATGCTTTTCCGAAGGGGGGGTTCTTACGGGTGAGGATTCATTCTACAGGTGGGCGACCTGAGCGTCCTCAGCCAGGAGTTTGGCGAGTCCGTGTACGAGCCGGGGGGCACCTTCGTCCTGGCGAGGTTCGACGGCGTTCTGGGAATGGCGTACCCCTCCTTGGCGGAGATCCTGGAAAACCCGGTTTTTGACAGCATGATGGCGCAGAAGGCGGTGGAGGCGCCCGTCTTCTCCTTCTACCTCAACAGGTGCGGCCTCGACCTTCCTCTCTTTGTCGGCTTGATGGAAGCCAGAAAAATGATCAAAATGTAAAAGCGTGCTTTGACGAGAGAGGGATGTCCCCCACAGGAAGTCGGGCGGTGGCGGTGTGGACGGTGAACTGGTGTTTGGCGGCGTTGATGAGGCCTTGTACACTGGACCAATTGCATGGCTTCCCGTCACGGCCAAAGGCTACTGGCAAATCAAGATGGACAGGTGTGTGCCTCTCGCTGGCGTTTAAAGGAGAGTGTGCTGAAATGTGGGCGTGTTCCAGTGTGGAGGTCCAAGGCGTCAGCTCCCTCTGCCCTCGCGGCTGCCAGGCCATCGTGGACACGGGGACCTCCCTCATCGCCGGGCCAACCAATGACATCCTCATCCTCCAGCAGCTGATCGGAGCCACGCCCACAAACATCGGCGAGGTGAGAGGTCTAGCGTTGACATCGTCACGGCGTCGGGCCACGTGACTAACTGTGCGTTTGGCAGTTCCTCATCGACTGCGCCAGGTTGTCCAATCTGCCTCAGGTGTCTTTTGTCCTGGGCGGGATGGCGTACACGCTGACGGCGGAACACTACGTGAGGAAGGTCAGCACGGTTTTTTGTCCTGTGTCTCGGCTGCCCTGAGCCGTCAGGTGACCAAACATGTGACCCTCAGGAGATGCTGGCTGACAGGGAGCTGTGCTTCAGTGGCTTCCAGGCTGCAGACATCGTCTCACCACAGGGACCCCTGTGGATTCTGGGAGATGTATTCCTAAGCGAGTATTACAGCATCTTCGACAGAGGACAGGACCGGGTTGGTTTAGCGCCTGTTCGCCGCTCAGCTGATCAATAAAGTCTGATTGGTTGTCAATGAGGACGGCGTGGCGCAGTTAGGAGAGTGGCTGTGCCAGCAAAGCAGCAGTAAAGGGGACCACAAAAAATTGCATCATTGGCTTTATTTTAACAAAAAAATCCTACCATACATTGTGTTTATTATTGCAAGTTTATCCTTAAACCATCTAAACGCTTAGTGGCCACATGCGTGGACAGGACCTTTTAGCTTTTATTTCCAAAATTGTGTACACTGCTGAATTGGGGTCCTATGGCCACTTATGTGGACACTTGTACTGCCATCTGGTGGTGTCAGAAGAGTATAACATACAATGGAATTTGGAAGAAAAAAAGTGTAAAAATAAGAATTAGCATGTCACTACACATGAAGTACACTTTCATGTACTTATGGACTAAGGACATCATATCAAAAGATGATTCTTAGTTGTTCTAATTAGGGTCCATAAGGCCAAATAGCAAAGAGAAATAAAAAAAGAATGTAAACAAACAGCTTGGGCCTTAAGAGGTTAAATAAAATAGTGAACATACAAGACAGCTTATCTTTTATGAGTAAGTAAAGAAAAACAAGGGCTTCTAATTTAGCTGCTGACATATGCAGTAACATGAGAGTTCCTGGTTCGATCCCCAACTTTGTCGTGTCCGTTGTGTCCTTCACCCCTTGCTCCTGATGGGTTAGGGCCTTGCATGGCAGCTCCCGCCCTCAGTGTGTGAATGTGGAAATAGTGTCCAAGCGCTTTTATGAGTACATTGAAGGTAGAAAAGCTCTACTACACAAGTATGACCCATTTACCACAATAAAGACAATCCGATATTGCTGGCATTTAGTCATTCATGTAAAAATACAACACAAAGCACTCTATTGGCATCTGTGTACACGCACTCACTGTATTCATCAAGTGTTACTGTGGAGAAAATTTGGGATTAAGTCCTTAGACAGGAGGTTTTTAAGGCAATAATAGTTTTTTGTATTAACTGTTATAGTTAATATATCTATGAAAATTTATTTTGCTCATAGTTTAAATAAATAATGCAATATTTTGCTTTTGAGCTGCCACCTTACCGTGGTGGAGGAGTTTGCGTGTCGCAATGATCCTAGAAGCTATGTTGTCCGTAGGCTTTAAGCGCCCTGGTAGGGTCTCCCAAGGCAAACTGGTCCTAGGTGAGGGACCAGCCAAAGAGCAGCTTGAAGACTTCATGATGAACACAAACAAAAGACTCAGATTTCCCTTGCCCAGACCCTAACACTAACGCTAACCCTAACCCAGACCCGGAGGTGGGGCACGAAGGCGAGCGCTTGGTGGCCGGACCTGTTCCCATAGGGCACAGCCCGAAGAGGCGACGTGGGTCATCCCTCCAATGGGCTCACCACCCATAGCAGGGGCCATAGAGGTTGTGTGCATTGTGAGCTGGACGGCAGCCAAAGGCAGGGCACTTGGCGGTCCCATCCTCGGCTACAGAAGCTAGCTCTTGGGACGTGGAACGTTACCTCACTGGGGGGGAAGGAGCCTAAGCTAGTGCGCGAAGTAGAGAATTTCCGGCTGGATGTAGTCGGACTCACTTAGACGCACAGCAAGGGCTCTGGTACCATTTCTCTTGAGAGGGCCTGGACTCTTCCACTCTGGCGTTGCCGGCAGTGAGAGGCGACGGGCTGGGGTGGCAATTCTCGTTGCCCCCTGGCTCAAAGCCTACACGTTGGAGTTCAACCAAGTGGACGAAAAGGTAGCCTCCCTCCGCCTTCGGGTGGGGGGACAGGTCCTGACTGTTGTTTGTGCTTACGCAACCGATCATCACCTGGTGGTGAGTAGCTGCGATGGTGGGGGAGGATGCCGGACAGACCTGGCAGGCCCAAACGCATTGTGAGTGTCTGCTGGGAGCTTCTGGCAGTCTCCTGTCAGAGAGAGTTTCAATTCGCACCTCCGGAAGAACTTTGAACATGTCAAGAAGGAGGTGCTGGACATTGAGTCCGAGTGGACCATGTTCCGCACCTCTATTGTCGAGGCGGCTGAATGGAGCTGTGGCCGCAAGGTAGTTTGTGCCTGTCGGGGCGGCAATCCTAGAACCCGTTGGTGGACACCAGCAGTAAGGGATGCCGTCAAGCTGAAGAAGGAGTCCTATCGGGTTCTTTTGGCTCGCAGGACTCCGGAGGCAGTGGACAGACACCGACGGGCCAAGCGGTGTGCGGCTTCAGCGGTCGCGGAGGCAAAAACTCGGACATGTGAGGAGTTCGGGGAAGCCATGGAAAACGACTTCCGGACGGCTTAGAAGCGATTCTGGACCGCCACCCGCCGCCTCAGGAATGGGAAGCAGTACACTGTCAACACCGTGTATGGTGCGGATGGAGTTCTGCTGACCTCAACTGCGGATGTTTTGGATAGGTGGAAAAAATACTTCGAAAACCTCCTCAATCCCACCAACACGTCTTCCTATGAGGAAGCAGTGCCTGGGGAAGCTGTGGTGGACTCTCCTATTTCTGGGGCCGAGGTAGTTAAAAAGCTCCTCGGTGGCAAGGCCCCAGGGGTGGATGAGATCCGCCTGGAGCTCTTTAAGGCTCTGGATGCTGTGGGGCTGTCTTGGTTGACAAGACTCTGCAGCATCGTGTGGACATCGGGGGCGGTACCTCTCTTTAAGAAGGGGACCGGAGGGTGTGTTCCAACTATCGTGGGATCACACTCAGCCTTCCCGGTAAGGTTTATTCAGGTGTACTGGAGAGGAGACTACGCCGGACAGTCGAACCTGGGATTCAGGAAGAACTGTGTGGTTTTCGTCCTGGTCGTGGAACCGTGGACCTGCTCTATAGTCTTGGCAGAGTCCTTGAGGGTGCATGGGAGTTTGCCCAACCGGTCTACATGCGCTTTGTGGACTTGGAGAAGGCATTGGACTGTGTCCCTCGGGAAGTCCTGTGGGGAGTGCTCAGAGAGTATGGGGTATCGGACTGTCTTATTGTGACGGTCCGCTCCCTGTATGATCAGTGTCAGAGCTTGGTCCGCATTGCCGGCAGTAAGTCGGACACGTTTCCAGTGAAGGTTGGACTCCGCCAAGGCTGCCCTTTGTCATCGATTGTGTTCATAACTTTTATGGACAGAATTTCTAGGCGCAGCCAAGGCATTGAGGGGATCTGGTTTGGTGGCTGCAGGATTAGGTCTCTGCTTTTTGCAGATGACGTGGTCCTGATGGTTTCATCTGGCCGGGATCTTCAGCTTTCACTGGATCGGTTCGCAGCCGAGTGTGAAGCGACCGGAATGAGAATCAGCACCTCAAGTCTGAGTCCATGGTTCTTGCCCGGAAAAGGGTGGAGTGCCATCTTTGGGTTGGGGAGGAGACCCTGCCCCAAGTGGAGGAGTTTAAGTACCTATATATGTCCATCTTCTTATATATATATATATATATATATATATATATATATATATATATATATGTCCTGCTTAGGCTGCTGCCCCCGTGACCTGACCTTGTTTAAGCAGAAGAAAATGGATGGATGGATACATACATACATAAATGTATGTATGTATGTATAAATATATATATATATATATATATATATAATAGTAATAATAACTTAGATTTAAATTGCGCTTTTCTAAACACTTTAAGCGCTCACAGAGAAATGGGACTCAACATTCATTCACACCTGGTGGTGGTAAGCTACATCACAGCTGCCCTGGGGTATACATATCTATATATACGTAAATATACATACATATATAGCTTCCCTGCTTAGGCTGCTGCTCCCGCGACCTGACCTTGTTTATGCAGAAGAAATGGATGGATGGATACATATACATACATACATGTGAATGTATGTATATGTATATATATATATTTATACATATCTATATATACGTAAATATACATACATATACAGCTTCCCTGCTTAGGCTGCTGCCCCTGCGGCCTGATCTCTGATAAGTGGAAGAAGATGGACGGATAGATATTTGTATATTGTTTTTTTTTTTAGTTTATGTTTTTTGTTCTAATTATGTAAAAAAAAAATCTTGGAAGATTTAAAGTGTTATGATCAGATGTTATTGCAGGTATGACCGCTAGGGGACAGTACTGGTTAGTATTCAGCTCTCCGTGCCATATAATGTGGTAGAGCAAGACTGCCTGAATACACATGTCATTCAACCAAGGTACGTGCTATCAATCGCTGGTCCAGGGTCGGTTTTCTGGGCCTCGTGCGCCTCTGGGGGGAACGTTGGTGGCCGTGCGCTGATCCAGGGTCGGTGTTTGGTCGCTCGTCTGCCAGCCCGGGAGGCTTCCTGACTGCTGTCAGACTCCCCAACTTTCCGCGGGAAACTCGAGCGTCGATTCTCCGCACAAACAAACACGACAACTGGGGCGAGCCGCGAAAATAGCATAGTTTACATTTTTGGAATTTCATCTGCGAGTAAGTTGTCTGTGTCGTTACTTTAGTTGACTGCTCGTGACTTTAAGCTACTTTCAACATAGCTAGGCTAATAGCTAGCATGTTGCTGCTTAGCAACTCTGCTGTCCTCCCTCTTTAGACTGACATACGTCCTCTTTTCCCCGGTCATGTCCTCTTTGGCGGGGCTGTCCGGAATGGGCGTCAAATGTCCAACATTTGCAGTTGGGGTTGCATGTCATTTTAACCTACGTCCAGGATTAAGAAGGGGTTGAAAAACAAATTAATTGTGAAGGTGTGCGCACGCAGCAGCATTCGTGAGGGCGGAGCAGAGACAGAGAGAGTTAAAATAAACGCGCATGCGTCGCCAGGCTCTGCTTTTTGTTTATACATTTATCAGATTTAATTGTTTGTTTTCTGTAGCAGCGATGTCAAGTGTGGCCCGGAGGCCATTTTTGGCCCACAGCTTATGTTTTAAAGGCCCACGGCACATTCTTAAAATTCTATTAATCCATCCATCTTCTTCCGCCTATCTGAGGCTTGGGTTGCGGGGGCAGCAGCCTAAGCAGGGAAGCCCAGACTTCCCTCTCCCCTGCCACTTCGTCTAGCTCTTCCTGGGGGATCCCGAGGTGTTCCCAGGCCAGCCGGGAGACATAGTCTTCCCAACGTGTCCTGGGTCTTCCCCGTGGCCTCCTACCAGTTGGACGTGCCCTAAACACCTCCCTAGGGAGGAGTTCAGGTGGCATCCTGACCAGATGCCCGAACCACCTCATCTGGCTCCTCTCCATGTGGAGGAGCAGCGGCTTTACTTTGAGTTCCTCCCGGATGGCAGAGCTTCTCACCCTATCTCTAAGGGAGAGACTTGCCACCTGGCGGAGGAAACTCATTTCGGCCGCTTGTACCCGTGATCTTATCCTTTCGGTTATAGCCCAAAGCTCATGACCATAGGTGAGGATGAGAACGTAGACCGACCGGTAAATTGAGAGCTTTGCCTTCCGGCTCAGCTCCTTCTTCACCACAACAGATCGGTACAACGTCCGCGTTAATGAAGACGCCGCACCGATCAACCTGTCGATCTCACGATCCACTCTTCCCCCACTCGTGAACAAGACTCCCAGACACTTGAACTCCTCCACTTGGGGCAGGGTCTCCTCCCCAACCCGGAGATGGCACTCCACACTTTTACGGGCGAGAACCATGGTCTCGGACTTGGAGGTGCTGATTCTCATCCCGGTCGCTTCACACTCGGCTGCAAACCAATCCAGTGAGAGCTGAAGATCCTGGCCAGATGAAGCCATCAGGACCACATCATCTGCAAAAAGCAGAGACCTAATCCTGCGGTCACCAAACCAAATCCCCTCAACGCCTTGGCTGCGCCTAGAAATTCTGTCCATAAAAGTTATGAACAGAATCGGTGACAAAGGACAGCCTTGGCGGAGTCCAACCCTCACTGGAAACGTGTCCGACTTACTCCCGGCAATGCGGACCAAGTTCTGACACTGATCATACAGGGAGCGGACTATGTTCTGACACTGATCGTACAGGGAGTGGACTATGTTCTGGCACTGATCATACAGGGAGTGGACCGCCACAGTCAGACAGTCCGTTACCTCATACTCTCTGAGCACTCCCCACAGGACTTCCCGAGGGACACGGTCCAATGCCTTCTCCAAGTCCACAAAGCACATGTAGACTGGTTGGGCAAACTCCCATGCACCCTCAAGGACCCTGCCCAGAGTATAGAGCTGGTCCACAGTTCCACCACCAGGACCAAAACCACACTGTTCCTCCTGAATCCGAGGTTGGACTATCCTGCGTAGCCTCCTCTCCAGTACACCTGAATAAACCTTACCGGGAAGGCTGAGGAGTGTGATCCACAATAGTTGGAACACACCCTCCGGTCCCCCTTCTTAAAGAGAGGGACCACCACCCCGGTCTGCCAATCCAGAGGTACCGTCCCCGATGTCCACGCGATGCTGCAAGTACTATTAAAATAAACAAAACATAAAAGTGAAATAAAAAAGCTTAAAGGTGAAATGTAACTTATAAAAAGTCGCAATGTTGACCAATAAAACAAATCTTAAATTTTTTCTTTCAAACTGTCATTGCTCAAAACATAATATTGAATCAAAATTATTGTTATTATGAATTATTGCCCTATATGAGGTTCCTCTTACTTCACATCCAATATTCCACTTTGAAACTTATTTTTGGGGGAAGATTTTGCAAATTGTGTGTGTTTGCCATTAAAACCATAGTTTTGTTTGACAAAAAAGGGCAGAAAACAAACAAACAAAAAACATAAAAAAACTAAAACATTTTGAAATGAGGGATAGATGTGAAGTTGATGTAGACTCCAGAGATTCAAGCCTTAAATATAAAATGTATGTATGCCCTGGCACACCATTATCATTTCATGACCCAAGAAAAACACTTTGTACACTTTTATACTGAAATAAATACACCTACAACTTATTGAATAAAAACATTAAAAAAGCTAGCCGCAGCGGTAAAGTTTAGATTCATAAATGAAAGAAGAAATTGAATAAATGTTTGTAACTGAATACATTTATATATGTATACAATTTTCTTTTATATATATATTTTGTTTTTATGAATCAAGTAAGGTTTATGACAACATTTTTCCAAAACACAATATAGAGTGTGAGATACAATAGGATAATCAATACATTTATCATTGGTTTTCAAAACGCTTACAATAAAGTGGGACCTCAAAAATTTACTGTGGGACCCCATTTTGAAAAATCCTTTGGCCAACACTGCTGTCAACACAGGTGAAAAAATGGTTTATTTAAATATATGTATTATTTATAAAGCAAGTTCAAGTATCATTGGCAAATGTTCACCTAGTCTCGGCCTTGGCATGCATGTATGTGTCCTCTTTTGGGGATTTCACAATATGCTCAGCCTACTGTTGGATTAGCTCACAGCAATCGGATTTGATAAAACCTGGATACAATCTTACTTGGAGGGGAGGGAACAGGTGGTAGAGGTGAAAGGCACCTTGTCACCCCCCCCCCCCCCCTCCTCCCCTCAGTCAGCTGCCGAGTCCCCCAAGACAGTATATTAGGACCTTTACTGTTCATAATATACGTAAACGACATGTCATCAGTATGCGACTGTGAATTGTTCCTGTTTGCGGATGATTTGGCCCTGCTGGTATCTGGCAAGGACAAGACACAGTTGGAACAAATCCTCCGTGCCTAACTCTGTAGAATTTGAACCTGGCTCGCTGACAACAAGCTATCCATACTCTTGGGTAAAACGGAATCCATCCTATTTAAGAAAGTCAGTGACTTCACTATTAAAGTGGGTGACATTGTTATTACCAGAAAAGATGAGATCACCTACCTAGCTTCCATTCTAGAGGCTAATCTTTCCTGTAATAAAATGGCAACCAAGGTCATCAAAAAGGTCAACCAACAAACGAGATTTCTCTACAGAATCTCCTCTCAGGTCAACAAAATCTCCATCAAGATTCTTGCAGGAACTCACAATCAACCCTTTTTCGATTACGCTTACACATCCTGGTACCCCAGCACCTCCAAAACCCTCAAATCTAGACTCCAAACATCCCAGAACAAGCTAGTCCGGTTACTTTTAGACCTCCACCCCAGACCACACCTCACTCCAACCCACTTCTCCAAAGTGGGCTGGCTCAGGGTGGAGGACAGAGTAAAACAACTTGCACTGAGCCTAGTCTATAAAATCCGCTACAACTCCCTGATACCCAAGTACATGTCAAAGTACTTCCTTAACATAAATGAGCGCCATAACCACAACACCAGGGGGAGCTCCACAAACCACGTTAAACCCAGATTCCGATTAAACAAAGGTCTTAACTCATTCTCTTTCTATGCCACATCAATATAGAGTGCATCTCTATCCTCCTTCAAAGCCACACTAAAAGAACACCTCCAGGCAACTATAACCCTATAGACTAACCCCTCCCCCATCTTCCCAGATTGTAAATAATCAAAAGTAAATAATCAAATCAAATGTATATATGTGTTCTTATGCTTTCTGAGCTAACTATGTTCACTACTGGCTGTACATATCTTACTAAGTCACACCTACACTGTTACAATGTCCATTTCTCAGATGATGCAATAGTTGATGACTGAAGTACTGATATCAACCAAACCTAAGCCCCCCGCCCCAAAGCCCTCCACATCCCTCCCCGTGGATTGTAAATAATTCAGTGTATATACTCTGATGATTAATTTGTGTGATGACTGTATTATGCTGATAGTATTTATTTGTATCATGAATTGATGAAGGTGGACCCCGACTTAAACAAGTTGAAAAATTTATTGGGGTGTTACCATTTAGTGGTCAATTGTAGGGAATATGCACTGTACTGGGCAATCTACTAATAAAAGTATCAATCAATCCATCAGTCAATCAAAGCATGCCATCTAACGTGGAAATCAAGGCCAAGGTCAGCGACCCCCTGCAGTTCGCCAAGATGGCGTCTGACCTTAGCCAATCAGAAGGCAGCATCATCAGGCAGCACGACACCTTCTTCAGCAGCAGCAGAGGACGACTCAAACTGAGGGACTTCATGGTGCGTCTTTTAAGCGAGGAATGTCTCTCGCTCTTTAGACGTTGACAGTGTTTGTTTTTAGGACGGATCCGGTCAGCTGATTTTCTACGAGCGTCCCGACACTGACGGGCCCAAACTGTCTCGCTACTCCATCAGTCCCACCTCGGACCCCCCCAGTCTCAAGGTACACACAATCAATCAATCATTCAATGTTTACTAGACATGTGCAATAATGGCTTTTTTGCCGGTATCCAATATTCCGTTATTGTCCAACTCTTAATTACCGATTCCGATATCAACCCATACCGATATATACAGTGGTGGAATGAACACATTATTATGCCTCATTTTGTTGTGATGCCCCGCTGGATGCATTAAACAATGTAACAAGGTTTTCCAAAATAAATCAACTCAAGTTATGTAAAAAAATGCCAACATGGCACTGCCATATTTATTATTGAAGTCACAAAGTGCATTGTTTGTTTTAACATGCCTCAAAACAGCAGCTTGGAATTTGGGCCATGAGAGAGCATGAAGAGGTTGTGGTAGGCGGGGTGGGGGGCGTAGAGCGGGGTGAATATTGTAGCTTCCCGGAAGAGTTAGTGCTGCAAGGAGTATTTGTTCTGTTGTGTTACGGTGCAGATGTTCTCCCAAAATGTGCTTGTCATTCTTGTTTGGTGTGGGTTCACAGTGTGGCGCATATTTGTAACAGTGTTAAAGTTGTTTATACGGCCACCCTTAGTGTGACCTGTATGGCTGTTGACCAAGTATGCCTTGCATTCACGTGTATGTGTGAAAAGCCGAAGATATTATATGATTGGGCCGGTACGCGAAGGCAGTGCCTTTAAAGTCCTACTGAAATGAGATGTTCTTATTTAAACGGGGATAGCAGCTCCATTCTATGTGTCATACTTCATCATTTGGCGATATTGCCATATTTTTGCTGAAAGGATTTAGTAGAGAACATCCAGGAAAAAGTTGGCAACTGGAGAAAAGTCCTGCCTCTACCGGAAGTCTCAGACGATGACGTCACATGTTGATGACTTCTCATATATTCACATTGTTTTTAATTGGAGCCTCCAACAAAAACAGCTATTCAGACAGAGAAAACGACAACTTCCCCATTAATTTGAGCGAGGATGAAAGATTGGTGTTTGAGGATATTGATAGCGACGGACTAGGAAAAAAAAAAACGCGGTTGCATTATTTTTAGAGACATTTACTAGGATAATTCTGGGAAATCCCTTATCTTTCTGTTGTGTTGCTAGTGTTTTAGTGAGTTTTAACAGTACCTGATAGTCAGAAGTGTACGTCCACGGCCGGGTGTTGACGCACAGTGTCTCGGGGAAGTCGACGGCAGCTGTATGGACGACACAAGCTCAGCTGATATCCAGTAAGAGGCGACTTTTTAACCTCAATTTTCTCACCCAAACCTGCTGGTTGACATGTAGTCGGGATCCATGTCCGCTGTGATCCATACTAAAGTTTCACCTCCCTGAATTTTAAACAAGGAATCACCGTGTGTTTGTGTGGCTAAAGGCTAAAGCTTCCCAACTCCGTCTTTGTACTTTGACTTCTCCAATATTAATTGAACAAATTGCAAAAGATTCAGCAACACAGATGTCCAAAATACTGTGCAATTATGCCGTTAAAGCAGACGACTTTTAGCTGTGTGTGTGTGCAGCGCTCATATTCATAACAGCCCGTGACGTCACGCGTACACGTCATCATTACACCACGTTTTCAAGAAAAAAGTCCTGGGAAATTTAAAATTGCAATTTACTAAACCAAAAATGGCATGTGTTGCAATGTTAATATTTCATCATTGATATATTGTCTATCAGACTGCGTGGTGGCTAGTAGTGGCTTTCAGTAGGTCAGATATCATCGGACATCCCTAGTTATAAGGGTATTATTTTAAGTCTATTTCTGGGTTTTCCAAACTATGAACCTTTTTTGGGTTGTTTTTCCAATGATTAACTAATTTTTGGGTATAATGCCTTTTTTATCAAAAAGGTACTTTTTTCTGGAAGGAAATTTTATCAAGGATTAATCTTGTCAGGTTTAAGTACCAAACTGTCTATTAACCCCTGTGTAATGCACTTATTGTTGTTCCCAATGTATATACTATGATGATTAACCTGTGTGATGACTGAATTATGTTGATAGTATATATTTGTACCATGAATTGATTAACGTAGACCCCGACTTAAACAAGTTGAAAAACTTATTCAGGTGTTACCATTTAGTGGTCAATTGTACGGAATATGTACTGTACTGTGCAATCTACTAATAAAAGTATCAATCAATCAATGATTATTTGTATAGCCCTAAATCACTAGGGTCTCAAAGGCCTGCACAAACCACAACAACATCCTCGGTAGAGCCCACATAAGGGCAAGGAAAACTCACACCCAGTGGGACGTCGGTGACAATGATGACCATGAGAAACCTTGGAGAGGACAGCATAAGTATTTGGTCAAGCATTCAAAGCTCTCACTGATGGAAGGAGGTTTTGGCTCAAAATCTCACGATACATGGCCCCATTCATTCTTTCCTTAACACGGATCAATCGTCCTGTCCCCTTAGCAGAAAAACAGCCCCAAAGCATGATGTTTCCACCCCCATGCGTCACAGTAGGTGTGGTGTTCTTGGGATGCAACTCAGTATTCTTCCTCCTCCAAACACGACGAGTTGAGTTTATACCAAAAAGTTCTATTTTGGTTTCATCTGACCACATGATATTCTCCCAATCCTCTGCTGTATCATCCATGTATCCATTTTGGTATAAACGCAACTCGTCATGTTTGGAGGAAGAAGAATACTGAGTTGCATCCCAAGAACACCACACCTACTGTGAAGCATGGGGGTGGAAACATCATGCTTTGGGGCTGTTTTTCTGCTAAGGGGACAGGACGATTGATCCGTGTTAAGGAAAGAATGAATGGGGCCATGTATCGTGAGATTTGGAGCCAAAACCTCCTTCCATCAGTGAGAGCTTTGAATGGTTGGCCAAGTACTTATTTTCCACCATCATTTACAAGTAAATTATTTAAAATTCCTACAATGTGAATTCCTGGATTTTTTCTTCATATTCTGTCTCTCACAGTTGAAGTGTACCTATGATGAAAATTACAGACCTCTGTCTTTATTTCAAGTGGGAGAACTTGCACAATCGGTGGCTAACTCTATACTTTTTTGCCCCACTGTATGTACTTCACAGAAAATGAGCCAAAGTCAGTGAGTCTCAGTTTGAAAAATAAATTTATTGTATCATTTTTCTTTTAATAAAAAATTAAAACGGGTCACACAGACAAGAAGCAAGGAATCAAGCAGAGACAGAGTTCAATTTTGCTCATGAGGAGAAAGCATGGAGCTGCACACTCAGTTACAGTCTCCCCTACACTCTGAGGTACAGCCCCCACACACACCTTTTTTTTCCGGAGTTCCCTAGTTACATCGCTGAGGCTGCTTCTAAAGGGAGGGGTCACATATTATGCAAGCAGCTCCAGTAGACACAGTGCGTGATTATTCAGAATGGAAATGTGCTGAGCCTTGTGATTTCGCCCTCTCTCTGCTTTGTCTGTCTTTTGTTGCCTTATCTTCGTTTGTCTTTTGTTTCCTTATCTTCATTGAGGTACTTAAGGTCTGTCCTTGGCTGTTTGCAGGCTGAAAAACACAAACATCTGCGGCGAGGCAACTCCTAACTTGCGGTGGAAGATAACCAGTTATGTGCCTTTGCAAGAAAAGGGTTGAGTGATGGCTTTTATTTAATTGTGGAAGTTGCTTCCCAGCAGATCCACTGTTAGACACAGTACCGGAGCCAAGTGTGCAGTTTTTAACCAGGTTTTAACGTACATAGATTTTATCAAAAGATTTTCTCTCCAGCAGGACCTGACTTTTCAGCCACGTCCGTATCCTCTCTCTCCTCCTGTTCCCGGCCACTTACTGTTAAAGACAACAGATGATTAGATTAACATGTACCACCTGTGAAATCTAATCACCTGCCAGCTGTGTCTCGCCGTCAGCACATGCCCCGCCCCTATCCGATGGTGCTCGTCCTCAGCAACATAGACAGAGGCGGTGACCTTTCCTTCTGCACACGCGCCGGCCACACCTCCCTACACTATAATTACGATAACACCTCTGCGATGAGGTGGCGACTTGTCCAGGGTGTACGCCGCCTTCCGCACAATTGTAGCTGAGATCGGGAACGTGGGGGGCGATGGAGCCTAAGGGGATAAGAGGTAGGAAATGGATGGATGGATTATTTACAATCACACATCTTTTGTACCTGCCAATATTTGAGCATGCTGCATAGAACTACTATGACCATACACCGCAATTCTTGTTAAAAAAAACAAACAAAAAATGTCACTCATATCTTGCTTTTAAGTATATTTTAATGGAATAAAAATCTTTTTTATCAGTTTGTGAAGGAGTAGGACAAACCAGCAGTAAAATAGATCATTTTTAACCAAGTATTGGGTCATGGAGTTCTAAATTGCGCAACCCAATAGTTGGGTTTGGAATAACCCAACATTGAGTTAGCATAACTCAACTTTTGGGTAAAATAGTTCAAACCCAATAGTTGGGTTTGGAATAACCCAACATTGAGTTAGCATAACTCAACTTTTGGGTAAAATAGTTCAACCCAATAGTTGGGTTTGGAATAACCCAACATTGAGTTAGCATAACTCAACTTTTGGGTAAAATAGTTCAACCCAGTAGTTGGGTTTGGAATAACCCAAGATTGAGTTAGCATAACTCAACTTTTGGGTAAAATAGTTCAACCCAATAGTTGGGTTTGGAATAACCCAACATTGAGTTAGCATAACTTAACTTTTGGGTAAAATAGTTCAAACCCAATAGTTGGGTTTGGAATAACCCAACATTGAGTTAGCATAACTCAACTTTTGGGTAAAATAGTTCAAACCCAATAGTTGGGTTTGGAATAACCCAAGATTGAGTTAGCATAACTCAACTTTTGGGTAAAATAGTTCAAACCCAATAGTTGGGTTTGGAATAACCCAAGATTGAGTTAGCATAACTCAACTTTTTGGTTAAAATAGTTCAAACCCAATAGTTGGGTTTGGAATAACCCAACATTGAGTTAGCATAACTCAACTTTTGGGTAAAATAGTTCAACCCAATAGTTGGGTTTGGAATAACCCAACATTGAGTTAGCATAACTTAACTTTTGGGTAAAATAGTTCAAACCCAATAGTTGGGTTTGGAATAACCCAAGATTGAGTTAGCATAACTTAACTTTTGGGTAAAATAGTTCAAACCCAATAGTTGGGTTTGGAATAACCCAAGATTGAGTTAGCATAACTCAACTTTTGGGTAAAATAGTTCAAACCCAATAGTTGGGTTTGGAATAACCCAAGATTGAGTTAGCATAACTCAACTTTTGGGTAAAATAGTTCAAACCCAATAGTTGGGTTTGGAATAACCCAAGATTGAGTTAGCATAACTCAACTTTTGGGTAAAATAGTTCAAACCCAATAGGTGGGTTTGGAATAACCCAACATTGAGTTAGCATAACTTAACTTTTGGGTAAAATAGTTCAAACCCAATAGTTGGGTTTGGAATAACCCAAGATTGAGTTAGCATAACTTAACTTTTGGGTAAAATAGTTCAAACCCAATAGTTGGGTTTGGAATAACCCAACATTGAGTTAGCATAACTCAACTTTTTGGTTAAAATAGTTTAACGCAAAAGTTGTGTTGAAAAAATGAACCCAAAATGTTGAGTTAAAGTAAGTGGAATAAGGGGTTGGTCCTTTTCTAAAGCAGCAGTTGAGTTCAAATTGGAGTGTGTACAAAGACTTCCAGTGTGTATACTCTCTTCACTTCCACTGTGTGTCCTCAGGCCGTGCTGTCAGACGCACTTGGGGTCAAAGGTGAAGTGCGCAAAGAGAGGCGTCTCTTTCTAATTGGCCAAACGCGGGTCCACCTGGACACGGTGGAAGGACTTGGACACTACATGGAGCTGGAGGTCTCATTGGCCCTGGAAAATTAGCTGTGGTGGTTTGTCTTACCTGTCTTTCTTTAGGTGGTGATGCGTCCAGATCAGACGTTGGAGGACGGACAGCAGGTGTGTTTGTTTTCATCACGCTCCGAGCAGTCTTGTTCAGCGTGAGAGTTTTGTGTGCCGGCAGGTGGCCGAGGGTCTGATGGAGCAGCTTGGCGTGGCCAAGGAGAGTCTGGTGACGGGCGCCTACGTGGACCTGCTGCTCGAGGGACGCAAACACACCAGCACAGAGTAACTACAAAAGCCAAAAGCAGTCAAATTGGCACGGTGTGTGATTTGTAAATAAAAAGACATTACAATGATTTGCAAAACTTTTTCAACTTCTATTCAATTGAATAGACTGCAAAGACAAGATACTTAATAATCATTGACTTAGGATTTAATGGCGGCCACACATTGCAAAAAAGTTGTCACAGTAGCCTTTTTACCAGTGTATTACATGGCCTTTCCTTTTAACAACACTCAAACGTTTGGGAACTGAGGAGACACATTTTTGAAGGGGAATTCTTTCCCATTCTTGCTTGATGTACAGCTTAAGTTGTTCAACTGTCTCTTGCCTCATATTTTAGGCTTCATATTGCACCACACATTTCCAATGGGAGACAGGTCTGGACTACAGGCAGGCCAGTCTAGTACCCGCACTCTCTTACTATGAAGCCACGCTGTTGTAACACATGGCTTGGCATTGTCTTGCTGAAATAAGCAGGGGCGTCCATGATAACGTTGCTTGGATGAGAACATATGTTGTTCCAAAAACTGTATGTACCTTTCAGCATTAACGGTGCCTTCACAGATGTGTAAGTCACCCATGCCTTGACCACTAATACACCCCCATACCATCACACATGTGTAAGTCACCCATGCCTTGACCACTAATACACCCCCATACCATCACACATGCTGGCTTTTACACTTTGCGCCCAGAATAGTCCAGATGGTTCTATTCCTCTTTAGTCCGGAGGACACCACGTCCACAGTTTCCAAAAGCAATTTGAAATGTGGACTTGTCAGACCACAGAACACTTTTCCATTTTGCATCAGTCCATCTTAGATGATCTCGAGCCCAGCAAAGCCAGCATAATTTCTGGATGTTGTCGATAAATGGCTTTCGCTTTGCATAGTAGAGTTTTAACTTGCACTTACAGATGTGGTGGCCAACTGTAGTTACTGACAGTGGTTTTATGAAGTGTTCCTGAGCCCATGCGGTGATATCCTTTACACACTGTCATTTTTTGATACAGTGCTGCCTGAGGGATCGAAGGTCACGGCCATGTCGCTTACATGCTGTTACTTCTCCAGAACCTTTTGGTGATATTACGGACCAGAGATTGTGAAATTCCTAAATTCCTTGCTGGTTGAGAAATGTTCTTAAAATATTGGACAATTTGCTGACGCATTTGTTAACAAAGTGGTGGCCCTCGCCCCATCCTTCTTTGTGAATGAGTGAGCATTCTATGGAAGCTGCTTTTTTACCCAATCATGGCACTTATCTGTTCCCAATTATCCTCTTCACCGGGGAGATGTTCCTAATAAGTGTTTGA
The DNA here is from genome assembly GCF_033978795.1 of Nerophis ophidion. Taxonomy (NCBI): domain Eukaryota; kingdom Metazoa; phylum Chordata; class Actinopteri; order Syngnathiformes; family Syngnathidae; genus Nerophis; species Nerophis ophidion. The sequence continues at coordinate 4,452,035 of NC_084620.1, forward strand.
TGAGGATTCCTCAACTTCCTCAGTCTTTTTTGCCACTTTTCCCAGCTTTTTTGAAACATGCTGTAAGCATCAAAATCCAAATGAGATAATATTTGCAAAAAATAACAGTTTTCCAGTTGGAAGGTTAAATCAATCAATCAATCAATCAATGTTTACTTATATAGCCCTAAATCACTAGTGTCTCAAAGGGCTGCACAAACCACTACGACATCCTCGGTAGGCCCACATAAGGGCAAGGAAAACTCACACCCAGTGGGACGTCGGTGACAATAATGACTATGAGAACATGCTACTGTGAAAGTTCAATCCATAATGGATCCAACACAGTCGCGAGAGTCCCGTTCACAGCGGAGCCAGCAGGAAACCATCCCAAGCGGAGGCTGATCAAATTCCCAGTTGAATATAAGTTGAAAAGGATTTGCAAATCATTGTATTCTCTTTTTATTTACCATTTACACGACGTGACAACTTCACTGCTTTTGGAGTTTGTGGTATGAATGTAAGAATCACTTCAATGGTTTAAATGTTTAAGAGTTTGAATTTCCAGGACACCCAGAATTTAGTTTGGAACATGGGAAAGTGTTTGTTTGAATGTCCAGGATGAGTGGATTGTGTTAATGTTGGATGGAAAAATGTCCCATTCATTTCCATTGAAGGTCCTGGAATTTTGGGAAAAGTGTTTTTTTTTTTTTTTATTGTTTTTTTTAAATTAATATTATTATTAGGAGCATGAATGTCCTGAGTGAGCTGAATTGGTTGGTTTCAGAATTGTTTAAATCGGTTTAAAGGGTTTGAAAAACAGGAATTCTGGGCAATGATGGAATTTTTTTGAACTTGGAAAAATGATAGATTGAATGTCCAGGATGAGTAGAATATGTTGAAGGTGGAATGGTTTGAATCGTTGAAAAATGTGGAAATGTTGCAAGTCTGAAAAACGCCCAAATCATTTTGAATGGGAAAAATGTCCCGGAAAACCTGGGAATTTGGGGAATTTTTCAGGGGAAAGCCTGCGATTCCCAAATAGGCTGAACAGTTGGAAGTTGGATCGGTTTGAATTGGATACAAAATGTGGAAAGTAGACAGTGCCAAAATCTGGAGAAGAAGAATGATAAATAGATGCATTTTGGTGTAGAAAACCATTTGTGAATGTTTGGAGCACTCACACAAATAGATGTATTTCTTTTTTTACTAAATAAATCAAATGTGTACAATCAAGTTGGATTGTGTTGAAATGTTTATTAAACAGACTTTGTGAATCTTTTAGTTGCCGTGATGTGAAGCAGCCAGCAGAGGGCGCCATCTCTCTCATCTTTACTGGGTCTGACGTCCATCCCGCACCTACTGATTTTGATCTGATCATTACTATCTTTTAAACAATAGTTTATCAACGGTTGATGAGGCAGTCACTAACCATTCAAAGTCATATGAAGAGGAGGTGCATCTGCAGGGGTCTGGTTGTCATGGCAACTGTCCACCAGCACCTCGCACTGATGACCAAGTAGGCTGATGTGGAAGTTTGCCTCTGAAAGAATCCAGCAGAGGGCGCTGTTGCACGTATCCGTTTTTAAAAAATATTTCAATCACGTGACTCCCTCCCTTAGTGTTGTCCTGTCTGACCCTCCACAGGTCTCCTACCTGACCTGGTGGGCGGATCCAGCGAGGGAGAAGACGCCTTGGAGGGTTGCTAGGCAACCAGAAAGTTGCCCTCCAGGCCACAGGGCTTCCTCAGACCATACCAACGAAGAAGGACTGAAACTATTTGATTTCCCATCATGCAGCAGGCTGACTGGGATTGGTCAGAGAAGACGATCTGACGCCCGCCCTCCTTCCTGCTCTATCGCATCGTTGCCACGGCGACGGGGCCGCTCCTCCACACCCACGCCGATCACCCCGACTCTCTCACTGTGGACGCCAGCGAGCGAGAGAGAGAGGTGTGTGTTCTAACCCACGCACTGGAGTGGGAGATGGCGTGCGCATGCTCACGTGCACACACACACACACACACACACACACAGCAGTGTGTGCGTGGGTTGAAGCCAGCAGCCTTCCACTCGTCCTGCTCCTACCTCTCTCCTCATCAGCATCCTCCTCTTCCTCCTGCTTGATCAGTCCATCATGATGGAGAACAAGTCGCTCATCTGCTGGGTGAGTCTCTCTGCACCAACTCCTCCATGCACGTGTGTGTGTGTGTGTGTGTGTGTGTGTGTGTGTGTGTGTGTGTGTGTGTGTGTGGGAAACTTTTCCCACCTTCACACCTGTCCTTCCTTTTAAGCCACCTTGGCTGGTATCCTTTACATCTCCTTCTTTCCTTTGCTCCAAGCTCCGCCCATCATAACTGAGTGGGCATGGCGAGCACATTTCTAGCCATCAACCACTTAAATGTCTTCATGGGTGACTTTTGTAAAGACACAGATGGATACGTTGCTCCTGGGACCATAGGATGTGTCTTAAGACCCCCCCCCCCATCTTTAAAATCCTGGTTTGGGTTTGAAATGTGTCGTTCAGCTTCATTCTTGACTTTTTGGTGACAAAACATGCTGGTTAGGAGCTCTAACCATCTTCTTTGATTGGACCTCCTTCTTTCCTTCCTCTACACTCTTGCCACCTCCTCTCCCTCATATGCTTCCTTTCTTCCTCCTTCCCTCACCTTCACCTCCTTATTTCCTCCCCTTCCCCCCCCTCCTCTTTGACTTTTTTTTGTACTTTTTTTTTCCTCCAGCATCCTCCGAGTGTGTGTGTGTGTGTGTGTGTGTTATGTAAGTGCGGCGGTGAGTGTGTAGGCCGTCGTCTCACAACGTCTATCTAGGAGATGATCTGCTCGGGAAGTGTACCGTCTCTTCTTGGCACAAGACCTGGTTGTCACGGCAACGTCTCGCAATGAGACACGTTTGTGTGGATTTGAGTCTGGCGTCCACCATGTTTTAGGAGTTGAGGAAGAAGCGCCACCTCTGTTTCAGCCGCCAGTGATGTGAGAAATTTGACAAGATAGCGTGTGTGTGTGTGTGTGTGTGTGTGTGTGTGTGTGTGAACAGTGGGTTTTATCAGCTCCTGTCATTGGTTGCCATGGTAATGGGCAAAGGGAGCTACATCTCCAGGACAAATGCGATGTGTTCCTACTTGAAGACTTTTTCCATGGTTAACTTTGTGATGTTTGCCTGAACATCACTAGGAGAAAATCAAGAGTGTGTGTGTGTGTGTGTGTGTTTGTGTGTGTGTGTGTGTGTGTGTGTGCGTGCGCATGTGTGTGTGTGTGTGTGTGTGTGTTTGTGTGTGTGTGTGTGTGTGTGCGTGCGTGTGTGTGTGTGTGCGTGCGCATGTGTGCGTGTGTTATCAGAGCGGTCCAGCTTCTCACCTTTTCCTTCCTCGCGTCCGCTCCTTCGCCCACACACACAGGAAACAGGAAGCATGAGTCACAGGAAGAGCCGTAGTTCTGATTCCCTCATGGCATCCTGTTGTTTTGCGTCGCCGTGGCAACAAGGTACCAGCGAGTCCTGGCGGCGTAGCGGAAAGCTAGTTTTAGCTACTTCCTGGTGTGTGTGAGACAATAAGCATGTCTCCGGCAGCCTAACCATTATGTGTCTTTCTCCCCCCCCCCTCCATCGCCCCCTTTTTACATCCTGACCCGCGCCCGCCCAAATCCCCCCCACCCCCGACCCCCATCTTCCTCTCGCTCTTCCTCCCTCTCCAACACAGGATGGGCCGGCCAGCTCCCACAATACCATCTGAAGGTCCCGCTGCCGCCACCCACCCGAGGCGTCCCCACGGCTGCGTCCTTCCGAGACACCGAGCCGCCCGTCACACTGGACCAGTACCAGACTCCGACCCAGAACACTGAAGCCATAAAGCGGTCCGGCTCTGGATCAGTCCAGCACAGATCGCTCACAGGAAAAGTTTGATGGGACTGCTGCCAGTAGGTAGGAGAACTTTTATTTTAATATTGCTTCGTGTCTCAGCACCTAAACAAGGCGTCACGTCCACTTCCTGCCCGCTACAGTCTTACTTAGCCCGGGGGAAGAGCTGAAGAAGCTCTTATTTTACCTTCACCGGCCTCGGAAACCAACGCTGAGATGTGCGGATCACAATGTAAGAGTGTCATGTGACCTGGAATGTAAGAGTGTCATGTGACCTGGACGCTTCACGCCTCCATGTCCCGTGTGTGTGCCAGTGGACGCTCGCAGCAGGACAGAAAGCGCCGGAGTCAGCAGTTAGGATGTAGTTTCACACGGCGACTGTGAAAATTGTTCAGCTGCGTTGCCATAGCAACAGCGAGCATGTAGATCGCGCACACACTCAGATTGACACAGTGAGGTTAGCACAGGATTCCCTGTTTTCCAGTTGCTATGGCAACACCCCACTCACGGCCTTGCTGGCTCACCTTGATGGAAGCAGCTATCAAGTTTGGTCGGCAAATGTCCTCATTAGCAGGAAGTAGAGCCGCGCCGCGTCCTCCGGCAACAGGAAGTACTATCAAGATGACCGACCGGGCCTACATATAAGATCTCACTATTATGTTAGATCCACTATGGACTGGACTCTCACTATTATGTTGGATCCACTATGGACTGGACTCTCACTATTATGTTAGATCCACTATGGACTGGACTCTCACTGTTATGTTAGATCCACTATGGACTGGACTCTCACTATTATGTTAGATCCACTATGGACTGGACTCTCACTATTATGTTAGATCCACTACGGACTGGACTCTCACTATTATGTTAGATCCACTATGGACTGGACTCTCACTATTATGTTAGATCCACTATGGACTGGACTCACACTATTATGTTAGATCCACTATGGACTGGACTCTCACTATTATGTTAGATCCACTATGGACTGGACTCACACTATTATGTTAGATCCACTATGGACTGGACTCTCCCACTATTATGTTAGATCCACTATGGACTGGACTCTCACTATTATGTTAGATCCACTAGGGACTGGACTCTCACTATTATGTTAGATCCACTATGGACTGGACTCACACTATTATGTTAGATCCACTATGGACTGGACTCTCACTATTATGTTAGATCCACTATGGACTGGACTCACACTATTATGTTAGATCCACTATGGACTGGACTCTCCCACTATTATGTTAGATCCACTATGGACTGGACTCTCACTATTATGTTAGATCCACTAGGGACTGGACTCTCACTATTATGTTAGATCCACTATGGACTGGACTCTCACTGTTATGTTAGAACCACTATGGACTGGACTCACACTATTATGTTAGATCCACTATGGACTGGACTCTCACTATTATGTTAGATCCACAATGGACTGGACTCTCACTATTATGTTAGATCCACTATGGACTGGACTCTCACTGTTATGTTAGAACCACTATGGACTGGACTCATACTATTATGTTAGATCCACTATGGACTGGACTCTAACTATTATGTTAGATCCACAATGGACTGGACTCTCACTATTATGTTAGATCCACTATGGACTGGACTCTCACTATTATGTTAGATCCACTATGGACTGGACTCTCACACTACTATGTTAGATCCACTATGGACTGGACTCTCACTATTATGTTAGATCCACTATGGACTGGACTCTCACACTATTATGTTGGATCCACTATGGACTGGACTCTCACTATTATGTTAGATCCACTATGGACTGGACTCTCACACTACTATGTTAGATCCACTATGGACTGGACTCTCACTATTATGTTAGATCCACTATGGACTGGACTCTCACACTATTATGTTAGATCCACTATGGACTGGACTCTCACTATTATGTTAGATCCACTATGGACTGGACTCTCACTATTATGTTAGATCCACTATGGACTGGACTCTCACACTATTATGTTAGATCCACTATGGACTGGACTCTCACTGTTATGTTAGATCCACTATGGACTGGACTCTCACACTATTATGTTAGATCCACTATGGACTGGACTCTCACTATTATGTTAGATCCACTATGGACTGGACTCTCACTATTATGTTAGATCCACTATGGACTGGACTCTCACTATTATGTTAGATCCACTATGGACTGGACTCTCACACTATTATGTTAGATCCACTATGGACTGGACTCTCACTATTATGTTAGATCCACTATGGACTGGACTCTCACTATTATGTTAGATCCACTATGGACTGGACTCTCACTATTATGTTAGATCCACTATGGACTGGACTCTCACACTATTATGTTAGATCCACTATGGACTGGACTCTCACTATTATGTTAGATCCACTATGGACTGGACTCTCACTATTATGTTAGATCCACTAAGGACTGGACTTTCAAAATATTATGTTAGATCCACTATGGACTGGACTCTCACTATTATGTTAGATCCACTATGGACTGGACTCTCACTATTATGTTAGATCCACTATGGACTGGACTCTCACTATTATGTTAGATCCACTATGGACTGGACTCTCACTATTATGTTAGATCCACTATGGACTGGACTCTCACTGTTATGTTAGATCCACTATGGACTGGACTCTCACTATTATGTTAGATCCACAATGGACTGGACTCCCACTATTATGTTAGATCCACTATGGACTGGACTCTCACTATTATGTTAGATCCACTATGGACTGGACTCTCACTATTATGTTAGATCCACTATGGACTGGACTCTCACTATTATGTTAGATCCACTATGGACTGGACTCTCACTATTATGTTAGATCCACTATGGACTGGACTCTCACTATTATGTTGGATCCACTATGGACTGGACTCTCACTATTATGTTAGATCCACTATGGACTGGACTCTCACACTATTATGTTAGATCCACTATGGACTGGACTCTCACTATTATGTTAGATCCACTATGGACTGGACTCTCACACTACTATGTTAGATCCACTATGGACTGGACTCTCACTGTTATGTTAGATCCACTATGGACTGGACTCTCACACTATTATGTTAGATCCACTATGGACTGGACTCTCACTATTATGTTAGATCCACTATGGACTGGACTCTCACACTATTATGTTAGATCCACTATGGACTGGACTCTCACTGTTATGTTAGATCCACTAAGGACTGGACTCTCACACTATTATGTTAGATCCACTATGGACTGGACTCTCACTATTATGTTGGATCCACTATGGACTGGACTCTCACTATTATGTTAGATCCACTATGGACTGGACTCTCACTATTATGTTAGATCCACTATGGACTGGACTCTCACACTATTATGTTAGATCCACTATGGACTGGACTCTCACTATTATGTTAGATCCACTATGGACTGGACTCTCACTATTATGTTAGATCCACTATGGACTGGACTCTCACTATTATGTTAGATCCACTATGGACTGGACTCTCACTATTATGTTAGATCCACTATGGACTGGACTCTCACACTATTATGTTGGATCCACTATGGACTGGACTCTCACTATTATGTTAGATCCACTATGGACTGGACTCTCACACTACTATGTTAGATCCACTATGGACTGGACTCTCACTATTATGTTAGATCCACTATGGACTGGACTCTCACACTATTATGTTGGATCCACTATGGACTGGACTCTCACTATTATGCTAGATCCACTATGGACTGGACTCTCACACTACTATGTTAGATCCACTATGGACTGGACTCTCACTATTATGTTAGATCCACTATGGACTGGACTCTCACACTATTATGTTAGATCCACTATGGACTGGACTCTCACTATTATGTTAGATCCACTATGGACTGGACTCTCACTATTATGTTAGATCCACTATGGACTGGACTCACACTATTATGTTAGATCCACTATGGACTGGACTCTCACTATTATGTTAGATCCACTATGGACTGGACTCTCACACTATTATGTTGGATCCACTATGGACTGGACTCTCACTATTATGTTAGATCCACTATGGACTGGACTCTCACACTACTATGTTAGATCCACTATGGACTGGACTCTCACTATTATGTTAGATCCACTATGGACTGGACTCTCACACTATTATGTTGGATCCACTATGGACTGGACTCTCACTATTATGCTAGATCCACTATGGACTGGACTCTCACACTACTATGTTAGATCCACTATGGACTGGACTCTCACTATTATGTTAGATCCACTATGGACTGGACTCTCACACTATTATGTTGGATCCACTATGGACTGGACTCTCACTATTATGTTAGATCCACTATGGACTGGACTCTCACACTATTATGTTTGGTCCACTATGGACTGGACTCTCACTATTATGTTAGATCCACTATGGACTGGACTCTCACTATTATGTTAGATCCACTATGGACTGGACTCTCACTATTATGTTAGATCCACTATGGACTGGACTCTCACTATTATGTTAGATCCACTATGGACTGGACTCTCACACTATTATGTTAGATCCACTATGGACTGGACTCTCACTATTATGTTAGATCCACTATGGACTGGACTCTCACTATTATGTTAGATCCACTAAGGACTGGACTTTCAAAATATTATGTTAGATCCACTATGGACTGGACTCTCACTATTATGTTAGATCCACTATGGACTGGACTCTCACTATTATGTTAGATCCACTATGGACTGGACTCTCACACTATTATGTTAGATCCACTATGGACTGGACTCTCACTATTATGTTAGATCCACTATGGACTGGACTCTCACTATTATGTTAGATCCACTATGGACTGGACTCTCACTATTATGTTAGATCCACTAAGGACTGGACTCTCACTGTTATGTTAGAACCACTATGGACTGGACTCACACTATTATGTTAGATCCACTATGGACTGGACTCACACTATTATGTTAGATCCACTATGGACTGGACTCTCACTATTATGTTAGATCCACTATGGACTGGACTCTCACACTATTATGTTGGATCCACTATGGACTGGACTCTCACTATTATGTTAGATCCACTATGGACTGGACTCTCACACTACTATGTTAGATCCACTATGGACTGGACTCTCACTATTATGTTAGATCCACTATGGACTGGACTCTCACACTATTATGTTGGATCCACTATGGACTGGACTCTCACTATTATGCTAGATCCACTATGGACTGGACTCTCACACTACTATGTTAGATCCACTATGGACTGGACTCTCACTATTATGTTAGATCCACTATGGACTGGACTCTCACACTATTATGTTGGATCCACTATGGACTGGACTCTCACTATTATGTTAGATCCACTATGGACTGGACTCTCACACTATTATGTTAGGTCCACTATGGACTGGACTCTCACTATTATGTTAGATCCACTATGGACTGGACTCTCACTATTATGTTAGATCCACTATGGACTGGACTCTCACTATTATGTTAGATCCACTATGGACTGGACTCTCACTATTATGTTAGATCCACTATGGACTGGACTCTCACTATTATGTTAGATCCACTATGGACTGGACTCTCACTATTATGTTAGATCCACTATGGACTGGACTCTCACACTATTATGTTAGATCCACTATGGACTGGACTCTCACACTATTATGTTGGATCCACTATGGACTGGACTCTCACTATTATGTTAGATCCACTATGGACTGGACTCTCACACTATTATGTTAGGTCCACTATGGACTGGACTCTCACACTATTATGTTGGATCCACTATGGACTGGACTCTCACTATTATGTTAGATCCACTATGGACTGGACTCTCACACTATTATGTTAGGTCCACTATGGACTGGACTCTCACTATTATGTTAGATCCACTATGGACTGGACTCTCACTATTATGTTAGATCCACTATGGACTGGACTCTCACTATTATGTTAGATCCACTATGGACTGGACTCTCACTATTATGTTAGATCCACTATGGACTGGACTCTCACTATTATGTTAGATCCACTATGGACTGGACTCTCACACTATTATGTTAGGTCCACTATGGACTGGACTCTCACTATTATGTTAGATCCACTATGGACTGGACTCTCACTATTATGTTAGATCCACTATGGACTGGACTCTCACACTATTATGTTAGATCCACTATGGACTGGACTCTCACACTATTATGTTAGATCCACTATGGACTGGACTTTCACACTATTATGTTAGATCCACTATGGACTGGACTCTCACTATTATGTTAGATCCACTATGGACTGGACTCACACTATTATGTTAGATCCACTATGGACTGGACTCTCACTATTATGTTAGATCCACTATGGACTGGACTCTCACTATTATGTTAGATCCACTATGGACTGGACTCTCACTATTATGTTAGATCCACTATGGACTGGACTCTCACTATTATGTTAGATCCACTATGGACTGGACTCTCACACTATTATGTTAGATCCACTATGGACTGGACTTTCACACTATTATGTTAGATCCACTATGGACTGGACTTTCACACTATTATGTTAGATCCACTATGGACTGGACTTTCACACTATTATGTTAGATCCACTATGGACTGGACTCTCACTATTATGTTAGATCCACTATGGACTGGACTCTCACACTATTATGTTAGATCCACTATGGACTGGACGTCCATTGCTTTCGGCATCCCCTAGAGGTGGGGGGGGTTGCCCACATATGCTGTCCTCTCCAAGGTTTCTCATAGTCATACGCATCGACGTCCCACTGGGGTGAGTTTTTCCTTGGCCTTGTGTGGGCTCTGTACCGTGGATGTGGTTGTGGCTTGTGCAGCCCTTTGAAACACTTGAGATTCAGGCCTATGTAAGTCAAGATTGAATGATTGATTGATTAAAGATGGTAGCCACGGGACTTGACTGTTCTTCGGAATGAATTTCCACACTGCTCTTGCCAAAAGTGTGTGTGTGTGCGTGTGTGCGTGAGACAGTTGAAAAACAGGAAGTGATATAACATTCCTGGGCCATTATTAGCATTAGTGAAGGTGGGGAGGTCAGATGAGTGTTAAACCTTGTCCATTAAACATACATTTCCATGTGGATGTGACTCTGCCAGCTTGAAACACTGATGACATCTAATAATCAGACAAGAAGCAAGGAAACATGCAGAGACAGAGTTCAGTTGATCTCCAGGAGACACCAGTTTTGGGCTGTATTCTAGTTACAGATTCAAACCACGTTCTAAAAAAATCAAGCCCGCGCGCCTCCTGTATTTATTAGGAATGTCGCTATTACTTCACTGTCGCTGTGGGGAGGGGGTAAACTCCAGTTATAGCAGGCCTGGGCAATTATTTTGACTTGGGGGCCAAATTTAGAGAAAAAAATGTGCCTAAGGGCCAGTATATCTGTTTTTAAGAACACTAACACAAAACTGCACAATAATGTCTGATTGAATGCTAAAAACTTTTAAGAAGGATCACCTTAAAAGACAGAATGGAATTTGAAGCTTTTTTACTGAATGAGACACCCAGAATCCATCCATCCATCTTCTTCCACTTATCCGAGGTCGGGTCGCGGGGGCAGCAGCCTAAGCAGAGAAGCCCAGACTTTCCTCTCCCCAGCCACTTTGTCTCGCTCTTCCCGGGGAACCCTGAGGCGCTCCCAGGCCAGCCGGGAGACATGGTCTTCCCAACGTGTCCTGGGTCTTCCCCGTGGCCTCCTACCGGTTGGACGTGCCCTAAACTGCGCAGTGGCCAAGTGGTTAGAGTGTCCGCCCTGAGATGGGTAGGTTGGGAGTTCAAATCCCGGCCAAGTCATACCAAAGACTATAAAAATGGGAGCCATGACCTCCCTGCTTGGCACTCAGCATCAAGGCTTGGAATTGGGGGTTAAATCACCATAAATGATACCCAGGCGCGGCACCGCTGCTGCTCACTGCTCCCCTCACCTCCCAGGGGGTGATCAAGGGGATGGGTCAAAGGCAGAGGACAAATTTCACCACACCTAGTGTGTGTGTGACAATCATTGCTACTTTAACATTAACTTTAAACACCTCCCTAGGGAGGCGTTCGGGTGGCATCCTGACCAGATGCCCGAACCACCTCATCTGGCTCCTCTCCATGTGGAGGAGCAGCGGCTTTACTTTGAGTTCCTCCTGGATGGCAGAGCTTCTCACCCTATCTCTAAGGGAGAGACCCGCCACCTGGTGGAGGAAACTCATTTTGTCCACTTGTACCCGTGATCTTGTCCTTTTGGTCATGACCCAAAGCTCATGACCATAGGTGGCTCAGCTCCTTCTTCACCACAACGGATCGACACATTACTGAAGACGCCGCACCGATCCGCCTGTCCATCTCACCATCCACTCTTCCATCCCTCGTGAACAAGACTCCTAGGTACTTGAACTCCTCCACTTGGGGCAGGGTCTCCTCCCCAACCTGGAGATGGCACTCCACCCTTTTCCAGGCGAGAACCATGGACTCGGACATGGAGGTGCTGATTCTCATCCTAGTCGCTTCAAACTTGGCTGCGAACCGACCCAGTGAGAGCTGAAGATCCTGGCCAGATGAAACCATCAGGACCACATCTGCAAAAAGCAGAGACCTAATCCTGCAGCTACCAAACCGGAATGTACATGAAAATAAAGAATGTGGGATTTAAATATTAACTATAAACTATAAAACACTGAATATTGACAACGTATAAACACCACACCCTCTCTCGATTTGACATATTTTACAATCAAGCGAAACGTAACAAAAATGCAACAAACAGCTAAATAAAAACGCGAAAAAACCAAAAACCCGCATTTCTGGCTGGCCTCTGGAAAAACTCTGTGGAAACGTTCCACGCCCACACTGCTTGGTACCTCGTCTGAGCTGCTGGGACTTAGATTACCATAGTAACTAATTAGATGACCATAGTAACTAATTAGATGACCATAGTAACTAATTAGATGATCATAGTAACTAATTAGATGACCATAGTAACTAATTAGATGACCATAGTAACTAATTAGATGACCATAGTAACTAATTAGATGATCATAGTAACTAATTAGATGATCATAGTAACTAATTAGATGACAATAGTAACTAATTAGATAAACATAGTAACTAATTAAATGACCATAGTAACTAATTAGATGACCATAGTAACTAATTAGATGACCATAGTAACTAATTAGATGACAATAGTAACTAATTAGATGAGCATAGTAACTAATTAAATGACCATAGTAACTAATTAGATGACCATAGTAACTAATTAGATGACCATAGTAACTAATTAGATGACAATAGTAACTAATTAGATGAGCATAGTAACTAATTAAATGACCATAGTAACTAATTAGATGACCATAGTAACTAATTAGATGACATAGTAACTAATTAGATGACCATAGTAACTAATTAGATGACCATAGTAACTAATTAGATGACAATAGTAACTAATTAGATGAACATAGTAACTAATTAGATGACCATAGTAACTAATTAGATGACCATAGTAACTAATTAGATGACCACAGTAACTAATTAGATGAGCATAGTAACTAATTAGATGACCACAGTAACTAATTAGATGACCATAGTAACTAATTAGATGACCATAGTAACTAATTAGATGACCATAGTAACTAATTAGATGACCATAGTAACTAATTAGATGACCACAGTAACTAATTAGATGACCATAGTAACTAATTAGATGACCACAGTAACTAATTAGATGACCACAGTAACTAATTAGATGACCACAGTAACTAATTAGATGACCATAGTAACTAATTAGATGACCATAGTAACTAATTAGATGACCATAGTAACTAATTAGATGACCACAGTAACTAATTAGATGACCACAGTAACTAATTAGATGACCATAGTAACTAATTAGATGACCATAGTAACTAATTAGATGACCACAGTAACTAATTAGATGACCACAGTAACTAATTAGATGACCACAGTAACTAATTAGATGACCATAGTAACTAATTAGATGACCACAGTAACTAATTAGATGACCATAGTAACTAATTAGATGATCATAGTAACTAATTAGATGATCATAGTAACTAATTAGATGACAATAGTAACTAATTAGATAAACATAGTAACTAATTAAATGACCATAGTAACTAATTAGATGACCATAGTAACTAATTAGATGAGCATAGTAACTAATTAGATGACCACAGTAACTAATTAGATGACCATAGTAACTAATTAGATGACCACAGTAACTAATTAGATGACCATAGTAACTAATTAGATGACCATAGTAACTATTATATCATGCAAAACAGCAGATTCCAAGCATTGAAAGACTTAGTCTAGTTGAAGACTTGTGGTCATTAGACAAGATGAGTACACATCATAATGGCAGCTACACTTTCAATCTTAAAGATCTAAAAAAATGATGTGGGAATGTCCGGCGGTCCAGATTGCAAAGCCTAACGAGCCGCATGTGGCCCTCGGGCCTTAATTTGCCCAGGTGTGCAATATATGATTATACAAAAATGCAAATGTGTTGAGACTTAGTGCTGTCTCCCAGTCTCTGCTTTGTGCGGTCCCGGTACCCAATGTTGGGCCTTGGCAGGCAGCAGGCCGAGTCTGGACAAAACACTGATATAGAGGCAAGCAATCTTTTGGATTGCTAGCTCTGCACAAAAACAAAAATACCACTTCAGCACAAATGAACAATACTTTTTGGTAACGGCCCTTAAGCATAAAGTTGTGATGATGATGATATATATAGAATTATTGTAAGAGACTTGCATATTTCCTTATGTTTACTGAAGAAGTCACTAGTCAGCATGAGCTCGGTGGTGTCATGTCTTGCAGACACATGCCTCTGAGTCCAGCTGCTGACACCAAACATGATCGCCCACGCCAACAGGCGGTTACTAACGGCAACGCGACAGGCTCTACCGTTGCCAGGGACGACGACGCGGAGGACACGCCCTCTGGAAACAGCATTGTCGTCCGCATCGGCATCCCGGACCTACAGCAGACGGTAACACACACACACACGCTAGTTAGGCCACAGGAATGGGCGGCGCCAGTGGAGAGGACAGGAAGCTAGGCGAAGGTAAAGTCCATCAAAATATGTTTTCTGTCCATCTCTGGCTTCTTCAGAAGTGTTTACGGCTGGACCCAGATTTACCCGTTTGGACCAGTAAGCAGAGGGTTCTGGTCACCTTGACTCAGTCTCTGTCGGATGTTTTGAACTATGGTCTCTTCCAGCCGGCGTTCAACGGCCGTGCTGGCAAGTTTCTGGATGAGGAGCGACTGTTAAATGAGTATCCCCTCCCCCCTATCACGCCAATCCCCTACCTGGAGGTGCTTGTTAGCTACTTCCTGTTCACAGACCATTTGAGCAAACACCTTCGGGAGGGAGTCATTTTACACTTTGAACTGTTCTGTCGCCCCGACAGTTTCGTTACAAACGCAGAGTTTATACGCAGAGTTACGTGGACGACAAGCAGCTCGCCAAGCTGCACACAAAAGTAGGACAAGCACTTCACAGTAAGACAATGCATCAGTGAGGAGCCTGTGCTGAGCACTTTCTTGTCTTCTTTGCAATATCTCAGGCCAACCTGAAGCGTTTTATGGAACATGTCCACCAGAAGAATGTGGAGAAGGTTTCCAAATGGCTGGAAAAAGGTCTGGATCCAAACTTCCACGACTCTGACAGCGGCGGTGAGTCGACCCGTCGTATTCGCCGACATCCTTTCAGGGCTTTTATTTTGAAGGACTCGATGTGGTTCTCAGAGTGTCCGCTCACGCTGGCGGTCCAGTTGGAGGAGAGCTGCGATCTCATCAAAGTTCTCCGCAGCGGCGGCGCTCACCTGGACTTCCGCACCAGAGATGGAATCACCGCCCTGCACCGGGCCGTCTTGTGCCGCAACAGCGCCGCTCTCACGGTGAGCGCGTCAGCGGGACCGGAATGAGAGCCAGCGGGTTTGTCTTTCAGCGGACTCTGCTGACGCCTCGCTTCTGCTTCGGTCTAGACTCTGCTGGACCTGGGAG